>NC_081846.1:37242171-37562392 GCF_963259705.1 Myotis daubentonii
GATGTTATATATGTATACATAGAAATATCTGGTTGCTTTTGTGAACTAATTCATATCTAACTTGTCTTTATAATGATACAATTTTATCATTTCTGGGGAAGTATTTGATGTAATTGAGAAGCTGAGGTGAACAAGCTATTGATGCCTTACTGTGTGTTTTTCACGTCAATTCATGCTAAGTTAAATACGTGTATGCATTATGGATATATGCCTGTGTATCTTTTACAGATTGACGAACTTCACTGAAGATGTCTAAGGTAAGAACTTATACTTCCTGTTTCTACACAGTGTAAGCAGAAATGGCTTTATGTCTCAAATCTGTTTACAGTCAAAATTTATGATTCGATATTTTTATTTAAGTATGTTTTTATTGAATTCAGAGAGAACGGGAGGAGAGAGAGAGAGAGAGAAACATCAGTGATTAGAGAGAATCGTTAATCAGCTGCTCCTGCACACTCCCTACTGTGGATTGAGCCCTCAACCTGGGCACCTCCTTGTTCATGTGTTTATACTCAACCAGTAAGCTATACCAGCCAGGCATTATGTTTTAATATAGCTGATCTAACTATGGTATAGCTGATTCATTATTTTTAATATAGCTGGTCTATTTGACTCATTAAGACAATGTTCTAATTTAATTGTCCTAAAAGCTTTGAGCTTTTTTTCTCTCAGATTTCCAATCTCTTGTTTCTAAATACATCAAGAACAACCCATTAGCCTCCATAGGTCATTCCCAGCAGACTAATCACATAATAATTTAAAATTCTAATAATTTATCATGATGAAATTGATGGGGCTCTTCAACTTGATAAATGGTTTATATTATCTTTTGCAGATTAGCCAGAGCCCTGAAATAAATTAGTTTTAAAAGACGTGGAGGAAAGCAGAATTTGTGGTTAAAATTACAAGATTGTATTCTTTCTTTTTGCCTTTCGTTTTTGAATCTTTGGGTATTAGTATCTGATGCATAAGCATCTAGTCTAGTTTTTGTTTTTTATACAAGTACTAGACGCCAAGTGCATAAGTAGGGTCCCTAGGCCTGGACCGGTGATCAGGACCCATCAGGTTCCCCACCTCCTCCTTCCTTGCTTCCATCGACGCCCTACCGCTGCTGGTCCCCCATCCATGTTCGGGCACCCCTGGTGATCACACGTCATAGCGAGTGATTGAACTCCCATTCTCCCGCGTCGAACTCCACGAGGGGGACACTTTGCATATTAGTCTTTTTATATATACTAGGGGCCCAGTGCACAAATTTGTGCACCTTGAAAGGAACTGTGGGCCGTGAGGTTGTGGTGGGCACAGGGGCCCATCCTCTGCACCCCTGCCTGGCCCCTCCCGCCGCGGCCCCTGGTTCCCTGTCTGCTGGCAGCCCTGCTCCCAATGACGGCGCAGAGTGATTGGGGCCCAGAGTGATTGGGGCCCGCACCAGCAGCGGGTGCAAGTAGCGGCAGCTGCCCCGATCACCCCTCGGGAGTAGGGGTGTGGGGGAGGGCAGATGGAGAAGCCCTCAAAGGCAATCCGGGCCCGCAGCCGCCACTCGTACCCGCTGACGGCACTGAGCGATCAGACCTGCGCCAGGCACTGGCAGCCGGTGCAAGTGGGGCTGGCGCCGGCAGTGGGTGTGAATGGCAGCTCCAGTGCCGGCAGCAGGTGCAAGCAGGACTGTCGCTGGCAGCGGGTGCAAGCACCAGGCGGAACTGTGGCACATGGGAGCAAAGAATTTTCAGTAACCACCAGAAGCTTGCCCTGATGACAGTGACCGGCACCCCGCCTTGGTCTGACACTCTGCTCACCTGCTCCACCATCCTGCCATGGCTGACACCTGCCATGTTCCTGGTGGATATTGCACGACATAGCAACCAGTTTTCGGATGTTCCACAGTTCAGTCTATTTGCATGTTAGGGTTTTAGATATATAGATAGATTAGTGTGGAACACCAGTAAGAATATATAAGTTAACCATTAATTCTCTTACCCAGAAATAACCACTGATAGTTTCTTATGAATATTCTTATTACTCGTGTACACATGTGAATATACATTTAGAAAGTAAATTAATTAATTTATCTTGATCTCCCATTTATAGTGTGCCACTGCCCAGTTCTACAGCTTTACTTACTTTGTCCCATGCCCATCTGTCATTTCTCATCAGGTGTCCACCTGTCAGGGAATATTGACACTTAACATTGTCAGCTATGTCTCTCATTCTCAGTCTTCTCTCTCTGGGTCTTTAAAGGTAGATACTCAAAATCCTACCCCCAAGTTGCCTGCCTCACTCACCCTTGGTAAGACTTGTTCCAAAGAGCTAGGAATATAGAGCAAGGGAGAAGACTTTTTCCCGGATACTTTTCACAAATGCATCACACTTGATACATTTTTCTTTTATGTGTTGCTTAATTGTTTAACAGAAATGTAATTGTAGGTTAATATTATAGGTACAGAATAATACTGGATTGGTTTTTCTTTTAAATAAATGTTCTTAGGTGAATACCATTAATTTTCTGATAGAAGTAACTTTTTAGAAGTGTTATTTATGTACTGTATATATTTAATTCATGAGAACTAATGATACTTAGGTTTGTCACAGTTTTATTATGTCTTATCAGCAATTGATAAGATATTTTCTCTCCCTTTTCTTTTTTCTGTAAAATTTTATTTTAGCAACAACCAACTCAGTTTATAAATCCAGAAACTCCTGGCTATGTTGGATTTGCAAATCTTCCTAACCAAGTTCACCGAAAATCAGTGAAAAAAGGTTTTGAGTTCACACTAATGGTGGTCGGTAAGAAATTAGCTTTTATTTTCAAGCTTATTAAAGATGTGGCTATCTGCCTTCCCAACCTGTGGAGTGTAATAATAGCATGACTTATAAAGGGAAAATTCCTTTGTTGGCAGAATCAAATAACTTGGGAATTTGGCAGAGGGGGAGGGAGGGGCGAGAATTTTTTAGAAAATTTTGCTTTATAGTAAAATTACAACTTTTCTGTCATTTCTTTATATGTAGTGATAATTTTTACTCATTGTGGCAGCCATCCTCCAAAATGTTGCCCAGTGATCCTTGCCTCCTGGTATTCATGCAGCTCTCTAGTCCCTTCCCATACTGAATAGGGCTTACCTGTGTAGCCAGTAGGACATTGCAGAAAGGTAAGTCTGTTACTTCGAGCCTGGGTCACAAAAGACATTGTGCTTGTACCTTCTCTTAGCTCACTCTGAGGGCAGCCAGCCACCATGTTAGGAAGACACTCGAGCAACCTTGTAACGAAGTCCCACAAGGCAAGGAACTGAGGCCTGCCAGTAGCCATGTAGTGACCTATCTTAGAAATATCCTCTAGCTCCAATTAAACCTGTGGTTACAGCCATCCTGGCTGACATTCACTGTTACTGCATGAGAGACACCCCCTGCCTCCCTCCATAGAATTCCTAACCAAAAACTCCATGAAATAATAATAAATGTTAATTATTGGTTTAGGCCAGGGATGGGCAAACTTTTTGACTCGAGGGCCACAATGGGTTCTTAAACTGGACCGGAGGGCCGGAACAAAAGCATGGATGGAGTGTTTGTGTGAACTAATATAAATTCAAAGTAAACATCATTACATAAAAGGGTACGGTCTGGATCCGGCCCGCGCGGGCCGTAGTTTGCCCAAGGCTGGTTTAGGCCTATGAGTTTTACATATTAACAGATAACAAATACACATATTTAATGAAAAGTATGTTTCTTTAATACTCAAAAAGACAGTTGCTTACATTTTTGTGGTGGATGTATTTTAAACAAGTAACAGTTCTTCCTATACACATTTTTTAAATTATTAAAGTCCTTTGAAATTGAATGGTTACTGGAATTATTTCATGTTATCACATATATTTTTTCATGGGTATATATTATGTTTCAGCATGACCATTACAGGCTTAACTATCTACTGATTAACTATTAATTCTGTTTACCATATCACATTTCAATCTTGATAACTGTAAAATTCTCTCAAAATGAGGAGGTAGTTTGATAATGAGTAGTACAAATTATTGTTTCTTCGGGTGAATAGTTCATAAATGAAATGAGAGAAATTGTGAGACCCTTGGTCCAGAGAAGGGAATAATGACATGTTTTAGGATCACAATTACATGATAAAGATAATGCAGATTCAAGCTCCTGGTGGAAGAGAGATTCAGTGTAATCTGTCACGCAGTTGCTACATTTTAAAGCATTCTAAAACAGGCAATAACTTTTGCTTCTTGCCATGATAAAATAATTCACAGGGCCAGATAGTGAATATTTAAGGCTTTGTGAACCATACAGTTTTTCGTGGAGCCATTCAATTCTGCTGTGTTCCAGTGAATCTTCACTTACAAGTAGCAGGCTAGATTTGCACTGAGGTTCATCGTTTGCTACTCCCTGAAATAACGGCTACCAGACTAGTCAGGGCATGAATAACTAAAGGCTGGTCAAAATACAGCTTCTCTAAGACATTCTGCAATAGGCAGTGTAGGACTTCAGTCTCTGAGAGAAGGGTAACAAATTACATAAAGTGTAAAGTCATTCCAGCTTTCTGGCATGTACCTGGGGAGAGCTAAGTTGGTCAGAGCACAAGAGTCTCATAGCTGAAGGACTGACTGATCACTATTAAGTGAACCTGAGTACCTGGATCCTGAGTTAGCATAGCAGAGTTCCAAAGACAGCCAGGCCTCCAGAAATCTTCATGGGGTTCCCTTGGACACTGGCTGACACTGAAATTCCACAAGGCTGGGCAAAATGTAGCCACAAAGGGAGTGAGCTGAACTGGAGACCGCATGGAGTTAGAAAGCTGAAATGGGGTTGGGAGACATTAGAATTTCAGCCAAGCAGAGAGGATATCACTGAACATTTAGGGCATTCATAGAAATTCCAGAAAGTACATGGGAGTTGTGTTAAACCAGACAGAAAAGCTGTTTTAAACACTCCCTAATAAAACTTTTAAACAAGACTTAAAGAACCAATTAAACTACTTTCTGGGAGAAGACTCACGCATTAGAGAAGGACATCAAAATGCAGTCATTTCAGTGTAAAATTCACAATATCTAGGATCCACTAGAAAATTATTGGATATGCAAAGAAGCAAGAAAATGTGGCATATAATGAGAGAAATCAGGCAGGAGATATAGGTTGGGAAATGACAGTGATGCTAGAGTGGGCAGACAAGACCTTAAGTATTTTTTTAATTTTTTAATATATTTTTATTGATTTCAGAGAGGAAGAGAGAGACAGAAACATCAATGATGAGAGAGAATCATTGATCGGCTGCCTCCTGCACACCCCCACATCGGATATCCAGTCCACAGGCCGACACTCTTATCCACTGAGCCAAACTAGCCAGGGCAGAACTAAAGCATTTTAAATATACTCCAGTACTCAAAGGAAAACATGAATGTAATGAGGTAAATAGAAGAAAACAAAAACTAACCAAATGGAACTTAGAGTAAAAAAACCTGCAATATCTGAGATGAAAAATTTCTGATGGGCCAACAGTAAATCATAGACTACAGAATAAAAAAAAAAGGCAGTCGAGTCCAGGTGGCATGGCTCAGTGGTTGAGCATTGACCTATGAACCAGGAGTCACGTTTCAATTCCCGGTCAGGGCACATGCCTGGATTATGGGCTCTATCCTCAGTGTGGGGCGTGCAGGAGGCAGCCGATTGATGATTCCCTCTCATCATTGATGTTTCTATTTCTCTTCCCCTCACCCCCTGAAATCAATAAAAATATATTTAAAAAATTTTGCATAAGGCAGTCAAGAGCATCCATACTAAAGTCAACACTGTACAGAATAAATACCAAGAACAGCAGACAGGTGAAGGCCCCCCAAAAAAGGAAAACATCTTTTTTCTTTTTTATCTTCATCCAAGGATATTTTTCCATTGATTTCTAGAGAGAGATGGAAGGAAGGGAGGAGGGGAGGGGAGAGAGAGAGAGAGAGAGAGAGAAAGATCACCTTGAGAGAGAGACATCGATTGGTTGCCTCCCACACATGCCCCTCCCCGGGCTGGAGAACCTGCAGCTGAGGTTGTGTGTGCCCTTGACTAGGAATCGAACCCACAACACTTCAGTCCGCAGGCTGACACTCTAACCACTGAGTAAATCTGGCCAGGGCAGGAAATCATCTTAAAAGTAGCCAGGGGGGGCGGGAAAGGAAAACGTTGCATACAGAGGATCAAAGGTAAGAAGTTATATAACCGACTTCTTAGGAATAACGTAAACCATGTGGCATGACAGCTTAAAATACTAAAGGAACAAAACCTCCAGCCTATAAGTTTTCACCTAAAATAACCTTTAAAATGAAAGCAAAAAATGATAAAAGAGACATTTTCAGATAAATAAGCTGAGAGACTTGATGACTATCAGACCTGCACCATAGGAAACTTTAAATGAGGTTCTGCAGATTGACAAGGGGGAGCACTGGAAATGGTGAATGTGTTGTAAGTATAAAAGACCTCTTGTTTTAAAGATAACTGACTTTAAAACAAAAATATTGTATACCACATGGAAATAATAAAGGTATGGATAGTGCAAAGACAGGAGGGTGACTAGAAAGGTGCTGAGGTAAACTTCTCATGATATATGTGAAGTGACAGCATACATCTTAAAGGAAGACCAAAGTTAAAGTACATTTTGCAAACTGCAGAGTGGCCAAAGAAAAAGATTTGGCTAAAAGCTAATAGCTTCAATAAAATACAGTATTAAAAAGTGCTCAATCCAAAAGAAAGCAGAAGAGAAAGTAATAGGTGAGACAGCTCTGGCCCATGAACAGTGGTTAGAACATCAGCCTGCACACTAAAGAATTGCGAGTTCCATTCTCGATCAAGGGCAGGAACCTGGGTTGCAGGTTCCACCCCTGGCCCTGGTTGAGGCGAGTGTGGGAGGCAACTAATTGATGTATCTCTCTCACATATATGTTTCTCTCTCTCTCTCTCTCTCTCTCTCTCTCTCTCTCTCTCTCTCTCCTCCTCCTCCTCCTCCTCCTCCTCCTCCTCCTCCTCCCCCCCCCCCCTTCTACTCTCTAAAAACAGTCAATGGAAAAAATATCTTCAGGTGAGGATTAACAACAAAAAATAGGTGATACAAAGCAGGAGGGTAGGTCAACAAATTGTGGACCCAGAGGGTGGAACATTGCTCAGGAAACAGATTCAGACTGCTGATAGGTCAACAGCACAGAATAATCTCCAAAGCTAATTATGCTGAGCAAAAGCAGCCAGATAGAAGCAGGTGTGAATGAGCCTAAGTATGTGAAGTCCTAGAATAATTGAAACCAATGTGTAGTAACAGAAAGCAGATTGATGTATGCATTGGGGGCAGGGGGTGGGGATGGGGTAGGGAGAGTGACTCCTGAGTGGTAGAAAGTTACTCTATCTTGAGTGAAGTTTGAGTGAGTGCCCATTGTATGTTTAATTGAGGTATATGTAAATGATACATAATCAATGAATTTGGGCCATTAAGGGTGAGATGGGTAGTGAAAAACATCTAGAAGGTTAACCACAAACTTTTTAAAAAAATATGTGTTTTATTGATTTTTTACAGAGAGGAAGGGAGAGAGAGAGTTAGAAACATCAATGAGAGAGAAACATCGATTAGCTGCCTCCTGCACACCTCCCACTAGGGATGTGCCTGCAACCAAGGTACATGTCCTTGACTGGAATAGAATCTGGGACCTTTCAGTCTGCAGGTCAATGCTCTATCCACTGAGCAAAACCAGCCAGGGCCAAACTTAAATGTTAACTATTAGCAGCCCAAGAAAATGGTGTATCTATCAGGAAAATCCCAATACACCCAACTTGTAAGTCAGAGACTATAAGAGAGGAAAGGTGTAGTTTTTAAAAATTATGGCAGATTTCTAAAGAAATGAGAAACTTCACAAAATGATAGAGCATATGGGAATGAAAGACACATGTTTGGGCAGCAATCTGCAAGGAATTTGAAATAAGTTGTTTATAGACAAGATCATCCATGAGAGAACATGATGACCATGCTGCTGAAGAGTCTCCTTAGGTGGTGACTGCTGGTGATAACTTATATCAAGTTGTTAGCTCCCACAATTTTTTGGGATGGTGGCTTAATTTATAAGAAAAGCAAGATTAAAATTATAAAGGCTATTGCCAAATATGTTACCTTATAGAAAGTCAATAGGGTGCTTAGTGTGACCAAATTCACAAGAGTGTTAGAGTAAACACAGAAAATGAAACCTGGCTTAAGCAAAAATATGCTAACCTAATTATAGGTTCAGGAGTTCTGCATATGACAGGAGTTGTTTGAAGGGGCAGAAAACCTAGCCACTCAGAATGCTGCCCTTCAGAGGCCTTCGGGAAAGGCCCTTGTTACACACTGAGGAAGTAGTGTCTTGTGTTGATTAAAATCAAAAGTAAATGTGAATAGAATCTTCCCCAGGTTAGAAATATTATTTCCTACCATTCCTGGCTTGGCCTAACTTTTTTGTGGGTTTTTTTGTTCATTTTATTTTATTTTTCAATTGTTTTATTGCTTAAAGTATTACAAAGAGTATTACATGTCTCCTTTTTTTCCTGCCCTTAACAATTCCCCAGCCTCCCCTACCCCCCAGTGTCTTATGTCCATTGGTTATGCTTATATGCATGCATACAAGTCCTTTGGTTGATCTCTTACCGCCTCCCGCCCCTCAACCCTCCCCAGCTTTCCCGCTGTAGTTTGACAGTCTGTTCGAGGCAGCTCTGCCTCTGTCTCTATTTTTGTTCATAAGTTTATAATGGTCTTTATTATCCATGAGTGAATGAGATCATGTGGTATTTTTCCTTCATTGACTGGCTTATTTCACTTAGCATAATGCTCTCCAGTTCCATCCATGCCGTTGCAAATGGTAAGAGTTCCTTCTTTTTTGCAGCAGCATAATATTCCATCGTGTAGATGTACCACAGTTTTCTAATCCATTCATCTACTGATGGGCACTTAGGCTGTTTCCAGATCTTAGCTATGGTGAATTGTGCTGCTATGAACATAGGGGTGCATATATCCTTTCTGACTGGTGTTTCTGGTTTCTTGGGATATATTCCTAGAAGTGAGATGACAGGGTCAAATGGGAGTTCCATTTTTAGATTTTTGAGGAAACTCGATACTGTCTTCCATAGTGGCTGCACCAGTCTGCATTCCCACCAGCAGTGCACGAGTGTTCCTTTTTCTCCACATCCTCTCCAGCACTTGTCGTTTGTGGATTTGTTGATGATAGCCATTCTGACAGGTGCGAGATGGTACCTCATTGTTGTTTTGATTTGCATCTCTCTGATGATTAGTGACTTTGAGCAAGTTTTCATATGTCTCTTGGCTTTCTGAATGTCCTCTTTTGAAAGATGTCTATTTAGGTCCTTGGCCCATTTTTTGATTGGATTGTTTATCTTTTGTTAAGTTGTATGAGTTCCTTATATATTTTGGATATTAACCCTACGTATGTATGGGTGGTATTTTTTTTTTAGCTGGGGTTTAAAAAATAAAACCTCAGCCCTGGCAGGGTGGCTCACGGTTGGAGCGTTGTCCTATACACCAGAAGGTTGCAGGTTCGATCTTTGGTCAGGGCATGTACGGGAGACAACTGATCAGTTTCTTTATCCCCCCCTTTCCTCTCTCTAAAATTAATAAAAACATCCTTGGGTGAGGATTAAAAAAACAACAACCTCAGATTAAAATCTGAAGCCTCTGACAGTTTGCCTGATGGGATCTCAGTGGAATTGTAAAAGCACGTGCCACTTTTCTCTCATCTTGTGGCGCCACCTTGTGCCTGGTACTGCATATTTTCTTTTAAAAGGTGCTAACAAGCCATTTTGTAAACTGAATACCACCATTCCAACCAGTCTTTGTTGTCACTACTTTTACAGGTTAATTTAATTAAGATTGTGGACCCAGTATGTTTTATGCAAAGAGTTTGGACGGTGATGCCTTTATACTGGTGGAGATCTCTTGTGTGTGTTTCCCCCATTTAAAGAGAGAAACTACCCACTACAGGAAAGAGATCAGTGACAGTGGAGCAGAGCAGAGCTGGGCACTCAGAATTTAGCTCAAGGACAGCATCATGTTCTGAGTTAGCAGATTATTTGTAGATGTTACCCTAAAGCTATCCTAAGTGAAATAATCACTTGTACCCTTAAAATTAAGATTTAGCATCAGCCACCAGGATTTTAGTACTGCTTTTTAAAAGAGGCTGCTTCTACTCGGACACTTGTGCTCAGATGTCTTCTGCATGATAGCCCCTTTCAGCTGTCATGAGTCATCAGGTGATAGAGGGTAACTTTGTCATCTGCCCCACTGGATTGCAAAGCTCCGTGAAGCAGGGACTTGTCTTCCCTGTTTTCTGTTGTGTCCTAGCACCCAGACCTCTGCTAGGGACTCGGAAAGGATTTAGTACATATTGATCAGGCCCCCTTTGAGCATGGTAAAGATATGGGGGATTGCTGGAAAGTTTATTAAAAGGATAACTTGGTGGGATAGTATGCGTTTAGTCACATTTTTTATGCTCCTATATTGGGACATGTTCAACATGTAATTCTAGTTTTGTCCTTTTGATGTTCCTTTTCATCTGTGAAAATTAAAGTCTAATTGAAGTTCAGTCCTAATTTCTATGTTTGCACATTTTACATTCACTCTTGTGTTCTTGATTTTGTCAACAACAATGATTTTTAAAACATGTGCTCCCTCCACATGTCCTATGGGACTTAGCAGGGGGAGGTTCAAACCCAGATGCCTGAGAGACAGTCAGGCACCGAGTTCAGAAGCACTTCTCTGTACAAAATTAAGCTGTAGCTGATAACTTAACCATGAAGTGATGGAATCTGTTCATGCTTCCTTCAAATATAAGATTTACTGTTGGTATTTTGCAAATCCTTGAAGTTAAATTTTAAATATTCAGAATATGTAGTTGAAGAGGGATTCTTAACTCCTTAGATGCTAGAATGAATACATATCGCCCATCTTGGTCATGTTACACTCAACAGTGTGGGGGTGGGGGGGAGTTACCTTGACATAGGCAATTGCCAGTTTGGGACATGGAGGTGTTTAAAACAGGAAGCAGGGAGGGGACTGGCTCCCTCCTTGGGCGGGGCGGGGGGGGGGGGGCGGGGAGTGGGGGGGTGGATTGCAGCAAGTCAAAGTATGTAAGGATCTCCGTTTCTGTCCCGTTCTCACAGCTTAGGTGGTGAGTGCTGTTGACATTGATGGGGAGATATGTTCAGTTTTCTGAAAATATGACACATTAAATGATTGGCAAACTCATGATTGAAAACCTACTTTGAATTCTATTAAAATATAAAGGCCCCCTCCAGAGTTCATTCCATATATTTGTTAAGAGGTGAGATCACATTTCTGATCTTACAGTGTATGAATTCTGGAGCCCCACACACTGGATTCAAATTGAGGCCCTGCTCTGGGTGGTTGTCTGACCTGTGAGCATCCATCTCCCCATCAGTAAATTGGGAGAGTTGTACCAAATTCATAGTTGTCGTACGGAGCCCAGAAAATGATGTTTGTGGGGCATTTAGCCCAGTTCCAGGCCTAGCATAAACTCTCAGCAGATGGTCATCCGGATAATACCATGATGATGTCTTCCTTTTTGTTTAAAGGTGAATCGGGGCTAGGAAAATCGACTCTTATAAACAGCCTGTTCTTGACGGATCTTTACCCAGAAAGAATCATACCTGGAGCTGCAGGTACAAAAATTCCTAAGTGTAATTTACCATAGAAGTTGTTTAAGAGTGCACAATTAATATTTGATGCCTCAGCCTTGAGTTTTTGCTTTTGTTTGGCTGTAAACACAAGGAAAATGTCATTTAGGTAAGGAAGAGTGTGCTGCACCTTTGTCCTTGGATTCAGGTTGTAGACTGACAACGTATCCGTGGATCCATCCTCTCCAAGTTTGTTATCTATAAAGTCTATACAGTGTCATAAATTGTTCTTGCCTATGTTCTCTGTGTGATGGGAGGATCAAGTGACAGTGTTATCTTGTGGAAAAAAGCTGTGTAGCCAGTAGGCTACTGTGGGAGTCAGGGGTTCTGAGTGTTCCCAGTGCAGGACACTGGTGTCTGTGAATGCTGATTAAGTGAATGGATTAAGCACAGATAGATCCTAGGACCTGAGCTACCACAATGGAGAGATATAGCCCTGTCATTGAATTCAATTTTAAAGGAATTCATAAATGTATTCTTTGTCCCAGGAAAAGAAATTAAAATTTTCAATATTGGCATTTTTACCTTCCTGGGCAGCCCTTTAATCTTAGCTTCAACACTTCCCTTGCTTACACTGGAATCGTTTTTACACAATCCTCATATTACCTTCTGAAAACCTTCCTCAGAGAGGTTGTGGCTTTCAGGTCATTTGATAATAGATTTCATCTCTTTGCAAACAGGCTCAATGTTAAGGCACATTCTCTTACTAAGTTTGTTTCTTTTCTAGAGAAAATTGAAAGAACAGTCCAAATTGAGGCTTCTACTGTTGAGATTGAAGAGCGAGGGGTCAAGCTGCGCCTGACAGTGGTGGACACACCCGGCTATGGTGATGCCATCAACTGCAGGGATTGGTACGGACCCCACAGGGATGGGCACCCAGAAGTGTTGAGGGCTGTGCATGTATTAACACCTGTTTTGCTATATTTTATTTTATTTATTTTTTTCATGATTGCACAGCTTTATTGCTTAAGGTGTGGCTATATGTAGCAAGTATCTAAGGATGTATATTTTTTTTAATAATTCTTTATTGTTGAAAGTATTACTTGTGTCCCTTTTTTCCTCCGTTGACCCCCTCTAAAACAGGAAGCAGGGAGGGGACTGGCTTCCCACCCCTCCCCAACCCTCACTCTGCCTCAAGCCTTCAGGACTCTATTGTCTATGTTCATGGGTTACGCATATATGCATACAAGGTCTTTGGTTGATTACCTCCCACCCACCCACCCTCCCCCACCTTCCTCTGAGATTCCACACACTGTTCCATGCTTCCATGTCTCTGGATCCACTCCGTTCATCAGTTTATTTTGTTAGATTCCACATATGAGTGCGATCATGTGATACTTGTCTTTCTCTGACTGAATTATTTCACTTAGCATGATGTTCTCCAGGTCCCTCCATGCTTTCTCAAAGGATAAGAGAGTCTTCATTTTTACTGCTGCATAGTATTCCATGGTATAAATGTACCACAGCTTTTTTATCCACTCATCTACTTAGTTATTGTAAATTGTGCTGCTATGAACATAGGGGTATAGACATTCTTTCTGATTGGTGTTTCGGGTTTCTTAGGATATACTCCTAGAAGTGGGATCACTGGGTCAAATGGCAGATCCATATTTAATTTTTTGAGGAAACTCCATACTGTTTTCCATAATGGTTGCACCAGTCTGCATTCCCACCAGCTGTGTACCTTTTCTTCACATCCTTGCCAGCCCTTGTCATTTGTTGATTTGTTGATGGTAGCCATTCTGACAGGTGTGAGACGATACCTCACTGTCATTTTGATTAGCATCTCTCAGATGATAGTGATTTGGGGGCATTTTTTTCATAAATCTCTTGGCCATCTGTATGTCCTCTTTGGAGAAGTCTATTTAGGTCCTTTGCCCATTTTTTAATTGGGTCGTTTCTCTTCCTTTTGTTAAGTTGTGTGAGTTCCTTATATATTTTGGATATTAACCCTTTATCAGATGTATCATTGCCAAATATGTTCTCCCATGCAGTGGGTTCTCTTTTCGTTTGGTGATGGTTTCTTTTGCTGTGCAGAAGCTTTTTATGTTGATGTAGTCCCATTTGTATATTTTCTCTTAGTTTCCTTTGCCTTAAGGAGATGTATCTGTAAACATCTTGCTATGAGAGATGTCTTGAGATTTTGCTGCCTATGGTATCTTCTAGGATTTTTATGGCTTCACGACTTATATTTAACTCTTTTATCCCTTTTAAGTTTATTTTTGTGTATGTTGTTAAGTTGACGGTCTAGTTTCATTTTTTTGCATGTATCTGTCCAATTTTCCCAACAACATTTATTGAAGAGACTCTCTTGACTCTATTGTATGCTCTTGCCTCCTTTGTCAAATATTAATTGAGTGTAATGGCTTGGGTCGATTACTGGGTTCTCTGTTCTGTTCCATTGATCTATATGCCTGTTCATGTACCAATACCAGGCTGTTTTGATTACGGTGGCTTTGTAGTATAAATTTGAAAACTGGTATTGTGATTTTTCCAACTTTGTTTTTCTTTCTCAAAATTGCTGCAAGCTATGCAGGGTCTTTTTCATTCCATATAAATTTTTGGAATATTTGTTCTTACTCTGTGAAATATTCCGTTGGTATTTTAATAGGGATTGCATTGAATCTATGAATACTATACTTTGTGTAGTGTTGCCGTTTTAATGATGTTGATTCTACCAATCCATTAACATGGTGTATTCTTCCACTTGTTTATATCATCTTCTATCTCTTTCATTGTCCTGAAGTTTTCTGAGTATAGGTCCTTTGTCTCCTTGGTTAAGTTTATTCCTAAGTATTTTAATTTTTTTGTTGCAATGGTAAATGGGATTGTTTGTTTAGTTTCTCTTTCTGAGAATTCATTATTGGCGTATAAAAAAACCCATCGATTTTTGGATGTTGATTTTGTATCCTGCTACATTGCCAAATTCATTTATTAAATCTAGTAGTTTTTTGATGGAGTATTTAGGGCTTTCTATGACTAATATCATGCCATCTGTGAATAATGAGAGTTTTACTTCCTTTTTTCCAATTTGAATGCCTTTTATTTCTTCTTGTCTGATCACTGTGGCTAGGACTTCCAGTACTATGTTGAATAAGAGTGGTGAAAGTGGACATCCCTGTCTTGTCCCTGTTCTTAGGGGAAATGCTTTTAGTTTTTGTCCATTGAGTATAATGTTGGCTGTAGGTTTGTCATATATGGCCTTTATCATATTGAGATATGCTCCCTCTATTCCCACTTTGCTGAGGGTTTTTATCAAAAATGGGTGTTGGATTTTTTCAAATGCTTTTTCTGCACCTATTGATATGATCATGTGATTTTTGTCTTTCAATTTGTTTATGTGATGTATCTTGTTTATTAATTTGCAAATATTGTACCAGCCTTGAATCCCTGGAATAAATCCCGCTTGGTCGTGGTGTATGATCTTTTTAATATATTGCTGTATGCTATTTGCTAATATTTTGTTGAGGATTTTAGCATCTATGTTCACCAGGGATATTGGCCTGTAATTCTCTTTCTTTATAGTATCTTTATCTGGTTTTGGAATTAGGATAATGCTGGACTCATAAAAAGAATTTGGAAGTGTTCCTTCCTCTTGGATTTTCTGAAATAGTTTGAGGAGTATAGGTGTTAGTTCTTCTTTGAATGTTTGGTAAACTCCCCTGTGAAGCCATCGGGACCTGGGCTTTTGTTTGCTGGGAGTTTTTTGTTGTTATTGGCCTATACAGGCTTTCTGATTCCTCCTGATTCAGTTTTAGGAGATTGTATTTTTTCTAGGAATTTGTCCATTTCATCCACTTTGTCCAGCTTATTCATAGTATTTTCTTATAATCCTTTGTATTTCTGTGGTGTCAGTGGTTACTTCTCCACTTTCGTTTGTTTTGCTATATTTAAATGTATAGTACTGAGTAATTATTGGATATGGAGTAACTGGATATGGTAAAATAATGGGACAATTTTTATTTTTATTTTTTGGTTAATCCTCACCTGAGGATATTTTTTCCATTGGGAGGGAGGGTGAGAGGGAAATCAGTGTGTAAAAGAGACATATTCACTGGGGCCTCCATCAAAGCTGCAACCCAGGTACATGCCCTTGACTGGGAATCGAACCCTTGACGCTTTGATGCGTGCCTGACACTCTAACCACTGTGAACACTGGCCAGGGAATTAATAAGACAATTTAAGGCACATTAATTAGGATATTTTAAATAAGGAATTTCACAGAGAATAAGGGTTTTTTTCCCTCTTAAGAACATTCTAGTGAGATCTGAGATTGTAGAGTCAACCCTCTGTCCTGATTGGAGCTGTAACCAGTGCACACAATATTGGGGTCCAGTGTTCCTCTAGAACTCTCTCAGTCACTCAAGACCCAGAGCCTGAAAATGGCTGCTCGCTGGCATTTGCACCAATTTGGAAATGCACAAGTAGAAAATGATAGCAGTCTTCCCAGGATCCTGCTGAGGATTCCTTTTCATGTACGGAGGCCCCTGGTCCTTCCCAGGAGCATAAAGCATCAATGCCCAACACTAGGTAGAAAAGGGAGGACAGGGAGGCCTCTCCCCATCATTGGGAACTGCCCCTCCTGCAGGTTGGCCTTGGCATTGTGGCTGCGCTGCTTACCATCTCCACATCTTCACTGCCTGCTCTTGCCATGTTCTGCTGCTGCTACCACGCCCCTTAAAAGCATTGGCAGCCCAGGCTCTTATGACCTCTTCCATTCTGACTTTTGACCCCCGGCCCTTAGCTCTTGGCACAGTTTCCAGATATATCCATCTTGCCAAATGGAGGAGTCAGTTTCCATTTCCATCTTACAGATGAGTTACAAAATTATATTTGGGAGGTGGGGCACAGGAGACAAGAAAACTTGCTTTGTTTCTGAAGTTAGGGTCTGCCTGCCTGCCTTTTGTACCCTTGATCCTCAATGTGTGTGTGTGTGTCTCAGCTTCAAGACCATCATCTCCTACATTGACGAGCAGTTCGAGCGGTACCTACATGATGAGAGCGGCCTCAACCGACGGCACATTGTGGACAACAGGGTACACTGCTGCTTCTATTTCATCTCGCCCTTTGGACACGGGCTTAAGCCCTTAGATGTCGCATTTATGAAGGCGATACACAACAAGGTCAATATTGTGCCTGTCATTGCGAAAGCTGATACCCTCACTCTGAAGGAACGGGAACGTTTGAAGAAAAGGGTGAGTGACTGTGGGGCAGGCAGCAAAGTGCGATGGAGATGTGGGGCAGTTTTAACCAGCACCCAATACTTCTAATGTTTTAGTATTTTTCCTTCACAAAAGTATCAAATTACTATTGTTTCTTATAACTCACCTTAGGTGAACTTCCCCTCAGTGCCTAGAAGATGGCTAATGTGCAGTCACGTTTCATGGTCGGTAACAATGTGCACTGGGTAGGAGGATCTCCCTGAGGTTCTCTGTTCCATCTAAACACTGTAACCCCCACATTTTTCTGGGAACGTGTACTAATGATGATAGTCTGGTGTCAGAAGGCTGAGAGGCCTGCATTTAGCTGTGGAGGTTGCACAGCGGTCCTCCAGCTCCTGAGCTGGCTGTGGTCTCTGTTCTCCCATAGAGATTCAGTTACCTGTTTAAATTACATACCTGTTTGTATGCTTACTGAGAATTCCAAGCTCGTATGCTATATTCTACAAATAAGAATTCCTTTAATTATCCTCAAAAATAACCACTATTAACAGGTATCTGTCCTTGTAGAACAGCGGTTCTCAACCTGTGAGTCGCGACCCCTTTGGCAGTCGAACGACCTTTTCACAGGGGTCGCCTAAGACCATCCTGCATATCAGCTATTTACATTACGATTCATAACATTAGCAACATTACAGTTAGGAAGTAGCAACGAAAATAATTTTATGGTTGGGTCACAACATGAGGAACTGTATTTAAAGGGCCAGAAGGTTGAGAACCACTGTTCTAGAACATGGTCTCTTTATGTTTTTGTTTTTACAGAATAGGATTATGTCATACCTATGACTCTGCCACTTGACTTTCTAAGTCTTACGCAGAAAGCATGCCTCTCACCCTTATCTGTGGCATGCATAGTGTTCTTCAGTGTGTTTCTGGGTCTTCCCACCCACCCCCAGTCCCTGACATTGGGATCTTTGCTTGCTTGTGTATTCCAAAAGTTTGGAACAGGACTTGGCACCTGTTAGACACTCAGAAATGTTTATGTGTTGAACAGTTGTCCACATCTGTCATCTCACAGTTGTAAAGTCAGACAAATTCTTGAAAAGGAAATTAATGCATGTTTAAATACTTGAAAGATGGCTAAATTTTCCTCAAAATAAGCTTATTCCCAAAGCAGCATTCAAGCACGCTCTTCTCTCCCCGACATTCCTGATGTATCACCAGTTTTTGTCATGTGTTTTCTCCTGCTCGATGCCCTTGGCATTCTCTTAGGTTTTAGAGACTTGCCTCTCTTTTCATTGAGTTACAGATATTCTTGTTTTTAGACTATTATGTCGAAGTCTGAGTTTTGTGTGTTCACATTTTTCTGGCTGTCTTTTCCATAGCAGAGTTTCTAAATTGTATATACTCATATTTCTCAACTGTACCCTTTACTGTCTCAGGAGGCTGCCAATATTTTAGGAAATATTCAGGCCCTTGAAGGAACCCCTGAAAGCTTATGCATTTTTATATGTTATAGTCAGTATTTTAGCACTTTCACTTAAGGAAACTTCACCTTCTTTAGGGTGTTACATTCCATTTCAAATGGTAGGGGAAAGAGGTACCCAGGGTAGCATGCTTTATACCCATCTCATCTTATACTCAAAACACTTAGGGCTTGATTTCAAACTCTGAAATGAATTGAAATACTTGGTGCACTAAACTGTTTTATCTTGGGCCTTTTTAACCCCTTCTCTTTACTACTCCCTGATCTAAAGGAACCTCTCAAATCTCTCCCACCCTCCTTTGTTTTATGCCTTGATGTCCATCTACCCTCTCCTAATCCCTTTAACTTGGGGCTCACCTGTCCAGCTGCAAACAATGTGTTCAATGGAAGGTCTACATTAAGAACAAATCCCACCTGTCTGGGTGTCTATAGTAGGCAACCAATAGATTTGTCTCTCACATCGATGTTTTTCTCTCTCTCCCCCTCCCTCCCTCCCTTCCACACTCTCTATAAATCAATGGAAAAAATATCCTCGGGTGAGGATTAACCAAAAAAAAAAAAAAAAAGGAAGAACAAATCTGGGAGCAGGGTTTGAGGTGGGTGTTCCCTGCTGGCTTGGATTATGTTCTCTCTTCCCTTGGGCTGTCGGGCATAAGAAACACCCAAACTGTAGAGAATTTTTATGAGTTTATTTTTGCAGCTTCTCTTATGTATTTGGAATTAAGGAGGGAACACAAGATTACATGAGGGTGGGCAAGAGCAGTGATCAGATTACAGGACATATAGGGGTCTGCAGGGGGGCATTTCAAAGGTGTGTTCACCTAGGAACAATGGACAGAGCTAGCTTAAATTGAAGATAAACCTTTCACTAAGGAAGTTGTATGCCTGGGGTGTGACTATCCACCATGACTTACCCAGTTAGGAATTTATGACTAGGTCACCCTGTGAGCTTACTTTCCATAGGACCCCTTTTTCCATCCACAATGCCCAAGTCTTGGTGTGAGAATAAGCAGAGCTCCAGCCTTCCTCATACCTTATGGAGTGCCCAGCATATAGACAGATGAATGACTGCTTACCCCAACTCCAGCCTTTTTTCCCTTCCCTCTTAGTGGTCTGCTCCCTGGTTGACAGTAGAGTGTGAGGTTTCACCGGAGGCCACTTTTTGCCTATTGAGTAAAAGTCTGGATCCCAGATCTTAGACCCTGGCCTGGCATTCTGGGGATTCGTCCCTTGGTAACCCCAGGGGTTCTTCTGACTTACCCAACTCATTGTCCTGTGTTCCGCCATCCTAGATTTCTTGTGATTACCAAAACGGACTTCCTGTGTTCTCCCCTCATGATTTTGACAGATTTTCCCCAGGTGCCTCTCCCCCTCCTTATGAGACTCCTTTGTGTTCTTCAGGAACCCTTTAGACAATACCTGTGGCTCTTCTCTACTGGCAGCATCTGTCTGTGCCTCTCCTCAGGCACTTGTCATTCTGGCCACAGTGGGGGTTGGGGGGAGGGTGTACATGAACAGTGGTGGTATATTGTGTTACTATGGACAGAGGTCCCTCCAGATACTTAAATACCATTTTAGCAGTTCATGAAAGCTTTGAAAATAATTGTCATAATCCATTTTATTTTTTATTGAAGTTTGGGTAATTCTGATGTATTTCCCAATCCGATGAGTTAGGCTTGACTAAAATTTGTGCAGTTTGTTAAAATTGCTTCTGATTTTGTCATTCTTTCAGATTCTGGATGAAATTGAAGAACATAACATCAAAATCTATCACTTACCTGATGCAGAATCAGATGAAGATGAAGATTTTAAAGAGCAGACCAGACTTCTCAAGGTAAGAATTCCAGGTGCACAGAGTGACTAACTCCTGTTTCCTGCTGTCCACATTCAAAATGGGAGGAGTTGGTGAAGAACCAGATCCTGGAGCCTTGACTTAGAGAAGTTGTCTGGGAATTGTGACCTAACTGTCACTGTAAGGCTTAGAAATCTTAATTGCAGGTTTAATTTGTTCGTGCAGTTTCTCCTGTGTGGAAGATGCCTGCCACTTCCAAGTAAAGTGTGCACCATAAGCTTTCCAAGTAATCCTGTGGTAGCAGCCAAGTGTCCCCTCTGTGTTGATGCTCCTGTGTTTGCGGTGAATGTAGCAGTCCCTGTGTGGAGCCTGTCAACCCTGTGTGTCTCTTTCTAGGCCAGTATCCCGTTCTCTGTGGTTGGATCCAATCAGCTGATAGAAGCCAAAGGCAAGAAGGTCCGAGGCCGCCTCTATCCGTGGGGTGTCGTGGAAGTGGAGAACCCGGAACACAACGACTTTCTGAAGCTGAGGACAATGCTCATGTAAGACACTCATGCACTACAGTTGGCAGAGCCCAGCACAGAGAGTGTGGGATGTGCATGGGACTTCCATTGTGCCTGCAGTGGGCCTGCCGCAGCATAGTACAGAAGGCCCGCACCTGTAGGCTCTCTGGAATGATCTGAACTAGCCCTTCCACCTGTGACCTTTAGCTCAGTACTCCTTTCTCATTGAATGCCAGGGTCTCTTTTGAGGCTAAAAGTAGACTAGACTTAATGTGTGCGGTGGCCATTCCCAGCAAGAGTCACCTCCTGCTCCAGGGAGGATGTGTTTGGATCTGCCTTAGGGGCCAGCTGGGGTATGCTGCCACTGCTGGTCAGCCTCAGGCTCTCTCAGGGTTGCCCCCATTCTATTCCTCTTATTGCAGTGGTTCTCAACCTTGGCTGCACATTAGAAGCACCTGGGAATCTTTTTAAAATCCTGATTTCTGGGCCTCATCCTCCGGAAATTTTGTTATGGGGTGAGGCCACAACATTAGCAACAACGAAACAGAATTTCTGGAGGATGAGGCCCAGAAATCAGGATTTTAAAAAGTTTCCCAGGTGATTCTAATGTGCAGCCAAGGTTGAGAACCACTGCTCTATTGAGTCCTAGCAACTAGGACAGCCCTGACTACAAAAACAGACTGTTTCCTCTAAAAATAGATTCCACATTTAGCAACATACATGTAATGCTGTTGCTCTGGAATGAAGAGGTTGAAAGAAAGAGTATTGCCAAACCTCTTTAATCAGAAGAGTTCAAACAATGGCTAATCTAGATAAACTTTAAATAACTGAAAACTGCTCTATATGCCACATGTGTCTCACTTGGGTTAGCAGTTTTAGTGAATTAAAATCACTAAAAAATATAGCATTAAATTTACTATTCAAGCTCTATTAAACATACAGTCATTTAAAGTGCACCTGGCCCCTTCAGGGCTGGGTTTTCAGCTGTCATGATCCTGTCAGAGGTGGAGGGTGTGGAGGGCTGAAGAGGGAACTTTGGTGTCAGTTATGTTTCTCAGAAAGAGGGAAAATGGGCCACCCCTTTGCCATTACTCAGTTTATTCCCTGGATCCAGAGTAACAGGAATATAATCTCTCTACTCTTTGAGTTCTTACATATTGGAAAAAACTCAGCCAGAAACCCAGGAATGTTCTATACAGTGATTAGAAGATTTGAAGTGCTGTTTCTATTTTATCCAGAATGTTAATACTTCATTTTGTGTTCTTCCCCATAGCTTAAGCTAGTTAACTCTCTCTGACATACATTGTAAGCATACGAAGTCATGAATATTTGAATTGCATGTTTTCTATAAGTACGTTCAGAAAGTGTGTTCTGTTTCAGACACTGTTTACCTAAAAAAATCTCCTAATGTCTATGCATCTGGCCCTGTCCAGGGATGATAGTCTCGTGCAGAATTTGGCCGTACCTGTGGTAGAGGCCCCATGGAGGGGCTCTTAACCTGGCCCTGTGGGGTGGGTGTGTTCATTTACTGTGGTAGCAAGGAAGGATACACCTCTGTAGATGTTTCCACAGCCTTATCCCCAAATTCCATCAACTTTGTGTACAATTTGCCAGGCAATAGTGGAGTTTTAGTTCCAGGGGTTCTTTTGTGTCCGTGATTGGTTGTTTTCTTCATGCAAATGGCACATGCATGGAGCCCAGCTTGGTGCATTCTTACCTCTTTCAGCACTCACATGCAGGACCTCCAGGAGGTGACCCAGGACCTTCACTATGAGAACTTCCGTTCTGAGAGGCTCAAAAGGGGCGGCAGGTGAGACTATCCCTCTCTGTCAATATTTGTCACCCCAAGTCACACTGTCCTATATGTGTCCAGCTCTTCTTCCTTGACCTAAGAGCAATATGATTTGATTTTCTACTCGAGCTATTATAAGCTACTTGTTGCTAATTTAATCAAATTGTGCCCTTTTTTGCCTGTTAAAGGCAGCTTTAATCATCTGCATGGACAGAACAGCTTTAAATGGAAAGGCCATATACATGTGGTGGGGTACTTTCTCAAAAGTGTCAGTCTGTCTATAAATGAGGACAGACTCACATTAAGAAAGTACAGCACCCCAAGGGTTAAGGTGGGAGCAGCAGGTCTACTCCTCAGTGTACATGGCCACTCTCACTCAGCTGTTTACTATCCTCAACGGTTTTTAATTGAGACCTGATTCATGTCTGATAAAATCACATCTGTGCATAGAGCTTAATAAATAAGTAATGTACAGCATTCAGTAAAATAATTTTCTGTATTGTAGTTCACCAAAATATTCACATTTTTAAAATTTGATATATGCATATATACAAAGTGTACATTAAAGTCTACTTTATTGTTTTATTAATGTGGGGACTAGACATTAAGAAAGGTAGAAGCAACAAGGAGGTCCCATTGAGGAGCAGACAACCAGGCAATAGACTAGACCAGTGGTCGGCAAACTCATTAGTCAACAGTACAATGATTGAAATTTTTTTTGAGAGCCAAATTTTTTAAACTTAAACTATATAGGTAGGTACATTGTTATTAACTTAATTAGGGTACTCCTAAGGCTTAGGAAGAGCCACACTCAAGGGGCCAAAGAACCGCATGTGGCTCGCAAGCCGCAGTTTGCCGACCACGGGTAGGCCAGCCTCAGCATATTAGAAGCTGTGTCTTCATGAGCTGGGGTCTCTGTATTGGCCCCCTCTGCTTAGACCTCAGAGCCTGTTCCTTATTTTCAGTGTGATGGACATAGTCTGTGTTTATAAAGAATAACTCAAAAAAGTATTCTTCAGAAAGTAGCTGCTGTATTTTTAGTAGGTAACGATGGAAGTGTCGTCATCCCAGCTTAGAGTATCTCTTGTATTTTCCATTTCATGTTGTTCTTTTTTCAACCTCATTTATTCATGCCATTAATTAGACAAATGATAAATATATGTAATTTTAAGTAGATACATGTCTGAGGAATGTAAAGTGAAATGTTACTTTGGTTATCTGTCATCAGAAATAACCAACTTATATTTGTTGCCGTATTATAATTGTAATATTTTTCCAACTCTTAGAAAGGTGGAAAATGAGGACATGAATAAAGATCAGATCTTGCTGGAAAAGGAAGCTGAGGTAAGTAGAAAAGTATTACTTTTAAATCTAAAGCTGTGTAGTTTATATCAAGAATACTATTTATAATTAGCTTATTATAGCTTCCCTTATTTTTAAGAAGGAATATATTTCATGTAGCTAATGTACTTCATATACCCATCTATCCTATCTAATAATAGACAAACATGGCAATTAACCGTACCTCCGACATGCTTCCCATTGGCTAATCAAGGTGATATGCAAATTAACTGCCAACCAAGATGGCGGCTGGCAGCCAGGCAGCTGAAGCGAACAGGAGGCTTGGGTGCTCCAGTGATGGAGGAAGCCAAGGTTCCCCGCCTGCCGCTGCTGGGCTCTGAGCTGCACTCTAAGAAACAATGTTGCAATTATAGAAGCTAAACAAACCCCAGAAACCTGCTTTCAGCCAGCTAGGCCTCAGAGCTGGAGCTGCAACAGTGTTTCAATTATAGAAGCCAAACAAACCCAGACACCTGCTTTCAGCAGCCGAGGTCTCAGAGCTGGAGCCGAGCCTCAGAGCTGAAGCCAGCTCTCAGTTCCAGTGACAGCCATAGAAGGTAAATAAATCCCAGAATAAAAAAAAAAAAAAGGAGAGGTTGGGAGCTACCATCACCCGCCAGCCTGAAAACGGCCCTCAGCCCCTCACCCAGACTGGCCAGGCACCCCAGTTGGGACTCCCACCCTGAAGGGGGTGTGACCAGCTGCAAACAGCCATCAGCCTGTCACCCAGGCTGGCCAGGCACCCAAGTGGGATCCCCACCCTGATCTGGAACACCCTTCAGGGCAAACCAGCCGGCCCCCATTCGTGCACCAGGCCTCTATCCTATATAGTAAAAGGGTAATATGCAAACTGATCCTAACAGCAGAAGGACTGGGAATGACTGGTTACTATGACACACACTGACCACCAGGGGGCAGACGCTGAATGCAGGAGCTGCCCTCTGGTGGTCAGGGTGCTCTCACATGGGAGGAGCTCTGCTCAGCCACAAGCCAGGCTGATGGCTGCCAGTACAGTGGGGGTGGTGGGAGCCTCTCCTGCCTCCTCAGCAGCACTAAGGATGTCTGACTGCAGTTTAGGCCTGCTCCCCACTGGCAAGTGGACATCCCCCAAGGGCTGCCAGGCTGCCAGATGGATGTCTGATTGCCATCTTAGGCCCAATCCCCCCAGGGAGCAGGCCTAAGCCAGCAGGTGGTCATCCCCTGAGGGGTCCCAGACTGCGAGAGGGCACAGGCTGGGCTGAGGGACCCCCTCCCCCCCCCCCCCCCCGCACAAATTTTTGTGCACCAGGCCTCTAGTATATAATAATATGCCTATTGTTTTACATGTATTATCTCATTTAATTTCCAATCACAATTTAGTGAAAAAACTTGGAACCAATGAGAATTTAGTAACATGACTGATTTTGTAATATGTTCATAAATCAGCTTTCCTATACATAGGTAATAACCAATTAGAAAATATAATGAGAAACTGCTATTCATAATCATTAACAAATTTACGGAGAAATATATAGGACTTACATGGGGAAAGAAACTAGAAAACTACTGACAATTTTCAAAATTTTAATAGAGACACAACTTTTTAGGTTGCTTAATACAAAGATCACAGTTTTCTCTAAATTTAATGCAATCCCAGCAGACTGGTGTGTGCTTATCAAGTTTTTACTTTGAGGGAAGAGGTTGATAACATAATTGTATTGTTTCTTTTGAAGGCTAAGCAGGGGAAACAGAGGACGCTGTAGGAAATAGACTAATGAGAAGAGGTTGGCTTTGGTGGCTACAGAGAAGTCAGAGAACAGTGGTCACCCTGAGAAGTTCATCCAGGTGTGGGAGGTTGATTCAGTACATGTCAGGAACTAGGTCAGAAGGATGGAAATGTGCTCTGAAAAAGCTGGCTTTGAGGTTTGTTGAATTGTGGGATCTAGACATACTCAGTAAGTAATCCCAGAACAGGGCAGCCTTTTGGAGACAAAAATAAGACTCACTTCTTTGGCCAAATAAATTCAATATAGAGCAAATATTTAAATGTTAAAAACATAACCAAGCCCTGGCCGGTGTGGCTCAATTGGTTGGGTGGCATCCTGCTCATGGGAAGGTTGCCTGTTCAGGGCACATGTCCAGGTTGTGGCTCCATTCCCCAGTGAGCATGAGGTGTGCATGAGGCAGCCAATCGATGTTTCACTCTCACATTAATGTTTCTTTCTCTCCCTCTTCCTTCCTCTCTAAAAAATCAATTAAAATATTTTTTAAATAACATAACTAAAAAGTTACCTGAAGAAAACTTAGGTAAATAATTTATAATCCTTGCAAACCTTGAGGTCTTTTAAACATGTAGAAACCACACTGGTAGAATGGATAGGGATAGCGGAGGATGCACATTCTCCACTGGGTAGCCCCAGTCTCTTTCCCACCTTTTAGGTTTAAAAAATCTCTCATTGTCTTTATTTTGTTTACTCATTTCTTTTTTATACTTGAATTGCCTGTTCTTACCATTTGCTCAGTTCTCTATTGAGTTGTTGCTCATTCTACTGGTTTGTTAAAGTTCTTCGTTAATTCTTTGTCTTGTTTTGGGTAAGCGTAGAAGTTAATATTAGGCCTCCCAGGACACCCATAAAGAATAAGGGCTAGCAGACCCTGCACACAGTGATGTGTCCCTGTCTTGTGCCCACAGCTCCGCCGCATGCAGGAGATGATCGCCAGGATGCAGGCACAGATGCAGCTGCAGATGCAGGGCGGAGACGGTGACGGCGCAGTTCACGGGCACCACGTGTGAGGTAGTGAGCCCAGGAGCAGCTTTGTTACTGACTCAGGCCGAACATAAGGGCAGGTGCCGCTGCCTCCTCAGGTTTTACTAACAGTTGACATTCGGAAGCTCTGTATTTAAAGGGAGAAGGTTGCTCCTAAAAAAGGAAGCTTCTCTTCCACTCATGTCTAGGAAAGATTTTTCATATTTTCCAAGCTTATAAATATGATTAACAATACAAGAAAAACTATATTAAAGTAACTTTTATTAGTTAGGGTTAGTAGTTAATTAAAGCTGGAAATATCTCTTCAAAGAGAATTTTAAGTGTTAAATAGCTTATGTAGACCAAAAACAAAGCTGGTAAAACAGGTGAATTATTCCTGGTGGGCAGGGTTACCCTGATAGAGATTGCTGACCTCCCTCTTCCTCACCACAGCTCTGCTCCAACCCATGGTAATAGTGATTCAGTAGGTGTCTGGCCTCCCTGCTTGAAGGAACTCCACAGACTGGGGACCCAGACTTGTGTGCTCTGGATATGTGGGCATTCAGAGCTGTTTAGTGGCTGTTGCATCACCTCAAGAGAAAGAAGGAAGCAGTCACATGGAGTTAGGTAGAGGCAATTCCTGTCCTCAGAAGAAAGATGACCGGCGCTGGACAAGAGTGTGAGCTGGCTCAGGTCTGAGGAGAAGCTGGACGGCAAGGACATCATCTGCACTGCACATTAGGGACCTCACTGTAGAAGCATGAGGGTGTTGATGAAAATCCCCTCAGGGTGTAATGACAGGAATGTCTTGAGCTTAGCTGACACATGGCATAATCGATGAGATAAAAGGCAAGGAGTCCTCCATGACAGACAGACTGGTGATAAAGGAAGAACCTAGAGCATAACCAGAGGCATTGGTCACCAAACAAAGCTCCTGCCCTCGTGTGTTTTATTGGGAAAGGTTTTAGTTATGAAATAGATTCACCAAAAAACACAAGTACAGTTGTCCAATATAAGTAGTTACTGTCCTGAGACCGACCATGTAACTCTACCTGGGTCAGAGTTGGTTGAAACCTTAGCACAGTCCCAGGGTATATGCTGAGTTCACACTTTGCCAATAAAGACATTGCTGCTATGCGAGCATTTAAGATTATTTGCCTGCAGTCATATAACTAGTGACATCAGAGGCTGATGCTGCATGTTGGCACCCACTGGCTACGTGAGGGTAAAGTGGAAAGAAGCAAGGACTCTGGAGGCTCTATTGAGGTGGAAGGGGGCAATAGATGTTTGCTGGGTTCCTCTGACCTTACTGCTGCTCTTTTTAAAACTTTAATTATGGAATTAGGGAAATTCAACTTTAGGTACATAAAATGGATTTGTATTTTTGTATACTTTTCAGTTTTGCAGTCCTAATTTCCTGGAGCCTCATAAGTTATATTTTGATTTTGCTAACTCTGTTGTTAACAGAAAAAGCATGCTATTAATGGTCAAAGCAGCAGGCATTGCATCCCTCCCATTTAAACATGTTGTTTTCTTTTTTTCAGAAAACGTTTTGCAAGATAAAGAAAGCATTCCAAATGAGAAATACAGCTCTGTGTTTTCAAGAAATTGTTGGAGAAGTGAGCATTCACACTTTACAGTGCCTGTGGCCCAAGAATTTAATTTTTTAAAAAATTGTTGATGTGTTCTTTTGTATGAAGTACTTTTAACATTTATATTCATTTCTAGAGGGTAGACTTTATATTTTGTGAGTGAACTTTGCATTTTCATTTTCTTCCACCTTAACTAACCACTAATGTTAGATTTCATTTCCAGGGACCAGTCGGCATGTATGTTAAAATCATTTGACTGGCCTAACCAACTAGTCATGGAGGAGCACTCTTGATTTGTTATTTACCCCAAATATTCTGAGTGATAGAGAGATGCATCTAATGACATAGAAGGTACCCGGCCATTTACTTAACCGTAGCACCATGTGGAGATTCTTCCCTGCCTTCCTTACTGTTTGATCACAACACCCAAGACCAGTTTTGCTGCTACAATACAATACCGTTAATTCACCTGCACATTCATCTGTTTACCAAATGAAAAATAATTATGTAATGAGATATATGCTTACACTTAAGTAGCTTTCTTTTAAAAACAGGCTTTTAGGGGTAAATTTTAGAAATTTCTACATTCTTATACTAGATCATTTTTTAAACCACTGGGCAGGGAGAACTTGTTACGGCCACTTTTTATAGTGTTTTCCACTAATACTCGTTATACTCTGCTATGGAAAAAGTCAGAGTATCCATGAGCTCCAGTTTTCATATTGCAACTAAGATTCTTATCAACACAGTGAAAGTCAATAAACTATTTTTACTCCACTAAGTCAACTTTTTAAAGAAAATTAGCAGTTGATCTGTTCAGAAACTGACCTTTTGTATTTTATACTGCACTTTAATATATTTCTGTAACTAAAGGTGTAGAAGATCTGCCTCAGGAGTGGAAATGGGTCCTTTGGTGGGTGCCAAACCCAGATTTGACTTTCCTTTAATTCTTTTTTGAATGGTTTTCAGAAGAGAGGCAAATCGCGTAGTTATTTGTGTGTGTGTGTGTGTGTGTGTGTGTGTGTGTGTGTGTGTGTACTGTGTTGCCTATTTTTAGCCATCGTCATTTCCTTCATTACTTGTAATACAAATTGCTCCATGTATCATGTAAGAATGAAAAACACTTCAAAACTACACCATGGGCCATTTGCAGGTACTGCCAGTCAAAGCCGCTCCTGGTGGGTTCTCTGTGCTCTGTGGCCTTGGCCCTTCCGTTCCCTCCTGGAATGTCTTCATCCTCCACTGTGGCACTCACACTCTGCACTCCCAGGGTGCTGATGCTCCAAGGCCTGCTTTTATTCAACATTTCTACTGAAGTTGAAAAAGAAAGTGACAGATGAAAGGAGACCTGAAGGAAGCAGGTGCTGGTTCACTATTTTCATTTTGCTATAACAGGAGGGGTTAAAATAGAGAAAATGCTTAATCTGAGAATGAGGAGGGCTTTTTGGTTTTGGTCAAAAAATAACAGGTCAAAATATGTTAGTTACAAAAGTGTACTACAGAAAATAATACGGTATTTTTGCTAACTTGGCCCCTCACTGTTAACTATTGTGAATGGTCAAAACCTTTAGGTTTAGGCATATTTTGCAAAGTTTTCAACAAGAAAAGGTGTTCCATAACTTGAGAGTACCATCAAGGCCAATTACTTGGGTTATTTTGGTACTTATTAACTGCTAATAAAAGCTGTTTAAAGGGAGGCAGGGGGACATTTGCAAGTGATCTGTGTAAGCTTGTGTGTGTTTGAGTAAAACTATTTGGGGCTGACTGCACCTAGTAATGGTTATGCGAGATGGGTGGACCTACACCTTTATACTTTTAAATCTTTTTTTTTCCCATTGCTCAAACTGAAATAGTTTTGCTACTAGATAACTGTTCTTTTACTAAGCCATACTCTTTACCTATAGAATTATTTTGAAAAAATTTTACACAGCCATTTTGTATCCATTGAAAGTAACCTTTCATCAATAAAGCACTATTTAGAGGTCAAAGTAGTACTCCTCATTATTGTTTCTTTCCCAGGGAAAGGTGTAAGGTCTTCTGGGAAAGGTTCAAAGCCCTTAAAATGTGTGTCTAAAGCAGGGGTGGGCAAACTTTTTGACTCGAGGGCCACAATGGGTTCTTAAACTGGACCGGAGGGCCGGAACAAAAGCATGGATGGAGTGTTTGTGTGAACTAATATAAATTCAAAGTAAACATCATTACATAAAAGAGTACGGTCTTTTTTTTTTTTTTTTTTTTTTTTTTAGTTTTATTCATTTCAAACAGGCCAGATCTGGCCCGCGGGCCGTAGTTTGCCCACGGCTGGTAAAGTCAGGTAAATTACTTGCATTGATAGCATAAGCAGTCAGCAATTTTGTATTGGCAATCCAATCCCAAAGAAAAGCCATAAAGACTGGAAAAGGAATTATTTACAGATGATCTGATCTCCTACATAAAGTGAAAGAATGTCTGATAAAACAGCACTAGTAAGAGTTCAATGATGTCTACTCACTAATAAATTTTACTTAGGACTCTGGCCAGGTAGCTATTTCAGTTTGTTAGAGCATCCTCCTGATGCACCAAGGTTGCAGGCTCAATCCTCGGTCAGGGTACATACAAAAATCAACCAATGAATGTATCAATAGTAGGCAAGCAAATCGATGTTTCTCTAAAGTCAGTATTTTACAAAAATTTTTAGTGATAAAAATCTCATTCACTGTGGCAGCAGCTACTAAATACCTGGAAGTACAATGAATGACAATAGAAACCGTATCCTGAACATTTCTAAGATCAGTAGGAAAGTTCCTTTACACTTTACCTGGACTGTAAGGCTGATCTAGAGGTCTGGACAGCACTCGCTATCCCGCTCTCTAGTTCCTTCTCTGTCCCCTATGGTAGCCAGCATGCAAGCTGCAGCCTCCACAGGGTCACCCGCCCTCTAACCAGACTCCAGTTTGCAGTCCCCCATGGCGCTATGCACCTGTTGTGCGGGTGGGGTTAGTGGGGGCTTTGCGTCACCCTAGGGGCAGTGAGTGCAGCCGCTGGGGGTACTGACGTGGGGGCTGGCGGTGGTGTCACTGGGGGCCGTTAGGAGGGAAGTCCCAGAGGGAGCGGTGGAGGGCTTGGAGGGTCAGAAGGAGGGAGGGTCTCTGCCGTGCCTGGAACCTGAGCCTCCCCTATCGGGAGCGACACTTACTCCCATCTCGGCTTTCGGAAACGAGGTATCAGGCATGGCTCAGGAGTCGGGAGCACTGTAGAAGTCGCCTGGAGGATGACCCCAGTCGGTTTTGGAGTAATCCCCTCTACAGCCTTAGCGGATAAAGCCGCGGTGCCAGCACCACACCCATCTCGGAGGCCACTTTGGGCGTGGCCCTGAAGTTCATTCACCGAGCCTCTGGAGGAGAAGGAGTTTGTGCTCCTGCGAGCCGGGAGGGGGCGGTGATGTCACATTTCCATGCTTGGGTCGGGGTCGGGAAGCAGGAGTGGTCCTCAAAGGCTGAAAGGCCGCGGTTCTCCGCCAAGAGGAATGCATCTTCGCCGCATCACATCCTCCTGTTGCACTCGGTGCCCTTAGTCTATATGGTCTCGGTAGCCCCAGGAGAGCAAAGGGTGGAATTTAAGAAGGACGGCTCCGCCGGTAGCGGAGGGAGCCTCAGGGAGGGGCTAACCGCGCCGGGCCCTCAGAGGTGAAGCCCCGCCCAGGCCCAAGTCCAGGCCACGCCCAGGACAGAGTACGGGACCCGCCCAGCGAGTCCGAGGCCCCGCTCCCTAGTCGAAGCCACGCCCAGGACAGAGTCCAGCTTAGAGAGCCGAGTTTCTGATGATTTGCATTAGAATCCACAGGAGCCCCTCCGCCTCCCCGCCCACTCCAGGTCCGTTCACCAATCAGAATTCAATGCCGCGCCTAGACAAGCCAATCGGAGGCGTGTCCGCGGGGGAGGGGGTGGGGCTCCGGGCTGGGGCGGGGGCGCGGCGCGGCCCGCGGGCAGTCGGGAGCGGGCGGAGCCGGCGGAGGACCGGAGGCCGCTGCTGGAGACTGCACGGGCTCTCTGGCGGGTGAGGACTCGGGGCTGCAAGGACGCGGGGGCGGGCGGCGGAAGCCGAAGGCCGAGTGTCTGGGCAGGGCGTGCGTATGTACCGCGGCGTTTCGGGCGCCTCAGACAGCGGTCCACCGGAGGAGTCCACTCCCGCGCTCGCGAGGCCTTCTAGGATGGCGGGCCCCGTGAGAAGAGGGCCATGTGTGGGGAGCCCACCGCCTGAGGCCTGTGGTGCCCCGGAAGGGCCCCGCGTGGAGCCCGTGGGTGGGCGGGGCGGAGAGTGTCCCGTGGTGTGACGGTAGTGCCCCGCGTGGAGGCCCCGGGAGCGGGTGGGACGGAGAGTGCCCCGCGCGGAGGCCCAGATGTGCGCGGTGGAGGCCTGCGCAGAGCCACAGGTGGCAGCTCCCCCTGGTTGACGTGGACCAGGCCCTTCTTGGCCTTTCCTCATATTGTATCTTAAAGGTAGGAATTCGGCGTTAGGTGTTAAAGTTTTTACTCCACTAAGGTCTGGAAATACTGTCCTCCTAAGGCAGTGGGGCGCTTTCTAAAGGAAAACCATGAAGGGTAGGACCAGGATATGGTCCAGTCCATCACACAAACATCTTTTTCACTGACCCTGGTCCTAGTCAGAAATGGCTGTGAAAAAAACAAAACAGGCATGTTGATAGGAATAACGTCAGTACGTTATGTAAAGAAAAAATGGGAAGACTTAAGACCCAGGGCTAAATCTTTAGAGGGTGGTTTTTCTTTCTACCTTCATTTTGTTTGTTTCCATGAGGTAGCTTTGGCTGGACCACTATGGAAATGTTTGATAACCATCAGGTGGCCCTAGGTTAGAGTGTAGACTGTGTTGCAACAGAGGACACAGATTTTCCCGATGCCAGCGAGGTGGGAGAAGACATTTGAGGTAGCACCGTGGAGTGGCCTTTACCTGTAGACCAAATATAATTTTAAATTTCTGTATCTGGTATTTTTTGAAAAGTTTTTCTGAGTTCCTGGACACCGGAAGACATAATTCTGTGTTGAGTTGTGAATCGTGTCATGCTGGTGGTTCTGTTTGGTTCTTTCAAATCTGCAGAGATGTGGCCAGTTTGCATGGCACCGTTTTAAAGGAGAGGCACTGGAGTAATTGGTATGGGCCCCTCCCCATTTACTGCACATTCATGGCCCAGGTGGCTGAACTGCACAAGTTTGGGCTCATTTACACACATGAACATCTTTTCATCATGGACTTCCAAGTTCTTTCTTTACTAATTCCTTTCCCAAAGAAGTTTATATGGCATTAATTCATTGCTGCCTCAACAAGGTTCCTTGTTGATAAAACGGGGTTAAAATTTACCTCAGATGGTTGTTGTGAGGACTAATAGGATAGCTGCTAGCAAGATGCCTGGTACGCAGTCAGTGCTTAATAAATGTTAGCCATTCTGTTCTCAGGTGAAAGATTAGTCTGAGTAGACAGTAGACAGTGAGAAGTGGACAGGATTTAAGCAGTTATTCTGCATGGAGGGAAGGATATACACTGGATTGACAAAGCAAAGACGGATGCAGGAATAATTCTATGCAAGTTCTTTAAACCCATATAGCCACAAGGAATTCTGTCCTTCTTCTTAAACACTCCCACCATAGTCACATCAACACCTCTATACTTCATATACAACAGTTCCCCAAAAATCCCCGTGATGTCGTAGCCGTCACAACATCATAGTGCAACACATTATGTGTTTGTGGTGATGCTAGTGTAAAAAACCCTGCTGATACTTATAAAAGTACAGCACATGCTGCTTCCCCTTTCAGGTTTGTTTGCATTTTTCCTTCACCCGCTTTCTTATCAGCTTACCAATGGGTCATGAGCTTCCTGCACACAGCATAGTGTTAGGTATGCAGGAAAACCGCAGTCACTCCAGGTTTTACCTTGGCAGCAGACTAAAAAAGGTGAGGGTTCCATAAAACTTAATATGAAAAAATCCCAGTGTTTGGTGAGTTTCTGGGGAGCAGTTACATTGGTGGTGACTCTGTAAATCTAATCTTTTTGGAGAGCAACTGGCAGTATGTGATAAAGACTGTGATTTTGGAATTCCAGTTTTTAAAACAAATTCCAATATGCATGCAATAGCACTCCACAGCCAATAAGCATGTTCTGGCAACCCCATTCTTGTCCTTCCCTCCCAAAAAAATTGAAATGTGTTCAAAAACATGGCTTAACCCAAAAGGCAAAACTGTGTACACAGCATTTATATTGTAAAACTATGTGAGGACGTGGACAAGGATCAGAAGTGAAATTAGAATGATATAAGTAGTTTTATTTAGAGTCATAGGATTGGTTTACCCCTAAACTGGTATTTGGTTTATAGCCATTTTAAAATTCAAATGCAAAATGTTACTATAATTTTGTAGGATGCAGTGATGACTCTTTCTTCAGCCCATCTCTCCCAGCTTATTCTCCTCATTGTTTCCCAGCTATAGACCTCAAATAGGTGTGAAATTGTATCCAGACCTCTTAGGTTGGGCCATGACACCCTCACTGTCCAGCCCGCCATGGGCATCCTTGGGGCCCCAGCCACACACAGCCTTCCATTCTTACCCAGCAGTCCCATGCCTGTGCACACTGCTCTTTGTCCAGCTGGTCTCCTGTCACCTGCAAGACCCAACTCCAACTTCAGGCCTGGGAAGCCTCTCTGGGTCAGGCTAGCAGCACTCTCTTCCTTGATGTTACCTCGTACTTTCTGCTCTCTGGTACTACAGTGGGGAAGTGCTCTTGGCCACTTACATGGTTGTCTCCCCTTCTAGATCTTTGTGTCCCTGTGCTAGTCACCTGGGTCCTTCAAAGCAGAGAGGAGACAGTACACCATGGAATTGGGGTTGGGTCACTTGCAGAGCTGAGTGACCACGAGCAAGTCACTAACCCTTCTGCACCTTGGTCTGTAAATGGGATCCTGAGTATCAAATGCGATGACATGGAGGAGGGTGTGGCATGGGCTCCTAGCAATGGCGGTCACTCGGGATGCGGTGGCTCTTGGAATATGCACCAGGACCTTCTTTAAGCCTGATGCAGGTGCTGTCTTCTTATTGAGGCCTTCCCCCTCCCTCTCCACCTGTCACATCCCATCTGCTGTCCTTACTTGACATTCTCCGTGGACTTACCACCATTTAGCACACTCTCCTCTTTATAGTCTTCCACTATAATGGAAGGGATTTTCTCTCTCTTGTAAAGTCCCGTGTCCTTAAGTACTTAGACTTGCTTGCTTGGGTGCTCAATAAAATTAATTAGATTTCATTTGGGGCAAGGGCAGATGCCAAATTTCATGGGGCCTGAAACTTTACACAGTTGGGCGAAGGAGGGCCTCTTTAAGATAAGAATACAACGTTACAAATAATTAATTTTGAAAGTGAATAATTATTAAGAATTTTAAAAAAACAAGTAAGTTACAGATTTGAAGAATCTGACCAGGAACACAAATCACTAAATCCCAGAAAATTGCACATTTGTTAATTACCTGATTCATGCTGTAATACTTTTTCTTTGACTGTGTACTTTTAATTGCCTCTTCATATGACAGAATGGAAAGGATTTAGTGATTCCTCTAGCATAGTTGATAAAAAAACTTTATTATTGGTAAATACAGAAAACATGATTTCACATATAGACATATTTGCTGTTTCTAGTACAGCTACAGCTGTGTGTCTTGGGAAAGTATGAGTTCTTTTAAATTCTGTTTTGCACAATTCCATTCAAAAAAGTAGAAAAATCTATGGTACATTTATAATTATATTACTACATTATCAATTTTTCTGACAGGAGCGCCACAGGTTTTCAAGCCTTGTTTCTGCCCACACACCTCCCGTGCTAGTCCCGTGCTGCAGCCCCCACCTGGCCCTTTGTCTTAGCCCCTGGTGAGCAGGCACAGTGCTATAATAGTATTCCTGGAAGCCACACCTGCACTGAGATGGCTGGTCATAACCTAAGTATACACAGAAGTAACAGCAAACAACATATTAATGAACCTATTAAACCTAAAATAAATGTTTCCAACTCATTGCGCCCTTAGCTGGATCTAAGATGCCCCTTCTAAGCAACCTGATATAAAGGGAAAGGGAGAGAGTGCAAAGAGGCAGCAGTCTTAGTCCATTGCAATTAGAATATTTTTTGCAAATTTTACAAAAGGCTCTAATGATAGGCACAGTTCGCATAGGACCTTGGGAGGGGCCAAAAATCCGAGGCAGAATAGCTGCTTTTGCAGGGGTAGTTTCTGGTCCTTTGCTTGATGCCAGATGATGATACAGTAGAGCTCTTGGGGGCGAGGGAGTTCTGAGCATCCTCCAGCCGCCAGTGAGAATGTGTTTGGGAAGGAGGAAGCACACTAGGCAATTTCACAGACTGTTTAAATGGCTCGGCTTCATTAATGCTTGTCTCCTTCACGATTCAAACCCCAGTGGTATTGGTGGTAGTTAACCAGGTGAATGTTGGGGGAACAAGTCTCTACAGCCATGGCCGCATAACAACCTTTTGTCCAATAAGGGACTTCATATACAACAGTTCCCCAAAAATCCCCGTGATGTCGTAGCCGTCACAACATCATAGTGCAACACATTACATGTTTGTGGTGATGCTAGTGTAAAAAACCCTGCTGATACGTATAAAAGTACAGCACATGCAATTATGTACAGTACATAATACTTGAAAATGGTAATAAATGGTCATGTTACAGGTTTATGTATTTACTGTATTCTTTTTATCATTATTTTAGAGCAGGGGTGGGGAAATGTTTTTCTCAAAGGCCATTTGTATATTTATAACATCACTCGCAGGCCATACGAAATTGTCAGCTTAAAAATTAGCCTGCTGCCCCGCCCAGTGGCTCAGTGGTTGAGTGTTGACCTATGAACCAGGAGGTCAATTCCCAGTTAGGGCGCATATCCCTGTTGCAGGCTCAATCCCCAGTAGGGGGCATGAGGAAGGCAGCCGATCAATGATTCTCTGCCATCATTGATGCCTCTCCCTCCCTCTCCTTTCTTCTCTGAAATCAATAAAAGTAAGTTAGCCTACTATATCTGGTCAAACAAATAATTAACTCACCCCTAGTACTTTGGCAGGGCCAGACCAAATGATTTTGCCGACTTTATGTGGCCCACGGGCTGGACATTCCCCATCCCTGTTTTAGAGTGTACTCTTCCTACTTATAAAAAAATGTTTTCTATAAAACAGCAGCTGTGTTAGACCGGCCGCAGCCTCATACATCTGTGTTTACTGTCTCTTGATAGCATCATTTTCTCTTGTGCTTGATTTAATCCCATGGTGTTTTGCCCAGTAACATGCTGTCCAGGCTAGTAGACTGGGAACAATAGGTGGTCCCATATATGTTTGTGTAAGTGCTTCTATGATTTTTGCACAACCAAATTACCTAATGATGCATGTCTTAGACTGTATCCCAGTCATTAACAGCCCATGACTGTATCTGAACAAGATAGCTATTCCGGGTGTTTGAAAATATTAATTTTTATTTAAGTGAACTGATTTATTTAAATTTTTAATGGATTTTAGAGGAGGGGAGTGAAAGAACAAGAAGCATCAGTGTGAGAGAGGAACATCGACTGGTTGCCTTCCATATGCACCCCGACTGGGGTCAAACTTACAACCTGGGTATGTGTCCTAACCGAGAATTGAACCTGCCACCTTTCAGTGTAGGGAACAAGGCTCCAACCGAGCCACACCAACCAGGGTTAAATGAACTATTTTAGAAGAGTGAGCACAACTAGAGGAAAGATGGAATAGTCCTTCCTGCTTTCTCTTGGCAGGTGAAAATACTATAAGTAACCCTGTCAGTGAAGACTTCTAAAGCAAGTTGTAATTTAACAGTAGTCTGCAGAAAAGCCATCTGATTTCAATAGTAATGGCAATTTGAAAAGTACAGATTATTGGAAGAAAGAAAATAGAAATCAACTCTCTTGCCTTGCCCAGAGATAACCACTGTAGACCTGGTTTAGTGTGTATGGATATCAAGGACTGGTTCCAAGAAGGCAGAATGTGTACACTCCACGCTGACTCTCCCACTGACTGTAAGCCTGGACAGCTGCATGGAGCTATTTGGGAACTCTGACAAGTAACAGGCGGATTGGGGAAAAAGGACAGAGTTTAAAGTACACTGCACCAACAGGGAGGCTCCTGTTTTTTCCCCAGCATCCCCAGCCTTGTCTTCAGACATCTGAAACCCAGAGATGGGCACAGGTGGGAGCAAGGAGAGCTGCAGGAGAAGAGAGAGGGTGAGGAAAGCCACACTTGTCCTCTCCCTCCTTGTCTTCCACTCAGACCTGTGGCAGCAGGAGCCTACAGACACTTGAATCTCTAAGGGAGTGGGGGAACCCTGTTGCTTTGTCTCCCTCACCTCCTGCAGCTTGGTCCCAGACATGGGTTGGTCACAGGAAATGACTAAAGCCCCAGGTTTCTGGCTGGAGGACTGAGGAGAGCCCCAGGCAACTGGAAAGTACACAAGGGAGATTGTGAAGAGGGGGGAGCTCAGAAAAGTGACCCAAGTGGTTTATGAACTTTGGGGCTCAACACTGAGCTGTGCGGGCATGATTCTGACCCTGAGCAACTTGCCAGAGACTTTGGCAACTCAAATAATGGAAACAATGCTGGCCATTGGGTTGCGGTACATGGGAGGATAGAGCCTCTACAGATGAGCTGAAGCCATCCACAGCCTGGAGATGGCTGGTCGGGACTTGCAGCCTGCACCCAGCCAGGCCAGTGCCTGCCAAAGCAAAAGTACCAGCATTCTGCATGGGATTGAAACAAAACCCAAGGTCTCATAACACATTTTTTTAAATGTCCAGGATACAATTCAAAATTACCCAGTGTATGCAGAACCAGGAAAATGCCACCTCACAAGAGAAAAGTCAGACAAAAGCTGAAATGCTGCAGGTGTTGGAATCACCTGATGAAGACTTGGAGTAGGCAAAAATTGGGCCTTCATGACCTTCATCCACTAGTATCACTTCTGGGGACATGTTATGTTATGCTGCAAAAGCTCTTTACAGATGTAATTTAGGGTCCCAATCAGCTAATCTTAAAGGAGAGGTGTCCTGGATCATCCAGCAGGGCCTCATCTATTTCCATAAGTCTTTAAAACCAGAGCTCATTCCCCAGCTGCAGCAGAAGGGACGTGGATGCCTGAGAAGGATTCAGCATGCTGCCTCTGAAGATGGAGGGAGCCATGGGGTGCAGGCAGCTCCAGAAGCATGGACTAGGGACCTCAGTCCTGTATCCAAGCAGAACTGAACGAGCCCAGAAGTACCTTCTTCCCAGAGCAGCCACATAAAACCCTAAGCCAGTTGACACCCTGACTTAGACCTTACGGGACCCTAGGCAGAGAACTCTGCTGGTCCATACACATCCAGACTGCCAACCCACAGAAACTGAGATAATAAAAGGCTGTTATTTTAAGAAGCTAAGTTTGTGGTAAGCTGTTATGGTTTCAATAAAAAAACTAAAACACACTTTAAAGCAGCTATTATTGAAATGTTCCAAGAAGTAAGGGTACTTTTGAAACAAGTGGAAAGATAGAAAGTTTTAGCCAAAAAAAAAAAAGATATAAAGAAAAACAAGTCGGAATTTTAGAACTGAAAAATACAATAACTGAAATAAAATGGAGGTGACAAAGGAAACAGTGAATTTATAATGCATGGTGTAGTTTTTTAAGTCAAAAAATTTTTTTTTAATCTTGAAGAATTTGCCTTATGTTACCTTGGCCTGGGAGGGCCTGAGCCAGCATTTCATTGTGTAGGAACCTCACACACTCCCTATCAGCTGTGCACTATTCCAGGGGATCCTTAGATCCTTATATACATTGAAACTTGTTGCTAGACCTGTTTGTTTTTAACTTATGGAAGATTCCAAACATTCACAAAAGTAGGGATAATATATCAAACCCAGCTTCCATAGTCAACATATGGGCAAGTAGATTGGGGTTTTTTTGTTTGTTTGTTTCATCTACAGTCCCCTCCATCTTACTATATTAAAGTAAATCCTAGACATTATTCCATTTTATCCTTTATATATACACAATACCATTAAGAAAATTAACAGTACTTTATAATATATAATATCTAGTTACTATTCACAGTTCCCTGATTGTTCCATAAATACTTGATTCAGGATTCAAATAAGGTCCACATCTGACAGGTAACATCCTATATAATAAAAGCGTAGTATGCAAATTGTTCCCTCAACCAGAGTTCTTCCAGGAGTTCGACTAGGGGGCAGGCTGGCCTGGGGAAGGGAGGGAGACCCCGGCCAGCAGCGGCAGCAGCAGACAGCAGCAGGCAGCTGAGGGAAGGGAAGGGAGTACCTGGCCAACAGCTGCTAGGGACCCTACCAGTGTACGAATTTCATGCACTGGGCCTCTAGTCTTTTAATAGTTTCCTCTCTCCCCACTTTCTTTGCCATTTATTGAAGAAATGAGGTCACTTTTTTATGGAATATGCCACATTCTGGTTTCACTTGTAGTCTTTTAATGATTAGGATACATTTTATTAGTGATATATAACGAAGTTACTAAGTTTTAAAGTTACTTGAACTAATTCTCTTTGTAGTTTAGTCACTGTTTTAGTGTACAATGAGGATCATCTGTCTCATTTTGTTTGAAATTTTAGCGCTTGCTTTTCTAAAACACTGATTTAATTTTGCTTTCTAATCATATAAGAACATTTACAAGGTTCCCAAGTCAACATGACTAAACATAGTATATTAGAAGTGGCTTCCAGGATGTCTTCCCAACGCTCCCCCCTCCCCAGTCCGATGCCTACCTGTCTCATTAGTTTCTGCTTTATCCTTCAGTCTTTTTAATATAAGCAAATGCTTGTGTTTATATTCCTACTCCTCTAACAGAAGTTAGTGCGCCAGACACCTGCTTTCACATCAAAGCAGTGTACTGGTATAGACATCTTTCTGACTTTGTGAAGATTTTGATGGTGAATTGGGCAACTTCATATAAAAAAAAATGTTGAAAATCAGTCAGCTATCCAAATTCATTTCAGCTCTTAAAACTTTATTGTTCACACCCTGGCTAGGTACTTGGTTGGTTAGAGCACCATACCTATACTCCAAGGTTGCGAGTACAGTCCAGGGTCAAGCAATGAATGCATAAATAAGTGGAACAACAAATCAATGTATTCTCTCTCCTCCCCCCTCCTCTCTCTCTAAAATCAATAAATAAAAACAATTTTTAAACTTTATTTTTCAGCTAATAGAATTTTGTTTCATGTAAAGTCAGAATACCTGATGGTAGAAGGTCAAAATTACTGACATCTATTTAGTGTTCAGGCAGTTCTTTTAAAAACCTAGGGAGTAAAAGAATTGTAAGGTTTGAAAATATTGGTTATCTAAAGTCATAAGAGTGGGGCTGGGTGTGGTGAAATAACCACTCATCCATGGCTGAGTTAGACTTAGATCCCAGGTGCACTGCCTCCAGACTTCCACCCCCTGCCCCCAGGCTACTGCTATGTCCTTCCTTCCTCATTTCCCATGAGTGCCTGAGTGTCCACATGATTATTTGGCCTCTTTTATCACAGCCTGGGGACACCTTTCTGTTTTCATGAGCTGCCCTTCAACACCAGAGGTTTTTGAGGTTGGCGACTGTGACTGCCCTTCCTGGTACTTGAGGGACAGCATTGCCCAGGATGCAGGTTCTTGTCAGTCCTTGGGCTTCACATATGTGACATCGATCCTGAAGCACCTGTTGGAGCAAGTGTACAGGTGAGTTCCGAAGTGCCCTTCTCCCCAGCTTTTCAGCACCAGACGTGTTTTCTATGGCTTTCAACAGATGGGCTGTATCCTGGGGAGGGGGTGTTGTGAAGCTGGCCCTGTTCCCTGGGTGGGATGCCCACCCGCCCTCCACTGGCCAGCCGTTTGTTCCTTGTCAGCTCTCTGAAGCCTTGCCTGGCAATGCAGGTTCTGACGGTTTTCCTCCAGGTCCTTACATTGATTGGATTACTCAGTTGTTTATTCTAAAACCGATCAGCCATGCTTACTAGAAAGGGAATAAAAAGGGTCCATCTCTTGCTGCATTGTGTTAAAGAGGTAATGCAATCCAAGGCTGAGAACCAGGTGACAATTCCATTTAAATGCCACCAGCACCAAAAGTTCATTCCCAACACTGCAGTGGGGTTTAGGATATTAGAACGTGCAGGGGAATGAGTGCCATCTTCTGCGTCCTTCGTTGGTCACTGTAGAAGTACAGCAAGTCCTCACTTAGTCATCGACAGGTTCTTGGAAACTGTGACATTAAGAGAAACAACCTAAAGTAAGCCAGTTTTACCAGCAGCTAATGATGTGAATCAGAGCTAAGTTCCTACCACATATTTCTGGTCACAAAAACATCACCAAACTTCTAAATAAAGACCCCAAACACTTCTAATATTAAACATTGAAATAAACATCAGCTACACATACATTTGAGAAACATTAATAGTAAAAACAAGTAAGGTAACAATTTTCTAACCTGCTGGTTTCAGTTCAGGGTCATGGATGGCTGGAGCCTCTCCCAGCAGCTCAGGGCGCAAGGTGGGGGCGCCCCACCCCCACCCCCACACCCACCGGTGCCCTTCCATCTTAGGGCCACCCATGCGCACAAAGATAGGAACACTGTACCTGTACATAGGGCATTCCCCTCACGTGACATCCTTGGGATTTGGGAGGAGCCCAGAGTCCCTGGAGGAAACTCATATGGACATGGGAGACCGTGCACACTCCACACAGACAGTGGTCCCACCAGGAATGGACTTTTTTTCCTCATCGGTGTTGTAAGGAAATGACATTGAACAGAATGACGTTATTCGAGAACCTGTTGTGTGTTTTTTGGTCCTCCAAAAAGAAACAACCAAAAATATTTCATGGAAGGTAGATTTTTTTTTGCACAGAGAAATTTGAGCAAGCTTCCTTAGTGTGATTACGGGCTGCTGTGTCTGGGGAGCTGTGAGCTGGTTTTCCAGCAGAGACCGGGAACATGGTGGCCAAATCCAGGCTGGGCTTGAGTCCTGACTCTGTCACTTCTGAGTTATGTGTTCTGTGGCAGACTTTTGTTTTTACTAGACTTTTTTCTTTTTTTCTTTTCTTTTTTTTTTTTTTAGAGCAGTTTTTAGTTCACAGCTAAACTGAGTGAAGTTATAGAGAATTCCCATATGACCCCTGCCCCAACTCTGGCATAGCCTCCCTGGATATCAACATCCTCCCTCCCCAGGCAACATTTGTTACAAACCTGCATTGACACAACGTTAGTCAAAGCCTTGGCAGTCTTTTGAACCAAATTCTTCCAACTTTAAGGTGGAATATGTCTCAAGGTGGTTTTTTAAGTTTTTTGTTAAATGAGTATGTACACATAGGAGCTGAGTTTGTCGTAGGTAGCACTAAATGTCAGTAGTGGAAACTATACAACGACCAGCAGTATTTTTAGAAATGAAGACCACGAAGCGTTTCAGTCTGGTGCAAGGAAGATGGGAAAATGGGCTGCAGTCCCTCGGAGGTCACTTCTCTTGGGATTTCTGGAAAGGTTCTCTGGCAGCAGCAGAGACGTGAGCAGGGGCTGCAGAACACTGGGTGTGTCAGGGACTGGGAGTGACCTTGCTGTGTTTATTTCTAGTCTGGCTTGCATATTCTTGCCTTTGTAATGTTGGTTTATAAGCACACAGAACAGAACAAAGTAACTTCTGTAGGTCATAATTTGTAAAAACGGCTCAATGCAGACATCTTTCCCGGAGTCAGGCTGGAGGAAGTCATCGGGCTGTAGAAAGTGACTTGGGTGATCAGCCTCACTTTCTACAGGAAGTATCCAGTTATGCTGCTTGTTCTGAAATAGATGGATAGCCTTTGAGAACAGGGTTAGCTGACATTCACAGCACTGGAGTTTCCTACTTTCAAGGCTTTCTTAAACTTAAAGCTGAATGCTCATTAAATGGGTAGTTTATGCCACATTACTATTATGTCATAGCAGATAGATTTTTCTTTGAAACGTCACAGCAGGGTCCCTCCTGGGGCATTGACTCAAGTGAATCTGTCTTCCTCAGATGACCCTGAGTTTCAGCATCAGCTGTGCCAATGTTTACAGTAGAATGGATCTAAGTTTGCTGTGAGGAAGAAGTTTCCTCTAGGGAGCCATGTTTTAGTATTCCTTGAACTAAGAAAAGTCTTTTATGTGTAATATGTCTTTCGTTCTTCTGACAGATGAAGCAGTGTTAAATTAAAAGTATGCTGTTTTCATGATCTCACTCATTCATGGACAATAGAGACCATTATAAACTTTTGAACAATAATAGATACAGAGGCAGAGCTGCCTCAAACAGATTGTCAAACTGCAGCGGGAAGGCCGGGGAGGGTTGGGGGGCAGGAGGTAGTGGGGTAAGAGATCAACTAAAGGACTTGTATGCATGCATATAAGCATAACCAATGGACATAAGACACTGGGTGATAGGGGAGGCTAGGGGACTGTCTAGGGCGGGGGGATAAAATGGATACATATGTAATACCCTTTGTAATACTTTAAGCAATAATAAAAAAAAACAAAAACAAAAACAAAAACAAAAAAAAAAGTATGCTGTTTTAAATATGTTTTTATTATAAAATAAACACAGACATAGAAAAACCACATGAGTCAAATCTATAGCTCAATGAATTATAAAGTGAATGCTGCCCTGGTCAAGTAATAGAACTGAGCCCCCTTACCCTCCAGTGACAGACCCCTCCCACCACGAAGGAGGGACCACTGCCCTGACTTTTCTAGCAATAACCTCCTTGCATATTTTCCTTAGCGTTTTCTCATCTGAATGTGCCCTCTGGACACTATGGGTTGGTCTTTCTTGCCTTTTTTTAGAATTATGTGTGTAGACATGACTTTCTTATAATGACAGAAGAGAAAGAGCCTGAAGAAGTTTTTTCCATATAAAATTATTAAGAACAAATGTAAATGAGAATTATACAATGGAATAAATAAGGATAGTAACTTCTAAAAATATGTTCTGGTTTACATATGTTTTCAGAATTGTAGCTTGGCTTAAAAGTGGAAAGGTAGCTTTGGTGCCTAAAATAAAACACCCCCCAACTAGTTTCAAAAGAACCTACTCTTGATGGTTCCGGGTTCGCTAAATGTGAGCTGACAAGAACTTAATGTTTCACACAGGAGACACCTTCCCTCACTTTTGTACTAACTGTTCAAGTTTGTGAAATTGAAATGAAAAAGCTCGTATTTATGATTCTCAGAACCTGTATATCTCAGGCTTACTCTTAATGGCATGAAAACAGTGATTTCCTCAAGTGTCCTGCTTGTGAGGGAGCCCTGTCTTTGTTTCTGAATTCTACACAATGCATTGCATAATGAGGCAGTTCGGGTTCTTTGATGCCAGTGACTTTAAGTAAACACATAGCAGACATTTACAGTAGCATTTAGTTCCTGTTCTCAGGGGCATACAACCTGGAGAGAGAATTCTGAAGATAATAGGTAACTGCTAACCCAACCCAAACGTGTGTGGGAACTGAGACAGGAGGTGTGCTTGGCAGAATGACACACGGCCTCATCCTGTGCCGTGCTGTTCACCTTCCACTTTCCTGGGGGTTTCACTTCCTTGCTTTGTGCTTACAGTCTGATCAACCAGATGTGCATGGAAGTTCTCGCCCAGGTAGGGTTTAATTGTACAGAGTGGGATGCCTGGCACCTGGTCCTTGAGAAGCTTTTAGGACTTAATTCAAGTAAAAAGTTTATGAGTTTGTCTTGATAACAAAATAAGCAAGACAGAGAGAAAAGGGCCGAAGGACTCAGCCAGCCATGCAGTTTGCAAGCAAGGAACTAGACCAGGAATGTAGTGAGATTAATCCTCTAAAACATTTACTGCAAACTCGTATAAGACTTTTTGAAGATGATTATGTGAAACAAAACACTTGGCAGCAGCTGCATTCTTTCTTGATTATACATCTGGCATTCGTTTTCGTCATATTGTGTTTTACTGTTAAATATGTTTCTTTAAGTGGACTTTCAAACATAAATACATATATTTAAGAAGGAAATTTGCCATAAATAGAAGGTAACTATATTAATGAATACAATTCTAAGCAAGCTAGTCTTACTAGATTCTGGCTGATACTTAGCCTGTTCTTTCTTTGTTAAAAAACTCTGAAGTGATTTGCCCTGCTCAGCTCAATAGCTTAAAAAGCAGAGACCTTCCCCAGGGCACAAGGAGGATTGAAAAGGGCACCCAGTGCTGCCCCAGCTACTTAGCTCTGTTGGACCCTCAGTGTTGTTACCAGTTAGGTGGGTGGTAGGTGGTCATTGTGAGGACGGGATGGGAGGATGCCTTCCAACCTCAGGTGTGTGATCCTCGTGACACTCACCTAGGCTCTCCTCTATACCGTGCCTGAAACTATTTCCCTCGCCATCGGTGGCACGCACTCCAGCCTTGTGAAACACGACGTAGAAAAACCAAGGAATGCAAACTGGCAGAGTCAGGGGTGGTTGTCTTGAGCTGCTGTCCTTGGAATTTTCCCCACCCATCAGCAGAAATGAGGAGCCTGCTGAGTGCATTGGTGCTGTGCCACGTGGGACCCGTTACTTGTGCCGAAGGCCCGGACAGCACAGTGGGTGTGTGGCTGGTTGGCAGAGCCTGAGAAGGACTAGCCCTGCCAGCCTGTTGCCCTCTGCCCACCGAGTGATGGTGAGGCAGCTCTCATAGGAGCTTCTGTGGGGTCGGTGTGCTCAGATGCCACCCAGCCTGCAGAATCCCCTGGGAAATATTGTTATTGGAGGTGCTTGTTATATTTTCTGTTCCACCAACCAAGTATGAGTAGAAGATAGAAGAAGTTTTGTGTGTTTTTTAATCCACTCAAGGATATGTTTTTATTGATTTTTCTTTAGAGAGTGGAAGGGAGAGAGAAACATGGATCGTTTGTCTCCCATACACGCCCAACCGGGGATCTAACTCACAACCTAGGTATGTGCCCTAACTGAGAATCGAATCTGCAACCTTTTGCTGTATATAGGACACCACTTCAATCAACTGAGCCACCCACCCAGGACACCTCTGTAATTTTATGTAATTTAAGCTCATTGGAGTTGTAAAATCATGCAGAGAATTCCTGTGTACCTGGTCATTTTTTACATTGTTTTAATGTCTAAATAGCTGGTGGTGATTCTTTGGGTTTTATTTTTTTTGTAGCGTATTCCTCACTCTTAGCTGATGAAGAATGGGGGAGATAGAAGGAACATACCGAGCCCTGCAAACCCCAGGGGCACGCCTTGGCGCCCAGCCCCCCGCAGGAGTGAGCACCCTGGAGCCTGGGCAGGCCCCCTCAGCAGGGATGACGCGGATGGCAGCTAGAATGCAGGAGAAGCGCTTTCCTCTCAGAGTAAAGCTGCTGGACAACTCTGTGGAAATGTTTGACATTGAGGTAAGAAGTGATTTTTGGAGGCATAGTTTCTTATATTTTCTTCTTCTTCTTTTTTTTTAATCCTCACCCGCGGATATTTTTTCATTGATTATTTTAGAGAGAGTGGAAGAGAGAGGGAAAGACAGAGAAAAACATCAGTGTGAGAGAAACGCATCGGTTGGTTGCCTTCTGCATGCGCCCTGACCAGGGCCCGGACAGGGTAGGAGCCTGCAACTGCCGTACGTGCCCTTGACCGGAATCAAACCAGGACCCTTCAGTCCACAAGCTGACGCTCTATCCACTGAGCCAAACCAGCTAGGGCATGAAAATTGAATATTATGCCCCAAATTACATTTTGCTGGTTAGACATTGCTTTTTTATGAAGTTGACTAAAGGTGGCTTTGGTACACCCAATAAAATCCTTGCAGATGGTGACATTGCATTTCTCCTTTCAGTTTGGAGAATGGGATCCTCCTCTCTGTCCTTTAAAATTCCGATCATGTTGTCTCTGCACTTTTCTCTTTTGAGAAACTGCCTGGTGCTATAGAGCGCAGACTGGAACCAGGTTCTCCTGGCTCAGCCACTGGCTGCCGGGGGGGGGGGGGGGGGGGGGGTGTTCATTTGCCTCATTACGTGTCAACTTCCTCGTCTGAAATGTGGGGGTGATACAGTCCCCAAGCTCAGGGTGGCTGGGGAGGACTGAACACTCATTATACAGAGAACCTGGATGGGAAGTGTTGCACAGTCTTAGCATAGACCTGGTTTTTCTAGGTCAGCCATAATAACATTTATATTTTTTAAATTTCCTAATATTAGATTGAACTGATAATGTTGGCAAAAACAATTATGTATATGTATGTATCTATGTATATACATATATATTTTTAAAGGAAAATTTTAGACCCATATAATACATTAGAAAATATTATTCTGATTTTTCTAAATTACATTAGAATGAATATTTTTAAATTATTTATTTTCAAATGTAATGCATAAATATATTATCTTTTTTAAATATTTCATATTGACTTACAGTAGTATCTGTTTGGTTTTTTTAAATATTTTTTTTATTGATTTCAGAGAGGAAGGGAAAGGGAGAGAGAGATGGAAACATCAATGATGAGGGAGAATCACTGATCAGCTGCCTCCTGCACAACCCCTCCTGGGGACTGATCCCACAACCTGGGCATGTGCCATGACTGGGAATCGAACTGTAACCTCCTGGTTCATGGGTCGAGGCTTAACCACTGAACCACACCCACTGGGCACAGAAGTATTTTTAGAAGCTTTTCCTGATCTAATGTCACAAGTAAGGACAAGAGAATGAACTTAAACTTTAGCAGGTTAATTTATGCTTGGGTTTTTCTGTCAAGCAATCAAGATGCTACACAGAAAATAAAACAGTTATTGAGCTGTGGGCCAGGCTATGAAGGAGCCTGAAGGAAACCTCCTTTAGGCTCTGGCAGTGCCTAATTGCAGAGTGCATTCCATGAAAAAGGAGAAGGGAGGGAGGAGATGAGCACAGTGAGGCTAGAAAGGGGCCAGCAGGGCTGCAGGAAGGGAGGCTGGCCTCTTGCTTAGAGCCTAGGGCACACCATTCTCTACCTTGAGTGCCCAGATCAGCTGTGGGCAAACTACTGCCCGCGGGCCGGATCCGGCCCGTTCGGCTGTTCTATCCGGTCCGCGGAGCCGAAAGAGTGGAGGGTTCTCTTGCTCTCCCTTCCGCTCCTTCACCAGCAGCAGTGTTAACATGTATTAGTTCACACAAACACTCCATCCATGCTTTTGTTCCGGCCCTCCGGTCCAGTTTAAGAACCCATTGTGGCCCTCGAGTCAAAAAGTTTGCCCACCCCTGGCCCAGATTCATAGTGTCTGAACTCGGGACCCTGACTATTACTTTTAAGGTCTTACTTGAGGAGGACATCAAATATCACTTCATCAGGGCAGTGGTAACTGAAACTGGCAGGACCTGTCTGTTCAGCTTCCCAAGTTACTATGTTGCAAGAGGCAGCCTCTGTAGGGAAGGTAGTCTGGCACAGGCAACCTTTGACCCTGAGCAGCTAATGGGTGGCTACTGGTTCCATGACCGAATTTCCTGGCTCACCAAGACACCCTTCCGTAAATCACCTGTAGGAAATAAGTTAAAGATCTAGGAATTAAGAGGGCTCCCAAAACTCTTCCAGGCAAATGTTTGGAAGAATTTCCACCAAGTAGCTAAACACATTCGCTGTGGTCTGGGCTTATAACAGGGTCCAAATTTTTAAAAGATGGAAAGAAGGAAGAAAGAAAAGAATTGTACTAAGTTTACTTTAGAGCATCCTTTTTGTTGTTCTGCTTTATGGTCTTTATCAACTAAAACTAGGCCCCAGAAAAGAAAAAAACACACACTTATTGTTGAGTCATAAATAGGATGTAGTCCTTCTCTGAGAAATTTACTTTTACTAAGTATCTGGGTCATTTTATACATGAGGAAGTTAGAGATGGTATGTTGTAAAGGTTTCAAAATATTTAGAGCATGTAAAAGTTTTTTTGTTTTTTTTTAATATATTTTATTGATTTTTTACAGAGAGGAAGGGAGAGAGATAGAGAGTTAGAAACATCGATGAGAGAGAAACATCGATCAGCTGCCTCCTGCACACCCCCTACTGGGGATGTGCCCGCAACCCAGGTACATGCCCTTGACCGGAATCGAACCTGGGACCTTTCAGTCCGCAGGCCGACGCTCTATCCACTGAGCCAAACCGGTTTCGGCAAAAGTTTTAATAAATTGAGATTGTTGCCCTGGCTGGTTTGGCTCAGTGGATAGAGCATCGGCCTCCGGGCTCAGGGTTCCCAGGTTCAATTCTGGTCAAGGGCATGTACCTTGGTTGCGGGCACATACCCAGTGGGGAGTGTGCAGGAGGCAGCTGATCAATGTTTCTAACTCTCTATCCCTCTCCCTCTCTGTAAAAAATCAATAAAATATAATTTGGAAAAAAAAATAAATAAATAGAGATTGTTGTTTATATTAATCAAATATAACTATCATGCTTGGTATTTTTATAGACCTGGAGAGTTACCAGAAATTAAAGACTCAGATTGCTGTTGTATATCCTGAGGTAGATAGGGTACTTTTTAAATTGTGGTTATCTACTGATGCATACTTTTTAGGAGGAGTTAAAATTCAAATATGTACCAGTTAGCTTTGGTAAATAACAAAACTTAGTAGCTTAAAACAAACATTTACTATTGCCTGTGTGTCTGAGTGTTGGCTTGGAGGTTCTTCTGGTCTGGCTGGCTGTTAGGGGCTGGGTGGTCTATGATGGCCTTACATTTCCACAGCCTCAACTAGAATCTCCCTCCTTGCAGACTCATTCCCTCCAGCGATAACATGGCCTTGCTTGCCTAGGGATGAGTGGAAACTGTAAAGTCCCTTGAGGTCTAGGTTTGGAATTCATGCATTGTAGCTTCTGCCAAGTTTTACTGATCCATTGTAGCTTCTGCCAGGTTTTACTGATCAAAGCAAGCTCCCAGGCCAACCAGGATTCACAGGGTGGAGAGGCAGAGCCACCGTGATGGGTGGGGCGTGCCAAGGAAGCTGTGGCCTTTTGCAGCTACCAGAGCAGCTGTTGTCAGGGGATTAGGATCACAGTCCTGGAAAGAAGACTGTGAAGCTCAGTGCCTGGTGGGCTGGTTTGCTAGATGATAGACACACTTCGTTGCCCTGTCTCATAAGTGCTTCCCCTAAGTTCCTCCAGAAGGGGCTAGTCTGAGAAGGCAGGTACGCCCTGCTACTTTCTGCCTCCATGTCTCTTGTGTGTTGCAGCTCCTAAGATCCAGAGATCAAGTCTGATCACCTCTTTGGGCCTTTCGTCCCTGTTCCACTGTCACTCTTCACTGATCACCTGTGTCCCCACTGCCCCCTCCTTTATATTTGATTTTTTTTAGAGAGAGAAAGAAAGACGGACATCAATTGGTTGCCTCCCATACACACCCTGACTGGGGATTTAACCCCCAAACTAGATATGTGCCCTGACTGGGATTCAAACCCACCACCTTTTGGTGTACAGAACAATGCTCCAACCAACTGAGTCACCCAGCCAGGGCTTTTTTTTTTTAATTGAATTTTTTTGAGAGAGAAAAAGGGGCCCAGATACTCCTTATATATAAGATGACCCAGATACTCCTTTATATTTTTTATATTTGAACGGAGAGTCACATTTGCTGTTGGATCGGTGGGATGATGCAAGCTTATAGTGCAGGGTGTGGGCATACAGAGCAGTGAGGTCCCTGGCTGGGTGGGTCTGTTGGCCACAGTGAGGACACTCCCTGTCCCAGAATTGGCTGCTGTCTCTTCTCCTGGAAGGCAAGGCTTTGTTCTATCTATTGCTGTATCGTCGGCATTTGGACAGGGCCTTGCTCTGTAAATATGCGTTGGATGAACAAAATCAGAAGTTAGATTGGATTAACATGCTTTATTTAAGTGCTTGAGTTCTTCTCTCTGCAGCAATCTTTTTGACCTCAGATACAAGTGTTTCCTTTTTTGTTTATTCTGGGTTTTTGGCCATCTGCGCCCATCTTGTGCCTACTTGCTTGGTTTATTTTTCACTTAAGTCTTAAGCAGCAAAGTCTATGAATTTGCAGAGCCTGTGAACTGGCAGGGCAGACATGCTGGTGACACCTTGCAGAGCCCTAGCTAACATGCACAGGTATTGACAAAACACTGGCCTTGAGTGAGGCTGAGTAGAATATTCTACTTGATGTCAGAGGTTTATACTTAAGGGACCTTTTTAACTTAGGGAAGAATTTGACATTTTGTTATTTTTGAAATGCCTATATTTTGCTTCACTGAAAATATAGAGTAACTTGGCCTGAAGGCCTCCCTGTGGTCAAGTCTGTCTTTCTACACAGAGTCTATGGCTAATTGTTTCATGTTTGTCCTCAATAAGTGAGGCAGCCCCGTTGCTTCATCATACTTGCTTCAGAAAGATGGGCTTGAAAGACCCAGTTTTAATTATACTTTCTGTCTCCCCACGTGTGCAAATGAACTTTGTTTGCTGTCTGTGCTGACTGCCACAGTAGTGGCAGATTGGTGTGGAGCCACACTGCTGTCACCTAGAGGAGAAACAGTAGTCATTCTGCTTTCTCAGAAGTGATGTTCATACAATCACGTAATTGCCTCATCCCGTCATCAGGGGAGCACTTGTACGCTTGCCCCACTTTCTGTCTAGATCCAGAGAACACGTGCTTGTTTAATTCTTGCTGCTGGGGATGAAGATGACTTGAAGCCAGAAGCTAGAGTCAATAAAACTGAAAATGTTTCATAGGTTTATTGAGATATAATTCACCTACTATACAATTCACTTGTTTAAAGTATACAATTCAGTATTCTTTTCGTATACTCACAGATATGTGCAACCGCCACCGCAGTCAATTTTAGGGCACTTTCATCACGTTAGGAAGAAACCCTACAGCCCAGTGGTGTAGCTCAGTGGTTGAGTGTCAACCTCTGAACCAGGAGGTCACAGTTTGATTCCGAGTCAAGGCACATCCCTGGGTTTCTAACTCAGTCAGTCCCCAGTGGGGGTCCTGCAAGAGACAGCCGATCAATGATTCTCTCCCATCATTGATGTTTCTATCTCTCTCTCCCTCTTCCTTCCTCTTTGAAATCAATAAAAGTATCCTATATAATAAAAGGCAAATCAACCGAACACAGAATGACTGGTTGCTATGATGCGCACTGACCACCAGGGGGCAGACGCTCAACACAGGAGCTGTCCCCTGGTGGTCAGTGCACTCCCACAGGGGGAGCGCAGCTCAACTAGAAGCCGAGCTCACGGCTGGCGAGCGCAGTAGTGGTAGCGGGAGCCTCTCCCACCTCTGCCGCAGCACTAAGGATGTCTGAGTGCCAGCTTAGGCCCACTCCCTGCGAGGAGGAGCCTCTAGTATTTTAAAATATATTTGCATTTAAGAAAGAAAGAAACCCCACATCACCAGCTGTCACCTCCCTGTCCTCCATCCCCTCTCCCTCATTTCTAAGCAAAAAAAAATCTATTTTCTGTGTGTGAATGTCACTGTTCTAGACATTTCATATCAGTGGGATTATCCACAAATGGTCTTTTGACTGGCCTCCTCACAGAGCACCATGTTTCAGAAGGTTGTCCAAGTACATATGTCAGGGCCTCGTTCCTTTTCATGTCCAAAAAATATTCCATTGTGCAATGGACCACACTATCTATCCATCATCAGCTGATGGACATTCCTTCTTTTGGCAGTTGTGAATGATGCTCTAAACATTTGTGTACATGTTTTTGTTTAGCTGTATACTTGGGACTGGAATTGCTGGGTCATGCGATGACTCTGCTTAGTTGTTTGAGGAACTGACAGCCTTTTCCAAAGTGGCTGCACCATTTACATCCCCCAGCAGTGTTATGAGGGCTCCGCTTTCTCCACATTCTCACCTTCACATCCGCACCTATCTGACTTAGATTCTAGCCCTCCTAGTAGATATGAAGTGGTATCTCAGTGTGGCTTGAGGTGGGATTTTAAAAGTTTTATTTTAAGATTTTTTAAAATATATTTTTATTGGTTTCAGAGAGGAAGGGAGAGGGAGAGAGAGATAGAAACATCAGTGATAAGAGAGAATCATTGATCAGCTGCCTCCTGCACACCCCCTACTGGGGATTGAGCTCGAAACCCAGGCATGTGACCAGGAATCCAACCGTGACCTCCTAGTTCATAGGTTGATGCTCAACCACTAAGCCATGCTGGCCAGGCAGGAAGCCTTTTTTTTTTTTTTTTTTTAACGATTTTAAATATGATAATGTTATAAGCAATAAACATCAATTATTCAAGAAAAATGATCTTACATATAATAATATTACATACAATAAACAATATTTCAAGAGTAAAAGGATTTTAAGTATAATAATACTAGAGGCCGGGTGTGAGAAATTCGTGCACAGATACAGTCTCTAGGCCTGGCCTGCAATCAGGGTCATCTTCCCTGGCTGCCGGCAGCTGGCCCCACACCCCACCATCAACCACCCCTGGTTCCCCATTCGCTATTGGGTGATTGGAGCCTGCCGGTCAGGGGGAAAAACCAAGAGGTCAGCTGTTCCCACCCTCTCGCCAGCCCCACCCCTACCACGGGTTGCCCTCTGTATATGGAGCAACTGGCGGGGTGGGGGCCTTGGCCTGGCGCCACCCACATCCCCCACCACCCACCCCCAGTTCCCCATTCGACATCAGGTGATGGGAGCCTGCCCGCTGGGGAAAGGGACCAAGAGGTGGTCAGTAAACCTCATTGTGACTGGTCGAGCGGTCATTCTGGTCATTCTGCTGTTAGGGTCAATTTGCATATTACCCTTTTATTATATAGGATTACCAAAACTGTACTAACATAGTATGGTATTACAAAAGTTGTAGGAAATATTAAAAATCTGCAAATAACAGGATTACTTCTATTATATTCGAGTATATTTTTCCCCCCTCTGGCTCTATTGTTTTTTCTCCTTTTTTTTTTTTTATTTCAAGAAAAACGATTTTAAATATAATAATGTTACATGCAATAAACCTTAATATTTCAAGGAAAATATTATTTTTCAAGGTAGATCCTCTATACCTCTCAATCTCTAGTGCAGGATAGTGTTAAAGGCTGTTTCTAATTGGATCAGGCAAAGACTCAAAGCCTCCAGAGACTGCCTCTGTCTACAGACTAATAGGATTCCAACTTGAATTGCCCCCAGGCAACCGTTCTCAGGTGTGGTGAGAGTTTTTTTCCAAGAGTGGGGCAGTTGGTTCTTCCTGGAGGCTAATGGTTATTTTTAATCTCTTCAGTGGCCTCAGGGTAAGGTGTTTTCAATAGAGTGTGGTGACTCTTTCCCCCCAAGGCAAGGCAGATGTCTATGTGGGAAAGATGTCCTCTGCTGTGTGAGGAAATGACTCAGCCCAGGAAACTTGGGGTGTCTGCCTTCTAAGCTCTGTCCCCCAAGTCCCCAGTCCTGGGTTCTGCTCTCACAAGTCCAGTCCACTTCACCCTCCCTCTGCCAGAGCACAAGTTGGATGGCTCCACAGGGAATTTTTGTGCGTTGGTCCTTTAAGAGGGTGCCAGAACTTTCAGCTGCCACTCCCTGGCAGACAGCACCCCACTGCTTTTCATAGCTAGATGTTATGTGGGTACCCTCCTCAGTTTGGTGCTCTCTGCTGGGGAGCCCAGCTTCAGCATTAGATCCCAGAGTTCTCAGTGGCACCTCCCCCTGCCCCCCCCCCCCACACACAGCTGAGATATCTCTCCAGGACTTCAGTTGCTGTCTGTGGGTGCCCAGCCAGCCCTTTTACGCCTCCTCCCCTCCTAGTCTCTATGCAGTCTCCACCTTCGGTCCTTGGGTATCAGGGTTCTCTCCTGTGAGTTTGCCATTGATTATTCAGGAAGCCTTTCCATATTTCAGTTGTAATTCCAGCTTGTTCCTGGGAGCATGTCCGTGCAGCATCCTCTACTCTGCCGCCATTTTTAATCACCTTTTTTTTAGATTTTAAATTGATTTTTAGAGATAGAGGAATGGAGAGGGAGAGAGAAACATTGATGGACTGCCTCCAGTATGCACCCTACCGGGGATTGAGCCTGCAACCCGGACATGTGCCTTAACCAAGAATCCAACCAACAACCTTTTGGTGCATGGGACAACGTCCAACTGAGTCATACTGTCCAGGGCTAAAAGTTATTTTTAATGGGTAAAGAAGGAAGGTTTTGAACCAAAAGTATGAGAATTGTACCATTAAGAAGTTACTCTCAGGGGTGGTTCCTTGGATAGATTGTGAGTAATCCTGATGTTAACCTTTGCTGAGCCAATTTCCGTATAGGAATGAACTACCTCCCCAGGTTGTGAGGACCGTGGAGAAAGCACAGCTCGCGGCTGACCATAGTGAACCTAAAGAAGTGAAGCTGGCAGAAAGCAGAGGCTCAAAGTTTCATTTAGTCATCATGTAAATTTACAGAACTGGGACCTTTATTTTTTATTTTTTAAAGTATATTTTTTATTGAGGAAGGAAGAGGGAGAGAAAGATAGAAACATCCATGATGAGAGAGAATCATGGGTCGGGTGCCACCTGCAAGTCCCCCACTGGTGATTGAGCCCACAACCCGGGCATGTGCCCTTGACCGGAATAGAACCTGGGACCTTTCAGTTCGAAGGCCGATGCTCTATCCGCTGAGCCAAACCGGCTAGGGCAGAACTGGGACCTTTAATTGATGCTTATTTAAATCAATACTTATCTCATTTGTAGATAACAACTACCAGTGTCTGATAATCCTTGTCCATTGAAATCACTGGTACAATAGGGGTGTGCTCTCACTAGGGTTTGTGAGGTAATGATGTGAGATGTGCTTTGTGGTTCTTCCTCTTGATCACTAATTAGATTAAAATACTTCTCTCTGTGGAAGGTTATGTGCTATAGTACAGAGAAAGGGAGAGAAATCTGTGAATCCAGAGTGGAGCCCATGATGTGGGCTTCATTGTGTGATGTTTGACACTTATTGGTGGGATTTTAAGCTACCAAAGGTTAGTCAGTGGCCAGCTTTTTAAAAAATATATTTTATATGTTTTTATTCATTTTAGAGAGAGGAAGGGAGAGAAAGAGAAATAGAAACATCATTGGCTGCCTCCTGCACACCCCCTACTGGGGATCGAGTCTGCAACCTGGGCATGTGCCTTGACTGGGAATCAAACCATTACCTACTGGTTCATGGATCTCCGTTCAACCACTGAGCAGCACTGGCCAGGCAGTGGCCAGCTTTTTGATCTAGTAAAATCTTGATTTGTTTTCAGTTGATAAATGAATTCTGTGGTTTTGAATATATATAAATATAAATATAAATACATATATATATATATATATATATATATATATATATATATATATATATATATATATAAAATCTGGGGGGGGCAGGGAATCTGGCCTCAGATCTAGAAAGTTTTTTTTCTGAGCAATAAAAGAAGCCACGTGGAAGCCATGTGTCACCTGCCCTGGCCCATATGCAGTTGTGGAGCAGAAACACTCTGCTCCAGCCTGTCAGGGGTGAGGTGTCTGAAGTCAACCCTGGCGCAGAGGAGGGGTGTCTCCTCCTCGGCTTAGAGAGCAAGGTGTCTAGACAATTTGTAATTATTAGGGTTAGGAATTGATGCAATTTGTAGCGTTTCTATTATCTTATCTGGAAGTTAGTACTGTGGAAAAGTGCTATTTGGTGGTTAAAAGAACAGTTTGGGACCTAGTTTGGGTGTGTGAGACCCCACCCATAGTGTGAGCACCCATGCCTTTGCTTAAAATACTCAACATTTTTAGAGTGGGCTTTCCTTCTTTTTCTCTAAGAATTGCAAAAGCTTTTGCTTGAGCATGTGGCACATAGGAGGACAGATTCTCAGTTGTGGAGTTCCATGCTAGAAGACTACGTTGCTATTTCAGTAAAAAACTAATGTTTTCTTTCTGGCCAGGAAAAAATAGTCGAAATTCCAGCAAGCATCATAGCCAGATGTTTGTCATTGCTCCTACATGAACATCCTAAATATGGCAATAAACTGCCTCAGAACTTATTTTGGTCTGATCTCAGGAGAAGAAGTTAGTAATTCAGCATCTGAAACTCCAGGATAATATAGGCTTTCCACAGGAGTTCTGTGTGTTTCTAGTGCACACAGCTATTATGTGACTCTGCCCTGGCCTTTGAAACCTGTCATTTTGTCTTGGGCAGTTTATCTGTTCCTTTGCCCCTGATGCCCAGAAATGTGGCACAAGGCAGAGATGTGGATGTTGTTATTCTTAGTTACTTCGTTGTGGTGCCAAGGCTCCCAGTGCCAACTCCCCCTCCCCACCCCACACACACACACACACAAACATGCACTCACGCACACCCGTAAGGTTGGTGTACACAATCTATGTTAGGTGACACAGTGACAACGAAGTTCTGCAAGCAACAAGATCCTACTGCTCTCCATGCCAAACAGTCCCACCACCATAGCTATGTAGTAGAGAAGTCATTTCAGGATCTCAGCAGAGGGGTATGGAAATGAAACTTGCCAGTTGGGTCTCCTGACTGGGGATGGCACCAGGCTGATTTAGAAACTGGGGGTACAGCCCTAACCGGTTTGGCTCAGTGGATAGAGCCTCGGCCTGTGGACTGAAGGGTCCCAGGTTCGATTCTGGTCAAGGGCATGTACCTTGGTTGCGGGCACATCCCCAGTAGAGGGTGTGCAGGAGGCAGCTGAATCGATGTTTCTCTCTATCCCTCTCCCTTCCTCTCTGTAAAAAATCAATAAAATATATTTTTTAAAAAAAAGAAAGAAAGAAACTGGGGGTACAGAGGCCAGCGGGAATTTACACTGAGCCAGCCTTCTTATTCTGCAGTGGGAGCTCAAGGGTAAACAAGGTACAACAAAGCCCTTGTTGCTCAGAAGAGAAATCACACAGGGAGGGGACTTGGGTAGGAAGGTGGGAGGGGTGGACCTCTTCTCAGGAAAAGTGTTCATGGACAGAAAAGCAACAAGGACACAATGACTCTGAACCAAGCCTGTCCAGGGCCTGGCCCAGAACGTGGTGTGGACAGGAGTGACAGGGAGGTGGTGAGAATCAGTGTGGTCCTGGAAGTGTTCGGAAGCTGCCGCTGCAGGGTTCTCCGGTAGAGGAGACATGGGCTTAGAAATGCCAAGATGATGCAGGCTGGGCCTGAGTCACCAATGGGAGCAAGGTCAGGGCGGTGTGGACACATGGAGGGGCCTTGCTGTCTCCTCAGAGGTCTGGGCTCTCATGCACAAGGGCAGGGTGGCCACTGCCGTGACCTCCCACAGGTGCCAGTGTTGTCCCTCTGTGATGCTGTCCTCACATTCACACAAGTTGGTGTTGCACCCAGTGTCAGATGCTGCATTGCTAGCCAAGAGGGCAGTGAAACTCCTCAGCCGCTGACTCCTGGGCCACAGTCATTGCAGGCTTTTATTTTTAGAGATTTTGACTAGTTGTTAAAGAGAGACATGAAAAACATCTGTAGGTGCTTCCAAACTGTTGTTACTGGAATGGTCTGTGCACACATGTTGTGCATTTTTGTGTCTAATTTTGTAGATCACATTCACCACAGTGGCAGAGGATCCCAGCCCTTCCTTCTCCAGGGCTTTCTCTGCCGACAGTGGAAATCAGAGAAGTGCGCTAAGCCCAGCCTGTACCCCTGCCTGGAACTGACAGCCTCCTCAAAAGCTTCAGTTTAGTCTCCCAGCATATTTCATTGATAAATCTAAGATATCTTTTTCTAAAATAAGTCTAATGTTTCTGACTATGAAAAATACATTTTTCTTAGTGTTCTGTTTTCAGATATTCATAATGTTTCATCATAATTATAACATTTTTGTTTGGTCCTTTCTAATATGTGCCCATGTGCCTTTTTGCATGTGTTGATATTTGAAACTGGTAAAGTCAGAGTTTTGTAGCAGAAGAAAAGCCATTTTTTCCCTATTAAAATAATTTTCAGTTAAGACAACTCAGAATGACTTTAAGGCTTTAGACATTGCTATCCTTTTGGAAAATATGTTGGAACATTCATGTTAAAAATACTAAGTGAGCTCTTTTAAATCAAATTTATGTTAAATCAAGGATAGTTAGCTCTATAGCTGCTTGCTTCTGGCTTTAACATCTCAAATCTTGCATCTTTTAAAACCATATAAAATAATAGAAACATACCCTAAATGTGGTTAAGGCAAATTTCATTATGAAATTAAATGCTGAATTATAAATAAGTACTAGCATCATGTAACTTGTTATTATATTAACATAAAGAATACAAACACCATAGAAATCCACATCTGAAACCTATATGTTCATGTTGACCAATGTCACCCCAATCAATTTAATAAATAAATATTAAAAGTTAAAAAAAAAAAAGAACACAAACAACCCTGGCTGGTGGAGCTCGGTAGTTAGAGCATTGGCCCATGTATCAAAGGTCTCGAGTTCAATTCCCAGGCAAAGGTACCTCCCTTGGTTGCAGGCTTGATTCCCTGCCCCAGTCAGAGTGAGTGCAGGAGGCAACCGATCAGTGTGTCTTCTCACTTCAATGTTTCTCTCTCTCCCCCTCCCCCCCCCTAAAAAAATCAATGGAAAAAATATCTGCAGGTGAAGATTAAAAAATAAGAAGAAGAATTTTTTTAAAAAAAGAATACAAACAGACATCCTGAGAGAGTCTGATAAACTCTTGCTAAGAACATAGGCTTTGACAATGGGTCTTCAGTTGTTTCTTACTCTGTGGAACCCAATTTGGAGAGAACTAAGAGCACTACAGGAGGGCAGACTTGTTCTGGAAAATTGTTGCTGTAAAGTTCTAAAAAAAATTTTGTTGCTGTAAATTTTCTGCAGTTTAGAAATTAATGCTGTTACTTTTAATTATTCAAATCTACTAGATTTATAAAATAACTGTCTTGTGGGGCCTTTTTGTATTTTCCACCCTAAAAGGTATTTGTAATGTATTTTTCAAATTATAAAATTAATACAGCCCTGGCCGGACTCAGTTGGTTAGAGCGTCATCCCAATATGCCAAGATTTTGGGTTTTATCTCTGGTCAGGGCACATACAAGAATCAACCAATGAATGCATAAGTGGAACAATAAATTGATGTTTCTTTCTCTCTCTCGTTTTTTCTCTCTCCCCTTCTCCCCCTCCCCCTCTCAAAATTGTATATTCCCTGGTAGTCAACTACTAATTTTTTTAAAAATATATTTTATTGCTTTTTTACAGAGAGGAAGGGAGAGGGATAGAGAGCCAGAAACATCAATGAGAAAGAAACATCGATCAGCTGCCTTCTGCACGCCCCCCTGGGAATGTGCCCGCAACCAAGGTACATGCCCTTGACCGGAATCGAACCTGGGACCCTTGAGTCCGTAGGCCGACGCTCTATCCACTGAGCCAAACCGGTTCTGGCGTCAACTACTAATTTTTTAAGGGGAAATCTGTAGTTATAAATCATAAAAAAGAGAGTTTCAAATAGCCTATTAGTCAACTAGAGGTTTTTAATTAAACTGTTTATAGGGGAAAAGAAATAATCCAGAGAGATCTTCCCTCCTTCCCAGTATAATTATAAAAATAATTGCAAATTTCCAAACACAATAAAATTTAGAGGGAAGGCAGGGGAGCGGGGGAGTGGGGGGGATGCGCGGAGAGGGAGAGATCAACCAAAGGACTTGTATGCATGCCTATAAGCGTAACCAATGGACACAGACACTAGGGGAGTGAGGGCACGAGTGGAGGGATGGGGGGAGGTCGGGGGCAGTGGAGGGATAAGGACACATATGTAATACCCTAATCAATAAAGAAAAAAATAAAAATAAACAGCAGGTTTTCCTGTTGTATGAAAAAGGAAACTGAGGCATGGGCACATGGTTAACACCTGAGTCACAAAGAAACAGCTTGAAAAATTGGGCTGTACTTTTCTCCTCCCTCCAATTCTTGGCTGTCTCCACTTATTCACACTGCCTGTAATTAGAGATGGCAAGTGTCTAAATGTCCATAGTCGTCAAAATGTAATTTCAAGGCTGCTCTTTCATACTAATAAAGATCAATTTTCCCTAAAAATAAAAATGATAATAATTTAAAAAAATTCTAAGTAAAATACAATCCACTGATATGTTTATTTATAGGATCAAATTATCCTCCCTTTGCATTGTCTATCTTTTTTAAAATACATTTTTATTTATTTGAGAGACAGAGGAAGGGAGAGAGAGAAACATCAATCAGCTGCCTCCTGCACTCTCCGCACTGGGGATGGAGGCTGAAACCTATTGAGAATCGAACCCGAGATCTTTCAGTTTATAGGGTGAAGCTCCAACATGAGCCACACCATCCAGGGATAAAGAAAATATTTAAATGTCAGAACCAAGTATCAGAAGGAATTGAGATCCCCCCCCCCTTCAATAAATAACTAAAGATTGAAGGAAAAGTTTTGGCTCAGAGAACATATACACTCACTTGCATTTTAGGGTAGTGTCTATCAAAAATACTTAGCAAGGCCCTGACTGGTTGGCTTAGTGGATAGAGCATCGGCCTGTGGACTGAAGGGTTCCAGGTTCGATTCTGGTCAAGGGCATGTACCTTGGTTGCGGGCAACCAAGTAGGGGGTGTGCAGGAGGCAGCTGAATCGATGTCTCTCTCATCGATGTTTCTAACTCTCTATCCCTCTCCTCCCTTCCTCTCTGTAAAAAATCAATAAAATATATTTTTAAAAAAATACTTAGCAAGTGTTCCCAGTGTTTCTAGGAAAGGTAGTAAAATGGAGCATAGATCTTAGCTGTGAAAGCCCAGGTGTTTGGTTTGCATTTCATTCCTCTACCTGCTCCCTCTTGAGGACAGCCCAGCTTCTACGACCACCAGGGGCAGTGTGGCTAAATTCCACACAGAGTGGCATAAGATCCAGTGAAACCTAGCTATCTTCTATATATATAAAAGGCTAATATGCAAAGTGTCCCCTTGGGAGTTCAACCTGATACAGGGAGTTCGATCGCTCACTATGGCTTGCACTGACCACCAGGGTGTGGCGCAGAACAAAGGAAGGCCCTGGCCAGCAGCCGGAAGGCCCCAATGCACCCTGATCACTGGCCAGGCCTAGGGACCCTAGGTCAGTGCACATATTTCATGCACTGGGCCTCTAATACATAAATAAATAAAAATTTAAAATACACTGTGCACTGAAAACTATAAAACTGTTGAAAGAAATTAAAGAAGATCTAAATAAGTACAAAGACATCCCATGATTATGGATCAGAAGTCTTACTATTATTAAGATGGTGGTACTTCCCAACTAAAGGTGATCCCTGTCAAAATCCAAGCTTTTTTTTTTTTTTTTTTGCAGAAATCAACAAGCAGATTTTAAAATTTATGTGGAAATGCAAGGGACCTAGAATAAATAACCTAAAACAATCTTGAAAAAGAAGTTGAAGGACTCACACTTGCTCATATCAAAACTTGCTCCAATGCTACAGTAATCAAGGCAGTGTGGTACTGACATCAGGATGGCCACACAGATCAATGTAAATAGAGTTGAGAGTCCAGAAATCATTACATTTATGGTCAGTTCATAAAAATACAATGAAAAAAGTGCCAAGCCGATTCAGTGGGGATATGGTTCTAACACAATTGGATCTTCAAACACAAAGTATAAATTAGGACCCCTACCTCACACTGTACACATAAACTAACTCAAAATGGATCAACAACCTATATGTCAGAGTTAAAACTAGAAAACCCTTAGAAGACTACCTAGGAATAAGTTTTCATGACCTCAGGTTAAAGAGTGCTTTCTTAGATATGAAGCAAAAATCACACATGACAAAAGAAAAAATAAATCAATTGGACTTCATTAAAATAAAAAAACATTTGTGCTAGAAAGAATACTATTGAGAAAGTGAAGAGAATGAGAGCAAGTTATATATCTGATAAGGAATTTATATCTAGAATGTTTTTTAAAATAACAGACAACTCAATAATATAAAGACAAGAAACCCAGTTTCAGGTATTACCCAAGGCCACATGGCTAGAAAACGGTACAGGAGCTCTCACACAGTGATCCTTCTTCTAATGGGTGCTGCCTTCTCTTCTTTTTCTAGAGTTCTTATATCTCTGCTTTGTGCTCTTGTATTTCAGAGGCAGGTGCCTTATTAACTATTTTTTAATTTCATGATGAAATTTTGGTCACAGTTTCATCTGCTAAAGAGGCAACATATTTCTACTGAGTGTGCATCTGACATTTGTTTGTTTTCTGTTTCCTCTTTTTATCTTGAATGTCTTTGAATATTTGCAGAGTTGGTTCTATTTGATTACCCATTTTTGAATTAAGTTGTTCATGGTTTGGCTATTCTAAAGGAGGTTTTGTGTGGGTGGCTGATTATAGACCAGTTGAAACTTGAAATGTAGCTAATGACTCCAGGCTTATGTGGGAGTTAGTTTGGCTTTTATTTCTTCTCAGCCAATGGAAGGTCCCTCAGTGGGGTTTCTGCCCTGCAGTTTCTCACTGTCCCACACAGGTATACCTGCCTGCTGTGTCTTCCTGTGGTCCTGCCCCCTGTGCTACTATACCAAGCCAGGCTGATCCAAGCTGGGACTCTGCTACCTGAGCTTCTTCCCTCAGTTTTGCAGATGAAATTTAGGTTTAACTTTGCAGGTTATGCCGTTGGCCATGGCTCTTCGTGGCTCCTGCGGAAATTGTGCCCTGGCACTGTGCCCTCTGGTTCTGTTGCTGTCGGCACACTTCCCTCCAAATTTGTGATTTAGGATGTAACTGTAATGTCTTCAGTTCATAGACATTTAGGTCCTTCCTGCACTCTTCCTAGTTTTGCTGAAAATGGAGTTCCCTTTTTTTCTCCAACTGATATTCACATTTTTGTTTCTTATTTTGTCTTTTAGTGTGTGTTTTTTTGTCGTTGTTGTTATTTTTAATAATTCCACAAGAGATTGAAGAATGATAATTTATGGAACCCATGACCTTTGAGAATGCAGGACAATGCTCCAATCAACTGAGCCACACTGGCCAGGGACCACTCATCACCTCTTAATCTGGTATTCAGGCCTCCTAGTGAGGTTTAATTTTAGCAGTTATCTTTCTTTCTTTTTTAATATAGAGAGAAATAGAAACATCAATGATGAGAGAGAATCATTGATCAGCTGCCTCCTGCACACCCCACACTGGGGATCAAGCCCACAACCCAGGCATATGCCCTGACCATGACCTGCTGGTTCATAGGTTGACACTCAACCACTGAATCATGCCAGCCAGGCTGCAGTTATCTTTTTATTTACCCTTTTTATTTTTTAGTCCCCCCCAAAGTCCCCACATTTAATAATACATTGATCTTTTCAAGAATCTTAATGTATTAAATTTTCTTTAGTGTAGCCCATTCACACTGTTCATTGGAAGTTCATTTTTCTGCATTTGGTTGCTGTCTTTTTGTCAGGAGTTTGGTTTTCAGTATTTGGTGTTCTGGGTTGTCTGTACTTTTGGAATGAGGTTTCAGACTGACCAATACTGGTTTTATTGACCGTTTTTTTAAATTGATAAGAACAGATGTAAACACTTTATCTTAGCCAAAAGGCTGAGAAGTGATCATTGACCATTTTAAAAGTGTGATTTTTGCCCTGGCTGGTGTGGGTCAGTGGTAAAGCAACGGCCGGCAAACCAAAGTGTTGTAGGTTCGATTCCTGGTCAAGAGCACATACCTGGGTTACAGGTCCATCCCAGGCCCCGGTGAGGATGCATGTGAGAGGCAACCAATCCATATGTCTCACACACACTAATGTTTTTCTCTCTCTTTCTCTCTGTCCCTCTTCTTCCCTTTCTTCCACTCTCTCTAAAAATCAATGGAAAAAATGTCCTCAGGTGAGGATTAAAAAAATAAGTGTGATTTTCCCAGGCAGGCTTCTCTTGTGAAAGTGACAACTGCCTTGGCCGCAGGGCCCAGGCTGGGTGAGTGGGTAGGGCACGCTGACAGACAGGTTTCCTTTCTGTTGGGTGTGTTTTCACAAGCAAGGACAGGCAGACCAACTAGAAGCCCTTGGTTGATGAGGAAGGAAGGAAGCAAGCAAGGAATTGCCCAGGAGGCTGACGGCTGAACTGAGACATCTGTTTCCCTTTGTCCCTGAGGCTCAATTAAAGACAAGGAATACTCTAGAAATCAATGGGAAATATATCCCTGAGTGAGGATTAGAAAATAAAAAATAAAATAAAAGACAAGGAATAGCCCTAGCCAGTTTTGCTCAGTGGTTAGAGTGTTGGCCGGCAGAATGAAGGGCTAGTTCACTTCTACTCCAGAGCATGTACCTCGGTACCTCAGTTGCAGGCTCAATCCCCAGCCCGTCGGGGTGCATGGAGGAAGCCAGCCAATCGATGTGTCTCTCTTGCATCAATGTTTCTCTCTCTCTGTCTCTCCCCTTCCCTTCCACTCTTTGTAATAATCAGTGGAAAAATTATCCTCGGGTAAGGATTAATAACAATAACAAAAAGATAAGGAATAAAAAGTAGGTTCTCTCCCAACTCCTAAAACTTATCAGAAATACCAGATTGCGCCCTGGCCAGTTTGCTTCAGTGGTTAGTGTGTCAGCCCACAGACTGAAGAGTCAATAGTTCACTTCCGGTCCAGGGCACACAACTCGGTACCTCAGTTGTAGGCTTGGTCCCTGGCAGACCTGGGTGCCTGTGGAAGGTGGCCAATCAATGTGTCTCTTTCACGTCAATGTTTTTCTTTCTTTGTCTCCCTCCCTTACATTCTCTAAAAAAATCAATGGGAAAAATATCCTTGGGTGATGATTAGCAAAAAAAAGAAATAGCAGGTTGCATGTTTGGTCCTAGTATCTGACATGTCCCATGCCCCATGCTTGTGGTGGGGAACTGGGCCTGTTCACTCTCATGTGTCCTGTTCTATGTGCCCTTGCCCTTGTCATGGTGTGAGGAGGTCTCGCTGGTCCTTCCGCATGACCAGATTGGATTTCATGTGTACCTTTCTGCACTCATGTCCCCATCTTCTCTGCACCCACTTGATTTAGGAAGCTCATTACCGATTCTATCCCCCCCACTTGTGAGAACTGCTCAATGAACTTGGGGACTCCGAAGGGAGCTAGCAGGACAGGTGCCCACATGGACCTCTTCCACTCTCAGACCTCATCAGGTCATGCTGAGCTTTTGTACCATTCTGGGTTCTGACTGCCTGAGCTGACATATGGCAGGCTGGCCACTGGAGATTAGGAAAATGCCCCAGTTTCAGGACTCTTCTTTCCGGGATAAAGCTGTTGAGGCTCACAGATCATGGACATTTTCCAGGGACTGGTCAGGAGACAAATTCACCAGTTATGTGAACTGGAAAATGAATGGAATGAATGGCTGAGGAGGAAGGAAAGCACTGAGGAATCCAGGGCCGGTTCTGACCAGGGAGGTGGAGATGGTCACTGCCCACTGACAGGACTGGAGTTCTGGGAAAATCCCGGGGGTGGAGGGCACTGGGTCTCCTGCATTCAGCTGGCGACCTGCTGGCATCTGTGCCCAGAGCTGCAGAAACGGAAAGGCTTATTTTTGTGGACCTCAGTCTCACAAAGTAAGGCTTAGGGTGGTGGGCTTGGAGAAGCTGTAACGTCTAGAACACGGGCTTCCCCACATTCACGGGTTCAAGTGTAGGGATTTTCATTGTCCTATTTCCTTATGTCATTGAAGAGAAACCACCGTGGAAGAGCCGAGTGCCCACAGACCCACTGATGAGAAGTTTGTCTTAGACCCATATCTTACGGTGGAGGTGATCTGTACGAGTGGATCTGCAGTCTGAGGGCTGCATGGGGTACATCCTTCCCACCCGATACAGAACCCCCAACAAGCAGAAGCAACATTCACAGCTGTGCTCCCAAATTCAACACCAGTCTCTGCGGCTGCAGCATTTCAGGAATATGGGAGAACCTAAGAGTTGAAAGTGTGCCAGAGAGAATGAGACGCCCATCAAAAATGTTGGTGACCTTTCAAAGAATCTAGAATGAATGTAGCTACAGTCTCCTACAAGCTCTCATGCTTAGTTTCCTTCCACAATGGAATTGTATAAAAGGAAATTTGGGCTGATTTAATTATTAGAGAAGAAAAATCTTAAGCAGTGAAACTAACTGTAGAGATATGCATTTTATAACAGGGGAGGCATCTAGATAGAGATGTTATAATTTGGCAAATGAAGTAAATGGACACATGAAACAAACAAGTTGAAGGAAGAAATCAAGCTTTTTCAAGAAGGATTTTCCCACACTGCTTAAAACAAAGAATAAAGAAGTACTTTGTTAGCTAAGCTTTTGTAGCCCATTCCCATCCAGACACAATCTTTAATGGTATTTTTGTGGATATAAACCTTTAACAATATGCTTTATGTCTAAGCTGACCAACTGGGGAAATGGAAACACTGAACAAAAAAATCTTGGTTTCAAGCTATATTTTGTACATTATGTTCTTGGTGTTGCTTCTCCTGCAGCCAGCCCTCGAAGCACAGTGCTGACTTGGCGGCTGCTCACTGCAGTGGGAAATGGCTGAAGGGGCAGTTTGTCTTTATTTGTGGGACCTGTTGATGACACCAGTGCCTTTGCTATCTGTGAGGACTTGCCATCCCCATTCAGGGACAGTCTCATGTCAGCCAGCCATTTGCTACTTTGGGAATATACAGTGGGTAATGCAGTCCAACTGATGGTGAATTTCTGCACTTTTAGGAAGAGAAAGTAAATTTTAAGTACAGATATGAGTGGGTAGAAGTGGACAAGTGACAAAACAAGAGACACTGAGAACAGAACTGGCTGCAACACTTAATTAGTTCCAGTCACAATGCCCCTGTAGAAATTAAGAGGAATGAACCTGTGAGAAATTATTTTGGCAAGTAATGTTGAAAAATACTCCTGCCCTAGCCAATTTTTCTCAGTGGTTAGAGCATTAGCCCTCAGACAGAAGAAGGGTCACGGGTTTGAACCTGGTCAAGATTGCTTACCTCAGTTGCAGGCTCAATCCCCGGCCCACGGGTGTGTGCAGTAGGCAACCAATCAACGTGTCTCTTTGACATGGATGTTTCTCTGTCTTTCCCCCTCATTTCCACTCTCCCTAAAAATAAATGGGAAAATATCCTTAGATGAGGATTAACAAACCAAAAAAAACTTTTAAACTTTGGTATCTTTAACTTTCATTATAGAAAAGATAGTAAGTTTTCATATTTTTTGGCAGGAGAAATTAGTTACCACTTGCCATTTTGAGTGACATGCCCCGTCATGGAAAGCAGGGGCTCTGTCGCATCTGCTTCCTTCCCATTGTATACACTGGATGGGCACAGAGTTCTGGATGAAGGGATTTGGGAGGGTGTCAGCTCTCTCAGCCAGTTAGAGATCTGCTCTGGGATACAGACATCAAATTTGAAAACTAGCCTGGCCAGGCATCATGCAGAGCGTTATTTCATTACACCCCCATCAACCCTTCCAGGTAAGAATGGTATTTATTTTTCGAATGAGGAAAACCCAGGCTCAATTCCGGTCAAGGGCATGTACCTCGGTTGCTGGTTCGATCCCTGGCCCTGGTTGGGGTGCATGCAGGAGGCAACCAATTAATGTGTCTCTCTCATCATTGATGTTTCTCTTTCTCTCCCTCTCCCTTCCTCTCAGAAGTCAATAAAAATGTATTTTTAAAAAATAAAATTAGCCCTACCCGGTTTGGCTCAGTGGATAGAGCATCGGCCTGCAAACTGAAGGGTCCTGGGTTTGATTCCAGTCAAGGGCACATGCCCGGGTTGCAATCCCCAGTGGGGGTCGTGCAGGAGACAACCAATCGATGATTCTCATCATTGATGTTTCTCTCTGTCTCTTTCTCCCTTCCTCTCTGAACTCACTAAATGCATCCCCCAGGACATCCCCCGAGGACTCCCAGACTGCGAGAGGGTGCATGCTGGGCTGAGGAACACCCCACCACCACCACCCCCAGTGCATGAATTTCGTGCACTGGGCCTCTAGTTTTAACATACCAGTATATATACACACACATATATATATATATATATTTCAAAAGAAAAATAAATAAAAAATTAAACTGTTTCTTCTAATTTAGTCTTCTTTAGGTTTGGAAATAACTGGTGAACATCTTCCTCAAATTCTTTACATACTTGGAAACTATACTTATGTCACTGCCGGGACAGGGGGCCTGTTTGGAAAACCATTCTTGGCCTGCAGCCAGAATCATACCTTATCAGCCCATCACAATTGTTCTTGATGAATTGCTTATCTTTTATACGTTACATCAGATTGGACTTCATTATTTATAGTCATAACCAGAGGTTTTGTCCAGTTATTAAGTGATTTGTTCATTCATTAATCTAAGTGCCTACCATGTAAACAACTCTGTCCTTTTTTTATAATTTGAGTTGAAGTATCAAGAACTGTATAGCATTTTATCCTCAAAGAAAACTCATGGAAAGTCTCTACATGTGTGGAGATTTGTTACTATTGGACAAAATTCAAAATATGGTTCCTGCTGTCCCAAAATATGGTCTAAGAAATTCTCTCCTTTTTTTATTTTTTGCATTCAATCCTTTGTAAAATGATTTGTTTATAAAGTAAACTGGATGGATATATGTTTAGTGTTGTGGGGTCGTGGAGAGCAGCGCTCTATTCTCTGGAAAACTGAATTTCTGTGCAGTGACCCATAGCCAGCGACTCAGTGCCACTGTGTTTTTGGGTGTTCTGTTTTGGGTAACCATTTTAAAGAAACCTTGACAAGCTGGACTGTGTCTGAAGGGGACTGACCAGGTGGGATTTGGGCAGGTGGAGGTTGGAGAGACCTATTGGCCAAAGGCAAGTGTTCTTGTCAAGCAGAACCATCAGTGAGAGGACCGGCTGCTGTGTGATGAGTGAGCTGTGTGGTTTTCAAGTCTCGGGTCAGTGACACCTCAGAGATTAATGTAAAAGGTGGCAGTCAGTTTTCATGAACTCCAAGGGCTTTTTACCTTATTTTCCTTGTAACTACTTGTCAAGGTATAGTTTCCACAGTAAAATGCACATACCTTCCCCGAGCACCCGGGTGGATTTTGCAAGTGTGCCCCACGCTGGTACCACTGCCCAGGTTGGGGTAGGCAGGCTCCCTGCCAACTAGTCAGTTGTGATACCCCTCTCTCTGCTACCGCAAAATGGTTTTGCCAGACCTTGAGTTTCATATAAATGTCATCAGAGTATATACTCTGTGAGACCTGTCTGCATTGCTGCCTGTTGTTAACACCTTATGTCAGGGCTTCTTTATTAATTCACTTGGTAAATCAGCGCTCATATGGAGGATGTGCTGTGTTCATAGATTGAAAGACATTGACTCTGTCTCTCCTTTATTTAGGCTTTAGCTTCTCTCAACATTTGTTTCATACTTTCCAGAATAGCAGACTTCCAGATCTTTTTGTGTATTCTGAGGCATTTGATTTCTTTTTCTTCTTTTTTTCTTCTTTTTTTTTTTTTGCCACTGTAAATAGCAATTTTTAGTTTTCACTTTCTAGTTGTTTATTTTAGTTTATAGAAATGGAATTGCTTTTTGTGTAATAACTTTATGTCCTGTTACCTTACTAAATTCATTTTTTTTTAAGTATATTTGATTGATTTTTCACAGAGAGGAAGGGAGAGGGATAGAGAGTTAGAAACATCGATCAGCTTCCTCCTGCACACTCCCCACTGGGGATGTGCCCGCAACCAAGGTACATGCCTTTGACCAGAATCGAACCTGGGACCCTTGAGTCCGCAGGCTGATGCTCTATCCACTGAGCCAAACCTGTCAGGGCTAAATTCATTTTTTAATACCCTTAGTTTATATGTGGATTCTTTTTTTTTCAGCTGCTAAGATTTTGTATTTTTAACTTTTTTTAACTTTCTATTTTGAAGAAATCTCAAACTTGGGGGGAAAGCAAAAATAGTACAAATAATTTTTTTTTAGTGCAAATCTGAAGATTTGACAATGAACTGCCAACACTTTGCTCCAACATCGTAATCCTGTTGGTGTGTTTCCTACAAACCAGGAGGTTCTTCATCAACATCATTCAGGACTGTAGCATAGATCCATTCCTACTGTCAGGTCCCCTGTGGGTCCCACTAGTGTCCTTCATAACACAGGGCCCAGTCCACTGTCTCTAGTGTCCAGCCTGTGACTTTCATGACCTTGACATTTCTGAAGATCACAGCATTTACTTTGTAGACAAGTCTCAGGTTGACTTCACTGTTTTCTCATGATTGGATTTCAGTGTTATGGACAGAATGTTTGTGTCCCCCAAAATTCATATGTTGAAACATACCCCCTAATGTGATGGTTTTAGGAGGTGAGGCCTTAGGTAGGTGATTAGGTCATGATGGTGCAGCCCTTGTGAATGGGGTTAGTGCCCTTATAAAAGGGACCCCAGAGAACTTCCTGCCTCTTCCACCATGGAGGACACAGGGAGAAGGTGCCACCTAGAACCCAGGAAGTGGGTCCTCACCAGACATGGAATCTGCAGGCACCTTGATCTTGGACTTTCAGCCTTGAAAGCTATGAGAAATAAATTTCTGTTGTTCATAGGTCTGTGGTGTAATAGCCCAACAGACCAAGACTCAGGGGTGGCACAGAAAGGATGATGGGTTCTCACTGCATCCCGTCATGTGGCATACAGTTTCAATTTGTCCCATTTCTGGTGATGTTCATTTTGACCGCTTGGTTGAGGTGGTGCCTGCCAGGTTTCTCCACAGTGAAATTACTCTTCCTCCCTCTGTAATTAGCACTTTGTGAGGAGGTTCTTAGAAATCACATGATCATTTCATTGCCCCTCAAACTCAGTTCATTCATTGCTGTATATCAGTGTGGACTAGTGGGTTCCTGTCTATCAGTGGATTCTGCCCACTGTGTCACTCTCTCCTCTGAGGCTCCGTTTGTCCAGATTTGACCAGTGGGAATTGGTCTGTGTCCTTTGACACATCTCCATTGATCTGTGAGTACCGCCTTACTTTGTGGTGCAGAATGCTCTGGTTCATCTTCCTGCTCCAGATCTGGCATCACCCCATCCTCTAAGGAAAGTGGCAGGTGTGAGGTGGGTGCACTTCTTCCTCTCCAAGTCCTGCTGACCCAGGACCTCTTCATGGACAGGTGGGGGCTGTGTCCCTCTTCTTCCAAGCCACCCTCCCATGTACACATACGCTCTTGCTGTCAGGCATCCATCCCATCCTGGGCTGCTTGTCTCTATTGCCTTCCCCCCAGTCCCACCCACCCCCTCACTAGGGAAAGCCCTCAGTCCACCTGGGTTCCCACATCCTGCACTTGGCCCTGTGTACAAACCCCTACCCCCATACTCAGCCTACTTTTTTACTTTCTAAATGTTTTTATTGTTTTTAGAGAGAGAAGAAGGAAGAGAGAGAGACATCGATGTGAGAGAGAAACATCGATCAGCTGCCTCCCGCACGCACCCCAATCAGGGATCGAACCCACGACCTGGGTATGTGCTCTGACCAGGAATCGAATTGGCAACCTTTTGGTATACATGACAATGCTCTAAGCAACTGAGCCACACTAGCCAGGGCTACTTTTTTTTTTTTTCTTAATGTGTAGCCCTAGCTGGTTTGGCTCAGTGGATAGAGCGTCGGCCTGCGGACTGAAGGTTCCTGATTCGATTCCAGTCAAGGGCACATGCCCAGGCTGTGAGCTTGATCCCCACTGGGGTGTCTGAAAAAGGTAGCCAATCAATGATTCTCATCATTGCTCTTTCTAACTCTCTCTCTCTCTCTCTCCCCCTCTCCCTTCCTCTCTGAAATCAATAAAAATATTTAAAAAAATAAAAAAAGATGTAGAGACTTAAAAAAAATAGGTTAGTACATGCTCATGATAATAATAAAGAAGGTTATGCAGTCACACGGTTCATTTTTCTGAATCGCCAGCATTGTTGTTCCTGTGCTCCCTCCCAAGAGTCTCTGCACTTCCTCACATGCACATTAACATATCTATTCTGTGTTTATATCCCCCACTCTAGGGTTAAAGTACGGGTTAGGTTTAGTGATAAGGTGCTGGCTAGGATTAGGTATACATCGTGGGCACTGCTCTGCACCGTGCTCTTTTTCTACGTTGGTCATAGGGAGTAGCCTCGGTCTAACTGCCCTTCGTGGCATTGGGTGTGCCGCAGTTCATTACCTGCGCTGTCCTGGCGAACTTCGGGTATGTTTAATCATTTGCTATTGGAGGCATTATTGGAACAGGTCTTATTTATCTGCATGTTTTTGCACCTGTGAAATACTTGTTAGAAGTGGGGTTTTTAAGAGACTGGTGTGGATGTGGACATTTAGTAGGTAGTTTCTGGCCTCCACAGGGTTTGCTCCAGTCAGCCCTGTGGACAAATGAATGCCTTTCCCACACTCCCCAACACGTGCATTCAGACTTTGAGTTCTGCCAACCCAATAGACAAAACATGGAATTTCAGCTTCATTTTTATTTTACTAGAGGCCCAGTGCACGAATTCATGCACGGGTGGGTTCCCTCAGGGTGGCCTGCAAAGATCGGGCCCCAGCTCACGTCCCCAGCCTCGCAGCCCCAGCTCGCATCCCCAGCTTCACAGCCCTGCCTGGCACCCCACCTTGGCCTGGTGCCACCCCCTCACCTGCTCCACCATCCCGCCTGTGGGGTGATCGGTTGGGGCCAGGCCCTCTGCCTAGCTCCCTCAGCACCTGGGAGCTGGGTGGTGGCCCCACCCCCTGCCGCTGCCACTGTTCGCCGTTGCAGGGCAGTCGAGCCCCTCTCACACCCACCATGTTCTGCACCACCCCTGGCGGTCAGTGCACATCATGGTGAGTGGTCAAATTCCCAGTCTCCCAAATGACTGCCTAAGGGGACAATTTGCATATTAGGCTTTTATTATATAGGATATTTCATGATGTGTTTGTGTATGTTTAAACATTATTTAGTTTTCTGTTTTGTGAACAGCCTGTTCTTTTGCCCTTTTTAAAATTCAGCTCTTATCTTGTTACTGATTTGTGCAGTTTGCTGTGTTTTAAGGAAATTAGCCCTTTGTCTGTGATAGGAGCCATAAATGTTTTTCCCTGTTTGTCTTTGAAAAAGTCTTTTGAGTTTACAGTGCTTCTTTCTTGGGAGATGTTTTTGATCTTCATGTTTTCAGTCTCTCAAGCCTCCTATTATGGCTTTTAGCTTCTGGAGTGTACTGAGAATGGCCTTCTCCCCACCCAGAGTATAAAACAAAATTATCTCATTGTAGCACTTTGATGAATAGGCATGTTTGTGTTTAAATGTTTTACTCATCTTGAAATTATGATATGAAGTAAGTCTACAACCTTATTTTTTCCAGATGGATACCCAATAGTATTCATTGAAAAAAATCTGTTTTTCTCCCACTGATTCATTTGAAATGGCACTTTTATCAGACACTCCAGTATCTTATATATTTGGATATATTTCTTCACCTCCTATTCTCTTCCGTTGATTTGTCTTTTGTAGACATGTACCAGTACCAAACATTTCAATTACGGTTTCCAACAGTTTGAATATCTATAAGGCTAGTCCTCCCCTATTTTTCTTCTTTCAGAATTTTCTTGGCCATTTTTGCATTTAAAAAATACATGTCAACTATAGAATCAGCCTATCAGGTACCTCATAATCCTACTGATACTCTTATTAGGACAGCAGATTATTCAAGAAGACCTGACGTCTCTTTGGGGAAGTTTCTACCTGAGAACATGGCGTGCCCGCCACCTCTTCAGGCCTCTTCACTGTCCCCCTTTTCTCTCTCAGAATAGTGATTTATAAATTATCTCCATAAAGCTTTCTTTTAGTGTTAAATTTATTCCAAGTTCCTTCAACTTTATTTTGTTGTTACAATATGGTTATTTCTTCCTTTCTGTCCTGAAAATGGTGGTTAATTGTTTATGTGAAGGCTGTTGATATCTGTATAAGTTTTTCTCTCCACCTAATGGAATTCCTTCTTTTCCATAACAGTTTTCTAGTTGATGTTCTTGGATTTTCAAAGTTAATTATTGTATCTGCAAATGATAGTTTTGCTTCCCCTTTTCTGATTTTTACCCCTCATTTCTTCTCCGTGTTGATGTCAGTTAATTCAGTAGCGGTGGAGTGTGCTTTGGGAGTGACTCGTCTTGTTAAATGGTAAACAGTCATATCTCTTTCCTATTTTATTAAGAATTTATACCAAGAGTGGAAATGGAATTTTATCAGATGCCTTCTCAGCATCTCAGATACTGGGGCTCATCATAGGATTGGTTTTTTTCCTACAAGTCTAGTAATATGATGTAGTAATAAATCTTCTAACACTATATGTTAAATTATCCTCTATCTTTTGAATAATTGTACTTGGTTATGGCTTATTATTCTTTTAGTTATTGCTGGATTATGTTTGTTGATATCTTAGTGGGGATATTTTCATTGATACCCATAAATGGAGATGTTTCTATAGGAGGGGTGTGTGTGTGAATTTGTTTGGAGATTGGAGGTTCTTTTTCAGAAAAAAAAGATTCAGAAAGGATTCCCCACTACAGTGCTTGGGTCAATTTAAATAACATTGGAACTGTCTGTTTCTATATGGTTTATAAAAACACCAGATTTTGATGGCTTTGTAGATGTTGAATATATATTTCAGCTGACACAGAGAATTCAAAATTCCTTTTCTTACCTGAACATAGGCTAATTGACTTGCGAAAACTTTTTTAGTTTAATAAAATTACTCCAATTCAGGAGGTTAAACCCACCTACATAACATACATATGTCCATATGTGTATCCATCCATGTTGTGAGTATGTGTGTATTGGGGATATGTATTCATGTGTGTGGTATACATATGTGCATGTGTTTGTGTGTTTTATACTTATGCATGCAAGTGTTTGTATATGTGTGTTGTGTGTTATACATATGTGCATGTGTGTTATACATGTGTATCTCTATGTGCTCATACATGTGTATATTATACATGTGTGTATGTGTATAAATACAAATGCATGTGTCACTAAATATATTTTTGTGCCCAGACTTATGAGCTCAGTCCTGGGTATTAGACATTGCATGGCAAGAATGCCTCATGAATGTGCCTGTGTGGGTCTGCATACGTAATGTGCATTGGCGTCCCTTAGCCCAGTCGGCAGGTTTCCTGGAGCAAGCCCAGCTATCCTCACCAGGAGTGGAGGGCTTGGGTAGGACTGTTAACCCCCCCAGCAGACAAGGGTGGCCAGGCAGCTTAAGGAGAGGGATGGGCTGAGGATAGTGGAGCAGTAGCAGCTGGTTAGGGTATTAGGTCATTGATGGCACATCTTTCATGTGCTGGGCCTGGAGATTCAAGGTGGATGAGACATAGTCTCTGTCCTTCAAATTTACCGTCTAGTGGGAGAAATGTACCCACAGAGGTATAAATAGCAATGCCAGAAGTGCAGTACTGGAGTCAGTACCAGGTGATGTGGTATTAGGTGGAACTGACTGAAATTACAGGGACTTGAAAAATGAGTGACTTGCCAGGTTCTCAGAGGACATGTTGGAGGCCAACAGAAAGAAAGTGAGGGAATTTTTCTGTGCAGGAATAGCCTGGGTGTTCAGGTCACCCCTGGTGGGTGACTCCTCATAGTGTGGGGCTGTGCACTCAAGCAGAGGGACTTGGGTGTTCCTTGTGCAGCCTTCTTCCCCCCACCCCTACATTCCCCGTGTTTCCAACTCCAGTGCTACAGCAACTTGGTCAACTCTGTCAGCAGGGAGAATAGAGAGGAGGGACTGCGTGGTTATCCCAGTGACATGGAGCCTATGTGGGGCGTGGGCTTGCCTCTTCCCATCCCCCAGCATGTCACAGGGGCTCCTTCCTGACACTTGTAAGAGGTGATGCTAGAGCAGTGGTTCTCAACCTTCCTAATGCCGTGACCCTTTAATACAGTTCCTCATGTGGTAACCCCCAACCATAAAATTATTTTCGTTGCTACTTCATAACTATAATTTTGCTACTGTTATGAATCGTAATGTAAATATCTGATATGCAGGATGTATTTTTATTGTTACAAATTGAACATAATTAAAGCATAATGGTTAATCACAAAAACAATATGTAATTATATATGTGTTTTCCGTTGGTTTTAGGCAACCCCTGTGAAAGGGTCATTCGACCCCCAAAGGGGTCGCAACCCACAGGTTGAGAACCGCTGTGCTAGAGGATGATTTGCTCTTTGGTCTTTATGTTATATTTTCCATATGAGATCACCTTGCAGCTCACTTCTCATTCTGCTGAGATTCTCACTGTGCTGTGTCTCTCTGTGCTTCTTTGTTACAACAGATGCAGGTTTTATTCCTTCAGATAAGAATTCTCATTTTAGGAGAGTAAGCACTTCTTGGGTACACATTTAGAAAACTTGGTGGTTAAGCCTAAAGAAACAGAGTGTCCTTTGGAACAATACACACACCCTTGCATATAGTATTTTTTAATCGCGGAAATGAAATGTCTATTGAAAAATAATGCAGACATTACAGAAGTTCATAAATAAGGTAAAAGTAAAAGCCCTGACCACTCCCCATCTCCGTTCAGTCCTTTCACTGTGGCTACCTGTAAAGATGCCAGGTCCAGCCTTCCAGACTTGTTTCTATTGTATGTAAACAGGGTGTGTGGGTTCTGGGAAATGGAATCATATTTTCTACACTGTATAGACATGGAAACATTTTTTCTTGACTAAACTGTAGCCCTGGCTTTATTCCGTGATGGTATATGCAGTGTTCTGTGTTCTTTGTAAGGGTTGCACAATTTTCAATTATGATTGCACCATTGTTTAGTTTACCAGTTCATTACTGAGTTTGTCCTGATATTTAGCTCTATATATTTGTGTGAGAATATCTGTAGGAGAGCCCTGGCTGGTTGCTCAGTGGTTAGAGCATTGGCCATGGATTGAAGAGTCACAGGTTCGATTCCGGTCAAGGGCAAGTACCTCGTTTGCAGGCTCAATCCCCAGTCCTGGTCGGGGCCCATGCAGGAGGCAACCAATCAATGTGTGTCTCTCATATCAATTTTTCTCTCTGTCTCTCCCCATCCCTTTCACTCTCTAAAAATCAATGGAGCCAAAACCGGTTTGGCTCAGTGAATGGAGCGTCGGCCTGTGGACTGAAAGGTCCCGGGTTTGATTCCGGTCAAGGGCATGTACCTGGGTTGCGGGCACATCCCCAGTAGGAGGTGTGCAGGAGGCAGCTGATCGATGTTTCTCTCCCATCGATGTTTCTAACTCTCTATCTCTCTCTCCCTTCCTCTGTAAAAAATCAATAAAATATATTTAAAAAAAAAAGAAAGAAAGAAAGAAAAAGCAATCTTCTAAAAAAAAAAAAAGAAGAAATCAATGGAAAAACTATCCTTGGGTGAAGATTAACAAAACAAAACAAAAGAATATCTATCTCTAGGAGTAATTCTAAAAGTAGAATTGCTGAGGCAAAGGTATTTTATACACTTTAAATTTTGAGGTGTTTTCAAACGAGCCCAGAAGGTCATGTGAACTGTGGTCACAGCAGCGTGCGTGGATATGGCTGTGTTCCTCCTGTTTTACTTCATTAGTTATTAGAGGGCTGGAGTGCCCTTTGTATTTTCTCACTTGATTCATAAAAGCAGTATGAGATAATGGTTGTTTTTTTTCAGTTTGGTTCTAGAATGTAACTTTGCTCAGTGTCTTTCCATTCACTGAGCAAATCAAATTTGTCATTCTTTCCTTTGTGCTGATCTTAGGAAGACTTTATTTACCCCAAGATTATAGAAATATCCCCCTTGGTTTTGTTCTAGTCTTTAGTCCACTGGAATTTAGAGCTGATTGCCCCACCTCATTTGAGAATGGCCCATTCTCTTCTCATAAGTGTGAAGTGCCGCCAAGTAACTTATTCACTGGGGTTTTATGCAAACATGGACTCTGAGATCCGCCTTTTTAGTAAATATCAAAATTTGATAAAATGTTTACCGAGACTAAAAATGGTTTCTGTAGCCCTAAGTTTACAAAGAAATATGACTAAAGACACTAAGAATGTAAAATTAAAGGAATTTTTTAGCTTTATTTAAATGGTGTCGGTTTCTGAGCACAAAGAGCCCAAGACTCATTTTATTTGCTTTGTGACAGTTCTTAGTTTATTTTACTTTTTATTTTTTTGTTAATCTCCACCTGAGTTTATTTTTTTCCATTGATTTTTTAGAGGGAGAGACAGACACAGAAGAGAGAAACATCCATGTGAGAGAGACACATCAGTTGGTTGCCTCCTACATGCGCCCCGACCAGGACCCCAGGACCAGGGATCCAACTTGCAACCCAGGCATGTGCCCTGGGTCCCAATCGAACCCAAGATCCTTCAGGCCAATACTCTATCCACTGATCCAAACCGGCCAGGGCTACTTTGTGACTGTTCTGAAGCCCTCCTAGAAGAAATGTGAAATAAGAAATTAACTGTAATAAAGTTCATATGCAGGAAGTGGCCTTATGCTACACAGTGTTTAAAGTCTTTGTTGTTAAAGTCATATAATCCTCTACATGCTTTTTCTCACCTGTCTCACCACAGCCTAAATGTGACGGCCAGGTCTTATTGACACAAGTGTGGAGGCGTTTGAATCTGATAGAATGTGACTACTTCGGGTTGGAGTTTCAAAATGTCCCCTCCTACTGGGTAGGTGCTTCTCATTCATTTGGAAATAGCCCTGGGTATGTTATAGGACCCTCCCCACATCCACGGTCACCGAGAGCCTTTGAGTATGACTATAGTTATTTTCTTGTTTGTAGCATACTTACTAAATACAGAAGTTATTTTCATGGATTTGCTCTCTTCTTAAATCCTCTTTAGATTTGGCTTGAACCTATGAAACCCATCAGTAGGCAAGTACGAAGTAAGTCCTTTTTTTTTTTAACTTCTGTTCACTCAAAGTGCTTTGTTTTTGTTCTTGACTGTTCAAATCTGAGGCATGATGAGTTGTTCCCTGTCACCATTCTGGACAGCCATGAGGGGTGCTCCCGCAGCAAATGGACCTGGAGGTCACAGTGCCCTTTAATAAGTGGGGAGGGGGAAAGGGGACCAGTGCTTTCACGCTGGTTCTAGGTTACTTGCCTCGCATTTGGAAGCAATATGCAAAAATAGGTATGCAGTTTCTCTTTAAGTTATGAAATGACACTGAGGTTCTTTCTTTAATTGGCATTTTAATAAAATGGTTAATACCATTCTGTAACTATAAACATAATTGTAATTGTAAACGTGATTATTTTTGTTAGTCTCTTAATTAATTTTTTTAAATGTAAGGCATGTAGTAATGCTTCTTAGTTCTTATGTATTTGTATAGGATGAATTCACCTGGAACTTCCTTAGTACTAAACTGAAGAAGAAAGGACATGAGGAGTAACTTCTTTATTCACTGATAAGCTAAGGCCATTTTGGTTGCCATAACATTTTAACAAACAGTTCCTCTTTTTTTTTTTGGTAAAAATTACATGGTTATGATATAACATTTCAATAAAGCTGAGATACTTAGATGAGCTAATATATTATGTTTTTTTAAACAATAATCAGGTTGTTCCAATTCAGTATAGTGAGTGATGACAACATTTTTCTTTCAGTAAAGTATATAAGGAATTCAAAAATAATTTTTTATTATTACTACTTAATTATGTAAATACCTTAACTTTTTAACATAAAAATATATTTAAAAATTTTAATGTGCAATTTCCTGCATTTCTTCAAGTTTCCTTGAGTAATCTCCATTTAACACAAGAGTTTTAAAATTTTTCTTTACTGGTACTTAGGACTCATAATTTCATGCATAGGAAATTTCTTATTATCTCATTTGGAAAAATTTGCTTTAATAGTCCATTTGAAAGTACTAGCTTAACTATATCATAATACATGGAAAGATAACTACAATACAGAGAGATGGCCTTATATGTGACATTTAAATTTTTTCTTTTTATAGGGCCAAAGAACGCAATGCTTCGCCTAGCAGTAAAATTTTTTCCACCCGATCCGGGTCAGTTGCAGGAGGAATACACACGGTAAAGAGCCTGTTCTGAACTGAGGCCACTATCAGCAGGGCCTTGAATTCACTTGTGTTTCCCACAGCGCCTGGCTCGTCAGATGTTCAGGGCATATTTATACAAAGAATGAGTGAATACACATAAAAACTGTAATCCAGTATACACATAAAAACTGTAATCTGTATGTAGTAGTGAAAAGAAGCATTCTGACAGTTAACCCTTGCACAAATACAAATGTGAATGGGAATTAGAAGAAAGGTTTATGATACAAATTTGAGAATTAAAAAATAGGGTATTAGGATATGGTTGAACAGGTATTCTCTAAATGGGCATAAATTTATACATGTGCATAAAGTTCTTAGAAATTTTGCCCATGTATTTACTAGTACTTCTTTAACAACAAAATACACTTAATTAGGAGAAGTACCTAGTATGCGAGACCTCATGAATAGGTAGGGCAGACACTTCTGGTGACTTCTTTTCTGCAGCTCTTGAATTCATGCTCGATTCTTTGCAGAAATAATTGAAAGAAAATATTAGAAGTTTCATCTGGGCAATAGGATTATAGAAGATTTTTCCCTTATGTTTTATGTACCAATTTTGTAATGAGAATAAAGCAACAACCTAAAACAACTCACAGCCGAGGTCAGGTGTGAGCTGAATAGGACAACTGTTTAACCCTCGGACAAAACTTGGACTTGTCCTAGATGTCTTAGGAACCTCTCTCTGCAGTTTTCACAGGTAATTTACCATCAGAAAAGTAGACTGTCAGTGTGAGGCAATGTCCGAGATCCCATTTGTTTACCTCTCGCTATATAGGTGAGGAAATGACTCCAAGGATGACAAAGAGTTTTTATGGTACAGAATGTATCTCAATGGCATATTAAATACCTGACACCAAAAAAATCTCTTTTAAGGTAATAGCTTCTAAATATATTTAGACCTTGAAAATGATCAATAACATAAAGTGTTACCTAATTCAGCATCCTGGGCCCAAGCCATGTTTATGCAGATGGTCCTTGGTTTATTCATATAAAAACAGTACTCACTTGGGATAAGAGAAGAAAAATGTTGAAATGAAGCTCTATAAAGTAAAAGTAGCCCCTCACTCCTTGCACCACATTCTGCCCAGGAGCTCTGACCCCACATGTTCCAGGTGAATTCCCAGCAGTGCACAGCCCACCTAGGGCAGAGGCAGTCTGTGCATATGAAACTCTGAGAGGGATATTGTTACCTGCACATCCATAGCCTGCATGGACATCTTTCCCTATTAGTATATATATGGCTGCTATCTAATTTATTTAACCATTCTTATATATTAATTCATATTTAGGTTATTTCCAATTTTTCTCTCTTATAATGTTATAAATAAACATCCTTCTCCACATATCTTTGTGAACTCTGGAAATATTTCTGTTGGAATTGCCGGGTTAAGGGGTATGCACATTTTTTTTCCTTTTAATGAATATATTGGGGTGACACAAGTTAATGAAATCATACAGGTTTGAGGTACATGATTCCACAACTGATCATCTATATACTGTATTGTGTGTTCATCACCCCCCAGTCAAAACTCCTTCCATCACCATTTATCCCCCCTATACCCTCCTCCCCCTCCCCCCACCCCTGGTCTCCCCAGGGGGTATGCACATGTAAATTTTAAGTGAATGCAGTACATTTTAAGATATCACACTAAAATGTGAATTCCGATGGGAGGAGAGAGTGTTCGTCTTGTTCACCGTCATATTTCCAGATCCAGGAAATCTGGAATACAATCTGTGCTCGGTAGTTATCCTATATAATAAAAGGGTAATATGCAAATCGACCAAAAGGAGGCATGACCAGTCGCTATGACGTGCACTGACCACCAGGGGGCAGACGCTCAATGCAGGAGCTGCCCCCTGGTGGTCAGTTTGCTCCCTCTGGCAAGCGCAGCGGTGGTGGCAGGAGCCTCTCCCACCTCTGCCGCAAAGCTAAGGATGTCTGACAGCTTAGGCCCGAGGGGGAGCAGGCCTAAGCCATCAGTTGGACATCCCTCGAGGGCTCCCAGACTGCTAGAGGGCACAGGCCAGGCTGAGGGACGCCCTCCCGCCCTCCCCCCCCCCCACAGTGCACAAATGTGGTGCACTGGGCCTCTAATTGATGGAATAAATAAATATTTCCAAAACACTTTTTCTGGTTACATTCTCACCAGTGGTATTAGGAGTCCCTGTTCTTCAAATTCTAGCCAAGAAATATCAATCTGCTTACAAGTTTCATAGCCACGTTTTAAGCTGTATCTTAATTGGATATTCTCCTTTTTCACACAAAATCATGGGTACAGTTGGTGTGTAACAGAAGTAAGAGAAATTTGAAGCTGTTCAGTGCTGTGGGGTATGAAGGGTTACTTGTAACTTTGTTTTGATGGCATCAGTGGCTATGTTCTCCTGTGATGGAGACATGGGGAGTGTGTTCTAGAACCCTTGGAGCTGATCTCTCTGATGTTTTGAATTCCCTTGTAGATACTTGTTTGCCTTGCAACTTAAGAGAGACCTGTTGGAAGAGCGTCTGACCTGCACAGACACCACAGCGGCCCTCCTCACGTCCCACCTTCTGCAGTGTCAGTATCTGCCAGTATGGCAGACAGCAGGTGTCGTAGGGCTCCTGAACGAGAACGGGCCTTTCAGTTTTCACATTTTGTAATAAACTGAAGACTAACTTCTACAAAGTGGAATTCCTTAAGGCAAACAGCCCCCAGCTAAGAAACAAAGGCTCAAGGCCAAAGTCAGTCCCACACACATTCTTTCAGATTGTCCCTCATTTGTGCCTTCACACATTTTACCAAAAACCTCTTCAGTCTAAAAGCCAGGCAGTAACCCTGACGTGGCACCCCCAGAAAGAGGTCTCCTTGGGGTGAATGTCACAGCTCCCCTGGTGATGGGTTAGGCATTAAACCCTGAAGGAAAAAGAAAATATTTCCTCAATATCTCACACAAGAGAAAGTTCAGCAGTATGTGAAGAACTGTAGTTACTTCAAAAACAAACTAGGAGAAATGTAAGAAGAGGTTCTGGCAAGCAAGTATGGTCTTTGCCAGAGCTTTTCCAAGCCCCCAGCTGGTGGGACAGAAGGGAGGAAATACCCACATTGCTTCTGGACTAGAGGTGGAGGCACATCTTTGTGGTGTAAACCAGTGCTTCTGAAAGCAAGAAGCATGCTGTAGAAAGTTTCAGAAACTTTAGTAATATATATGTGGGTTTGTTTATAATTTACTTGGTTCTTTCCCTGGCACACCTTCAAATAGCATTTTTTCTTAATCCTCACCTGAGGATATGTTTTTATTGATTTTTAGAGTGAGAAGAAGGGAGAGAGAGAAACATCGCTGTGAGACAGAAACATCAGTGCCTCATGTATGCATCCGGACCCGGGGTCGTGCCCTTACCAGGAATCGAACCCGCAACCTTTCTGTGTATGGGACAATACTCCAACCAACTGAGCCACCCAGTCAGGTCCAAATAGCGAATTTTATCTATGGTTTTTCTCCTGCAGGATAGTACTTGTTGGTTCTCACTAACATACGTTTTCAAAGTGACTTAGTTGTTTTTTATTTGGCCTGAAGTCTTCTCAGGCAGACAGATGGCTTTTCAGTGCAAACTCATTTGGCCACATGCTGGAGGGCTCTGTGTACAGCTTAGAGATATCGTAATAACTTGTCCAACTATAGTTTTCTTTTTTTCTTTTTTTTTTTTTTTCCAACTATAGTTTTCACCTTAGAAGTGTGCTGCCGAGATTGAAGATCACTAAAGCGATTTGACAGCCACATTCAGTGCATGATTCTGAACTGGGCTTTTAGCTGTAAAAGACACAGTTGGGTAGCTGGTAAAATATGAATAGGGGCTGAGGCTCAGTGTCACAGCAAGTCGTGGTCCCATCCTGATGTGGGTGCTGTGCTGTGGTTGTGAGCAAGAACGTCTGGTTTATAGAAAATCTGTTCTAAAGTGTGATTCTATGCATGAAACTTTACTGTGGATTTGAAATGGTCTCAAGACAAAACAAGAGGTATATTGCTTAAAATTATTGGGCTTTACTATTTTTTAAATATTTGTAGCCTGGAAATACATGAAATTAGAAAGAAACATTGTTCCTAAAGAATTTGAGAGGTCCTGAAGGAAAAAATGATTTAAAATACATTATCTTGAAACAAGTAAAATACCTTATCCTGGTCACAGTAGTCTTGAAACAACTTTGGGATAAAGTGTGGTGTAAAACTTAACAAACACATCAAGCTTGCAAGCCCAGCATTTGCCTCCCTGGAGTCGCTCACCTGTGTCTTAGTTCTTCAAAACACAGAAGAAATTCTCTTCACCTGTCTTTATATTTGCCTTCATAGCATAAAATATTTGGAATACAAATACAAACTCTTGTTTATTTATATTACTCTTTTTTAAAAATTTATCTTTATTGTTGAAAGTATTACAGATAATTCCTTTTTTTTCCATTTACCCCCTCCAGCCTGCCCCTGCTCCCCTCATACTACATATTTAGGATCATATTTTCTACTTTTAGTATGGGCCAGAGAAGGTATTGTACACCCAGATGCATAAACTAAAAGTAGAAAAAAATTATCCTAAGTCTGTAGTAAAATAATATGAGTTTATATTTTTCTCTTTTTTTAATGTTTTTTATTGATTTCAGAAAGGAAGGGAGAGGGAGAGAGAAATAGAAACATGAATGATGAGAGTCAATCATCGATCAGCTGCCACAGCATGCCCCCTACTAGGGCTCGAACCCACAATCCAGGCATATGCCCTGACCTGGAATTGAACCAGGACTTCCTCCTGGTTCATGGGTCAATGCTCAACCTCTGAGCCACCCTGGCTGGGTGAGTTTGTATTTTCTTTATTTAAAAATTAAAATTACTTACTGTTATTATCTCATCTCAGCGGAAATAGGAGATTATGATGAAACCCTGGATCGGGAGCACCTCAAAGTCAACAAGTACCTGCCCCATCAGGAGTGTTGTCTAGAGAAGATCCTAGAATTCCATCGGAAGCACATGTAAGTCAGTGAGAATCGGCCACTGGACTGCTGTCACTACGGTGGGTCGTGACTAGTGCACCAGGGAGCCTGCATTAAAGCTCTGACTAAAGCCACAGCTGACCACGGCTCTCTGGGAACACAGCATTTAGAAAAGGCTGGAAGAGACATCAGGGCCAGGAAGGAGTGAGAACAGGAGCGCTGGGTGGCTGGCGTGGGCTTTCTTATCCATTGCAGGTAGAGCTGGCCCTGCAGTGAGCTCGGCCCAGTGCTGAGGTGCTGGGTTCTCCACGCTGGCCCCTGGCAAGTTTTCTAGACTGTAGTGAAGGACGCCTGGAGGGAACATACTGGGGCAGTAGGGACTGAGGAGCGATGTGGGGATGGGCAGAAGGCAGAGCCAGGGTAGTCACTGTGGGTGAGGTGAAGATGACCGTGACACAAAGCCTCCTGTGCTGATTTGTTTTACTCTGCTGACCTGATCACTTCTGTGGAGTGCTAGGCTCTCTCAGAACCTGGTTGTTTTTAGTGCTGTGATCCTGCTGTCTTTTATCACAGGGGCCAGACGCCAGCCGAGTCAGATTTCCAGGTGCTCGAGGTCGCCCGGAAGTTGGAAATGTATGGCATCAGGTTTCACAAGGCTTCCGACAGGGAGGGAGCCAAGATTAACCTGGCTGTGTCCCACATGGGGGTCCTCGTGTTCCAGGTAGGGGGTGGGAACTTCTCAATGTGATGGGGAGGAGGGTTTACATACATTGGTAAATCTTTGCTCTTATGAGTAAGGTCTTGGACTTGGAGGAGAGCTTTGCATGTCATCTGATCTGGCCTCTCACCCCGTAGAGAAATTGTCTTCTGGCCTTTGTCCTCACTGTCACAGAGCCCATTGCCCCTCAGGGCATCCAATCACTGTTCCCACTGTTCCTTCTAATGTTGAAGGAAAGTTCGCCCCTCAGAACCTTTCACTGAGACTGACCCTTCCCTGGAGCAGTCTCCATGCCTCCATTCGGTCCTCCGGGTGTGGGTCTCTGAGTGGATGCAGCCATCATTTAGGTTAATGAGGTAGAACACACTAGAAAATACCAGAAGGTGCCACATGGGATAACAGTAGGGCCTAATGGCATTTTTGTGTCATCTGTGTTTAGATAGTTATATAAATGACTACTGAGTTTTATTTGTAGTTAAGTATATGTGCCCTAGGGTTGGTGGTGTCATGGGTCTGACAACTGTATACTCAGGCCTTCGAGTGTCCGACACTGGGTGGGTCCCCAGTCCTGCCCCCCATCGGTTCTGACCCCCTATCAGCTCTCTGGTCACTGGGCCTTGCACAGCTGTGCACCTCTGGTTGAGCACAGTGACTCCTAGGGCACATGATGGCAGTTGGCACTCGTTTCTGGAACCTGACTGGCAGCTCTTTCCTCTGTAGGCCTTTCAGCCTGTGATCACCTGCAGTGGCTGGTTTGTTCAGGCTCCTTGCTCAGCCTTGCTTTCTTTTTCTTTACCTAGCCATTAAATTTCAGTGTTTTGTCCAAAGAAAAAAAATTAATTTTGAATTTAGAATGTTAATTGTATTATGCACTAGGTGTGACAGGAACAATAAAATTCGAGGTAGAGACTTTAGCTGCCACACCCCTTTGAGTAGGCGGTTCCAGGTCCCAAACCTACTCACTCTTTTTTTTTTTTTTTTCCCCACTACCACCCCTTTTTATTTTTTTTATTTTTTTTTTATTAAATCTTTATTGTTCAGATTATTACATTTGTTCCTTTTTTCCCCCCCATAACTCCCCTCCTCCCAGTTTCCGCCCCACCCTCCGCCCTCACTCCCCATCCACTGTCCTCATCCATAGGTGCACGATTTTTGTCCAGTCTCTTCCCACATCTCCCACACCCCTTTCCCCCCCAAGAATAGTCAGTCCATTCCCTTTCTATGTCCCTGATTCTATTATAATCAACAGTTCATTCTGTTCATCAGATTATTTATTCACTTGATTCTTAGATTCACTTGTTGATAGATGCATATTTGTTGTTCATAATTTGTATCTTTACCTTTTTCTTCCTCTTCCTCTTCTTAAAGGATACCTTTCAGCATTTCATATAATCCTGGTTTGGTGGTGATGAACTCCTTTAGCTTTTCCTTATCTGTGAAGCTCTTTATCTGACCTTCAGTTCTGAATGATAGCTTTGCTGGATAAAGTAATCTTGGTTGTAGGTTCTTGGTATTCATCACTTTGAATATTTCTTGCCACTCCCTTCTGGCCTGCAAAGTTTCTGTTGAGAAATCAGCTGACAGTCGTATGGGTATTCCCTTGTAGGTAACTGAGTTTCTTTCTCTTGCTGTTTTTAAGATTCTCTCTTTATCTTTTGCTCTTGGCATTTTAATGATGATGTGTCTTGGTGTGGTCCTCTTTGGATTCCTTTTGCCAAACCTACTCACTCTTGTCGTTCCTACACCACACAGATTCTAATCGCATGCCCATCCAAATCCAGCTGTTGTCACTTTTCACCATTTATAACCAGAGGAAGTTGTAAAAGCAGGAAGCAGAGACTTCTAGATTGAATTTACTTCTGTTCTCTCAAACCCCACAGAATGAGAGTAAAGGAATTTTTTTTCTTTTTAAGTTTAAATCAGTGAGAACAAGGGAATCCAGAAGATGAGGTATAACAGCAAAATTTTGGAAGTTGGGAAATGGTTAGATGGTTGGAAAAGACTGGAATCCGATGGCCTGCAGAGGGAAAGCTGTGAACAGACCACTGTGTCCAGTAGTGGACAAGGGCACTCCTTGACAGTCAGGGGAAGCCTGGAGCTGGAAACGGAAACTTGGTTTCATCCGTTCATCGTCTGCGAGGAGACTTACAGCTTCAGATCCGAGGCAGAGCAGCCTGTTTCTCTCCAGGTGCAGCTCAGAGGTAGAGATACCAAGTCGCATAGGTGGGGGAGCCTGTGATGTAAGTGCATCGGGCTGCTGTCTTGGAGGAAGGACACTCTGCTCTCCAGAAAGTCTGACCAGCCTTGCAGGACTCCCACAGGTTTTGACCCTGGGATACTCCAAAAATGTGGCCTGCGCCCACATTTTAGAGCCTCCTCTTATAAAGACTTTCAAACTGTCAGAAAACCTGTAAGAATGAGAGTAGCTTGGATCCCATGTATCCTTTACCCAGATCCAGCCATTACAGGCATGTTCCTTCCTCCTTACAAACGTGCACACACTCCCGTGCACACCTGCACACAGACAATTATTTCTGAAGCATTTGATATTTATCATGGACCTTTACCCCTAAGAACTGTAGTGTGTATTTCCTACTAGAATTTTCCCTTACATAATCACAATGCAGTTACCACGGAGGCCTCAAACACATCTTTTTTTTTTTTAATTTTTTACAGAGAGGAAGGGAGAGGGATAGAGAGTTAGAAACATCAATGAGAGAGAAACATCCATCAGCTGCCTCCTGCACACTCCCTACTGGGTATGTGCCCGCAACCAAGGTACATGCCCTTGACTGGAATCAAACTTAGGACCTTTCAGTCCGCAGGCCGACGCTCTATCCACTGAGCCAAACCGGTTAGGGCTCAAACACATCTTAATACACCATTTATTTCCCAGGCTCGTCAACTGGCCAGGTGTGTGCTCAGAACTTCATTTCCTCTGGGACAGGATCTAGTCTAAGACCAGACAGAGCATTTAGTTGCCAGGCTTGTAGTCCCTCTTAATTTTTATTTATGTATTTTATATAGGAAAAATGTATATTTATATCCCTAACTGGCAATACAGAATTTATAACAAAACCATGTGTGGAAATACTATTAATTATATTCCAGACACAATCAGTGGAACAACAGTATCACATAAACATGCGGTATTGCCTGGCCAGCATGGCTCAGTGGTTGATTGAACCACTGCCTCCTATGAACCAGGAGGTCACTGTTCGATTCCCGATCAGGGCACATACCTGGGTTGTGGGCTCGATCCCCAGTGTGGGGTGTACAGGAGGCAGCTGATCAAGTATTTGCTCTCATCATTGCTGTTTTTATTTCTCCCTCTCCCATCCTCTCAGAAATAAATAAAAATATTTTTTTAAAAAATAATTATATGTATATACACACACACATGCGGTATTGCCCAGCTAGTGTGCTCAGTGGGTTGATCATCATCCCATGCACCAAGAGGTCACCAGCTGAGTCTAATCAGGACACATGCCCGAGTTGTGGACTCCATCCCTATTAGGGGCTGTGCAGGAGGCACAGGGACGATAACCCACGTGACCTCTCTCTTGAAGAACCAGAACCAAATTGTTGGGACAAAGAAACTCAGAAGAAACAGAAGAAGTGCCAGTGATGGAAGAAAGAAAAAAAACAACCCTGCACCGTCCTCACAGGACACGGCTGCATATCACCTGTCATATCAGCAAAACAGAAGGCTCCACATTGTGTCAGCTCGTGAGGACCCAGATCACTTCTTTTTTTTTTTTTTTAAATATATTTTATTGATTTTTTACAGACAGGAAGGGAGAAGGATAGAGAGTTAGAAACTTTGATGAGAGAGAAACATCAATCAGCTGCCTCCTGCACACCCCCTACTGGGGATGTGCCCGCAACCAAGGTACATGCCCTTGACCGGAATCGAACCTGGGACCCTTCAGTCCACAGGCTGATGCTCTATCCACTGAGCCAAACCGGTCAGGGCCCAGATCACTTCTTTATCACACATGTAAAACTCCCACCTTGTAATTTTTTGTTCTGGCCTTGTTTGCATTAGTGAAGTATTGGAATGTGAGCAGCTGTACAAAGATGCGGAAGCTCTCTGTCCTGACTCAGGAGACAGACTTCAAGATGGATCGTTACATGGAGAAAAGACTCAAAACTGTGTGCAGGTTGCTTGTGGGGAAAAGGAAATTACTCACACACACTATTTATTCCACACAGAATAAGCAGGTGGCGCTGGTCGCCTCTAGCAAGATGTGGCAGCTGGCAGGCTTTGGGGAAGGGTTAGAGGCAGACTTCACCATGGACTCACTTTCAGTACCTTTGGGATTTGAACCTTGTTAATGTACTGACAGTATTACATTTTCCAGAAAGCCTCACAGGAGTCAGAGAAAACCTTATATCTCTGAAACAGGAGTGGGATGCAGGCACAGGGAGGACAGGTGGCCTGCAGATTTCCACATGTGAGAGCAGAAGTGACAGCATTAGCAGAGCCAGACAGTTGGAAAAACAAAGTTGAGGGAATCTCCACAAAGCAGAATAAAAGCTAAAGGATGACCGATGGGAGAGGTGAAGGAGATTCCAGCAGAAATCCAGGTCCAGCACCCAGGAATCCTAGAGGCAGAGGAAGTCGTGGCATTACCAGGGAAAACACTCAGAACCTGAGGCAGGAACTTCCAGACTGAAAGTGCCTCTGCAGCTTTTTAATTCGAGCAAGAGGGAACCGGAAAGGCAAGCAAGCAGCTGGAAACAATTCTTCTATGTTGTTGCTGTTTTGTGTTTGAGTTGTTTTGTTGGCTGTGATGGGTATTTTTTCTTTTTTCTTTTCTTTTTTTTTTTTTAACATCTTTGAAAATCCTCCAATATTTTATCTTGAGTAGAAATTAGAGTAATTTAGCGTTTGGGCCATAGTTGGGGGCCTAGGAAGCTTCCGGTCTCATTTGGACTCAGACATGTATGTCTTGGCTTTGAGGGCATCTCATAAATCAGGAATCTTTTTCATTGTGATATAATTCACATGCCATAAAATTCACCACTTTAAGTGTACATTCAGTTCTTTTGGTGTAAACAATTGCACATTATTATGCAACCATCCCCACTACCTAATTCCAGAACATTTAATCACCCACACGCAGTCATTGGCAGCAGCCCCTCACAGCCCTGACCACCTCTAATCTGCTTTCTGTCTGCATTTCCTTCTGGACAGTTCACAGAAATGGGATCATTCAGTGTTTGGCCTTGCCTGGCCTCTCTCCTTGTTCTCACAGTCAGACCACATTGTACCACATATCAGGGCCGCCTCCCTTTTATGGCAGAGATTTTTTTTAGTCTCTCTGAAGGGAAAACATTCTTTATCTTGCTGTCCCCCACCTCAAGTTTGCAGTAAAGAGTAAATGGTCATGATGATCAAGAGTAGAAAATGCCAGAAAAGTATTAATACATTTAGATTTTTTATGTTGAAATAATTTCAAGCTTACAGAAAAGTTACAAATGCAATACAAGACCTCCTTCATCCAACCCGACCCTCACCCATCCAGATTTCACCAATTGCCCCAATCTTGTTTGTTGCAAAAGATCCCATCTAAGATCCAACACTGTTCAGTCATTATGTCTCTCTAGTCCAGCGGTTCTAAACCTGTGAGTCGCGACCCCTTTGGCAGTCGAATGACCCTTTCATAGCGGTCGCCTAAGACCATCCTGCATATCAGATATTTACATTACAATTCATAACAGTAGCAACATTACAGTTATGAAGTAGCAATGAAAATAATTTTATGGTTGGATCATAACATGAGGAACTGTATTTAAAGGGCCAGAAGGTTGAGAACCACTGTGTCTAGTCTCTTCAGTCACGAACTTCCTCTTGACCTTGAGGTTTTGGAAGATTATAGGCTGGTCATTATAGGCTGTAGAATGACCATAATATGAGCTTGTCCAGTACTTGCTAGTGATTAGCCCGAGGCTCATCTTCTTGGGCAGGAAATCACAGACATAAGGATATACCTGGTACAGTCTGTGATATAGCCCACCTCTCCCATTGATGGTGGTATCAACATTGATCACTTGGTCAGATGGTGTCCCCAGGCTTCTCTACTGAAAGTTACTGTTCATCCTTTGTAATTAATAAATATTTTGTGGAAAGATACTTTGAGACCTCATTCACTACCTCCTAGTTGGATTACTGTGATGGTTGCTGAATGACAACTCTGTAAATTCCCTTTTTTGTGCTCCTAGAAGGGTTTTCTCCACATTTATTTAGTTTCTTTATGTTACTGTGGATTTATGGATTTATATTATAATTGTATTAAGTTCAAATTGTAATAACCTGGGTTATAATCTGATATTTGACACTCTGTTTTTATCATTATTTTGATTTTTAAATTGTCCCTTCATTTGGCCCTTAGAGTTGGTTCCTGTGTCCTTGTGACATGTCCCCATCATTTTTTGAGCACTTGTTCACTTTCTTACACAACAAACTATTCCAGGTTCGTTTTCTACTTTGCCTGCTTTACCCTGGAAGACCATAGAACCCTGCTCTTCTTAGTAGAGAGTAGTTAGAAACCCAGATCCATGCACTAGGTGAGCGGAGTGTTAAGAGTTCATGTCATTAGTTTCAGTTCAGTACCCAGGACCCACTCTGGCCTCCCTTTCCTTCTGAGAAGCGTGGCTGTGAAAAAGCAGCCCTGCCCAACCTCCACTGTTGCCCCTTCCCCTTTCCCAACTGTCAAGCCTTCTTGTAGGGGTGAGCTTCGAAAATGCTTAATATTGCCCAGCCAGTGTGGCTCAGTGGTTGAGCATTGACCTATGAACCAGGAGGTCACAGTTCAATTCCCAGTCAGGACACATGCCCGGGTTGAAGGCTCGATCCCCAATAGGGGGTGTGCAGGAGGCAGCCAATCAATGACTCTCTCCCATCATTCAGATTTCTATCTCTCTCCCTCTCCCTTCCTCTCTGAAATCAATAAAAATATATTTTTTAAAATGCTTAATATTAACAGTAATAAAAAAGAACTTGTTATGTAAAGCCTTACCCAAGAAATCAAGTTGTTTTTCTAAAACATAAATTAGTCGGTAGTATTGACATTTTAATTCAGTCATTCCCAATGGGATTGTAAAAGACCATGTGCGTTGCTATGCATCTGGCAAGGATGTCTTTTACACATTCTCTAGCTCCTGAGTCTGTGTCCATATTACTAAGTGTCTGCTCTTGGGTTTCAGTGCACCACCAAAATCAACACCTTCAACTGGTCCCGGGTCCGGAAACTCAGCTTCAAGAGGAAAAGATTCCTTATCAAACTCCACCCAGAGGTCCATGTAAGTATTATATTTTGAGCAGTTGGTAAATTGTAAGAGAATGTATTCTGTTAGAATAGCAAGTAATTAGTTGTTTTGTAAGTCATTTCAGCGTAATGCACACGGAATTTAAGGACAGGGTTCGGGTTGGAGTCTGGCGGGGCTCCCCATAGTCTGCCCAGTAGTTCTCTGGTGAAAGTGCAACTTGAGGGGCGGAGGGGGCGGAGGTTCTGCAGGGCTGGGTGGCCCTGAGAATGTGCCTGTCTGACAAGCCCCGGGGCTGCTGAGAATACTGGATGTTACAGCCTTTTGTGCTCAAAGTAACAGGAGTTGAGATACAAAATATGAGCTATGATGGGAGCCCTACAGCAAATCTGAGTAATGTCCAGAGTTAACTGAGGGGCATTCCCCACGTTCTGATGATTTCTGTGGCTCAGAAATCAACCCTTTTAATACCTTTAAATGAAGGAGCTTGATTTTCAGAAAATAAATATTCCTTTCTATTGAGATTATTAATTAGTAAAGTAATAATTGCCTATGAATTTACAGAAAGGGGTAGAAATGGGAAAAAGTGTATATCAATCTGATAGTTGGCAAAAATCCAGTACTTCAGACTATTCAAATAAGTTCAAATTGTTACATTTACAATGTACAAAGGAAGTTAGGGATGAAAGATTAGCTGAGCCACCTGCTGGGTGGAAGCTTAAGAGGCCGGGAGGGTTTACACAGCTTTGGTGGTGGGGATTCAGACCTGGGCTGGTCCAGATGAGGGGCTGCCCTGAGAATTCACAGGCACTTCATTATCAAGGGCTTTTGTCAAGGTCAAGCCACAGGCTGTCTGTGAGAGGGTTCCTAATTGTTTATTATTCAGATCTCTCTTCCTTAGTTGAAAGGAAACACAAGGAATGCCAAAAACAGACAAAACACAAGCAAAAGACTGCTTGTTTTCTCTGTAAGTTAAAAAAATGTTTCCAGAAGTTACTCTGAAAAGACAGAGAAAGAAGAGAATTATGGCTCAAGATAGCACAGCAACTATTAATTAGAATAGCAGAATATTCAAAGTTCAGAACCATGTCTGTTGCTGCACTTGGTAAAGTTGCCTTTTTCGTCCCCAAGCACTTAGATTCCTAAGAGCAAGCATGTCAATCCCAAAGGCTAACACGGGCCAAGTAAACAAGGTTTAAGTTTATGTGGGCTGCAAAAAAACAAAAGCTTCAATTTTCATAGAAACGTAGTTTATTTCAGTAGAGACAGCTGAATACAAAGGACTGAAATAAATGAGTAATCGTTAACATAAAATAATAGAACATTTTAATAAAAATTAATATTTTTTCTTGAACATTAACTTACCAGACACTGAATAACTGCACAAATTAATAAGCGTAATGCAAATAAACGTATTTTTCTTGTTCTCCGAGAGCGAAATATTTCCTGTTGCACACACCAAGCAAGTCAGTACAAGATTAATGATGTGGCAATTGGCTGCTAAAATATTCACTGCTAGTATTAGTGGAGAGAAATGGTGCGCCTGCATGTAAGGGAAGTGAATACAACACGATTATAGTAATCAGTCATTAGTAAATGTTGTAGTTTGTTATTAATAATTATGTATAATAGGATATTGTAAAAATTAAGTTACGCAATTTTTATTAAAACGCTTCTTACATACCTTTATATTGGCTGGGCTGCGAAAATATTTGTCACAGGCTGCATGCGAACCTAGGGCCGCAAGTTTGACATGCTTGCCTAATAGTAACTAGGAATCAAAGTATTAGAGTTTTTCTGGAATGTAGTTTAATAATATATATCCAAAGGTTAAAACTGCGTTCTCTGTGAGCTCAGTATAACATTTCCAGGAATAACCCTGAGAGGTAATGCAGTATTTCTTCATGGTGATGTTTGTGAGCCTGGACATCATCCCCAGGGCCCCACTGAAAATGGTTCAGTCATAACAGACAAGCATGTCTACCGTCACAGGAGGTGCCCTCATCCCTCTCGGAAATCTGACAAGGACTCACTCCAGGATGTTCACAGTGGGGTGACAATGGGTGGCTACATGTTCTGATAGTTAAACAGTGAGTGTGTGTGTGTGTGTGTGTGTGTGTGTGTGTGTGTAGAGTTTTCCTTCTCTTAAATGTAAAGGGAACCAGGAATCTTTACAATTTTCAGGAAAACATTTTCCTAATTTTTAACTTCGAAATAGCCTGTTATCTGAAATGCTCCCTAAATTTCATAGTTGAATTAGTTACTTGAACCTTTGTACTTGTTTCTAGGGACCTTACCAGGACACACTGGAGTTCTTGTTGGGTAGCAGAGATGAATGTAAGAACTTCTGGAAGATCTGTGTGGAGTATCACACCTTCTTTAGACTCTTTGATCAACCAAAGCCAAAGGCTAAGGCCGTCCTCTTCAGCAGGGGCTCCTCCTTCAGATACAGGTGGGACTAAGCTGCTTTGTAGAGCTGAGAACAGAAATATCCCTAGTTCAGGAAAATGTTGTAAGATGTTTCAGAGAATTACATACAGAAGGCAGCTACTGTCACACTGGAGAAAGTATCCTCCTGTGTAATAAAAGGCTAATATGCAAATTGACCGAACAGAGGAATAACCAGTCGCTGTGATGTGCACTGACCACCAGGGGGCAGATGCTCAATGCAGGAGCTGCCCCATGGTGGTCAGTGCACTCCCAAGGGGGAGTGCTGCTCAACCAGAAGCCAGGCTCGCTGCTCCTTAGCGCTGCCTCAGAGGCGGGAGAGGCTCCCGCTGCCACTGGGCTCACAGCTCTCTCACCTCCATGGCAGGCAGACATCCCCCAAGGGGTCCCAGATTGCGAGAGGCCGCAGGCCAGGCTAAGGGACTTTCCTCTCTCCCTCCCCAGTGCACAAATATCATGCACCGGGCCTCTAGTATGAAATAAAATAGTGGAAAAAGTAGATGTAATAAAAACTTTGTTTAGAAAATTGCTGATGCTTATTACACAGCACAACTTTAAAATGTGTATATAGATTTATGAGGAAGGATGGGCACATCTTGCCTTTGTGAAAAATTAATGCTGCAAATTATCATTGATTCTTTTCTTTAATGTTTGAACCTTTGTTCACAGTGGAAGAACTCAGAAACAACTAGTAGATTATGTCAAAGACGGTGTGATGACGAGAACTTCCTATGAAAGGTAAGCTCTGTGGTCTTGAGGATGTAAAGTGTATGCTTTTAAAATTAATATTTAAAGTATTTTAACCTTTATTTGAATAAAAGTCATTTCAAATACATAAACATGTATTTTGAAACTTGAGTTGTTTATTTGTAATATCTATGTACAGTTATTGTATACAGATACAGATATTACTTTTAGTTTCTAGTCTGCATAGCTTAGCTTATATATGTTTTTACATAGTATAATAAACTTTGAATCCGAACATTCACCTTGTTCCTTCAGTGTGGGAGGACAGTTTTACCTCTCCGAGACATCTGTTTTTTATTTCCTGTTCTTGTTTTCTGTTCTCCTGCCCATTTCTAGCTAGATGCCTTTTGGCATATAATCAGAGTCTTAGCCACATTTCTGTGTGAGCCCTTTCTTGTGGGCAAAGCACGGTCAAGCAGGAATCCAGAGGGGGCGGCTCACAGCTTGTTCTTTGTTTGCAGAAGACACAGCAGGACGCGGACGTCGGGCCGCGCTCTAACTACAGAATTGCCAAAGCAGGTGAGTCCTTCTGGTTAAAACCGACACCATGTCAATCCCCTGCACTCTTTTGGGAAATAATCTGGCAATGTTGTAACAAGAGTCTTAAAACTAGTTGTATCATTTACACAGCAATTCCAGTCCTGGGACTCTGTCTGCAGAAAGGAGTCCTAAGTGAAGAGAAGGCTTCATTCTTGGAGACAGGTGTCACAGTGTTACTTGTGTCCCTTGGATGCACTCAGGAGCCATTAAAAGTCTTGTTTTAGAAAAATAGTGTGACCAGGGACACATTCAAAACATGTCACTAAATAAAACTAGCAGATCGAAAAGAAGCCCATGACTCTCATTTGATTAAAAAAGACAGTCAGACACAAGGAGACAAAAGGCTGGGGAGCAAACCTCACCATATCATCTGTCTGTCATCTCCAAGTGATAGGATTCCAAGGCCGATTTTTTCAGTCACTCTTGGCAGTCTTTATTTTCAGGGATGGGAGTTGTCTGTGTTGTGAACATTTACTTCCATAGAGGAAAAATGGCAGGATAAAGGATTGTACACAGATGATCCTGGTCCTTTTGGGCACCTGGGTGCATGACAAGTCTTTAGTAAAAGGGAAAGTCTGACCCCACTGTCCTTTGTGGAAGTTGTGATAGAAATGTGTGGACTTACTAATTTGGGCCCAGTTAATTTTGCAACTTTTTAATGGTGATTTATAAAATTATGTTCCTATTTTTCTTTTCTTAATTTTGATCCCCAGAGCATCTCCTTCACTGAGGGCATGAGGACTTCTGCGTCCCCATCATCAACACATGCCTCCTTCTATTCAGTCCCTACCTCCCCAGTTGCCCCTCCTGGCCGGCCCAATATCAAGGACAGCATCATCTCCCTGACGGAGCCCCAGGCTCCCCACACCAAGAGGCCGACTGCAGAGAGGACCTGCGAAGCCATGGAAGGACCCGACCTGAGACAGGCCCAGCCCCCAGGGCCCCCTGCGCTCCAGCCTTGTCAAGGTGTTGGGGTTTGTCATGTTGTGAGGAGTTGCAGCCCCAGCAGTCCTGGGGGGCAGAGTCACAGTGCCTTAGCCCTGGGTGCAGGGGGGTGCAGCAGGGAGTGCAGAGCTGCTGGTAAAAATGACCACAGCAAGGGAGACTTGACCACGAGCTCATTCCCCTCCATGGGGGAGCACCCATGTGGTCGGCAGGGCATTGGGGGGAGCCCTGTTTTCACATTGACAAACACCCAGCTGCAGGTGTCTGAGGAGTTCATAGATGACGACCCAGCAGACATCTCTTTCTTTGCCGGAGGCTCTGAGGCATTTTCTTGCCCATATGGCAGTTTGGCCCTGCAGACCCCTTTGTGTGGTCACCCACGCTCTGCCCAGTTCAGCCCAGACAGGTACTCTACTGAGGCAGCACCCATAAGCGTAGAGCATGGCTTTGAGTTTGAGGGAGAGAGTGGCTTTGGCAGTGTGCACCCCTCAGACACGTCGGAACTGTTGGAGGTGAAGGCCCAGGCCAGCCTGATGCAGAGCCTGCTGAGCCCCTCCCAGAGCAGCTCCCTCAGCCACCTCCCACTGCTTGGCCTGTCTGTGCACACACCCAGCTCCACCAACCAGTCCGAGGCCAGCTCCATGGCCAACTTCCCCGCCTGCTCTGTGCGCTCTGAGGCCAGCTCAGCCTTTCAGTTTTCTGACATCCTCGACCAGTTAGAGCAGCTCAGTTACCCGCCCACGACGGCTGAGGACTCTAGCAGCACAGACACAGACTCCTGGGGCTCTGAAGCCGAATCCCCCCTGGATGTGAGCCTTTTCTTTGGCAACTCTTTTGCACAGACCAGTGGAGAGAGAGTCATTTTCGATTTGCAGAATAATTTAAAGAATGTGAGTCCAGGAGAGCAGGTAAATCAAAGCCCATGTTGACCACTCCCAGCCTTCACAGGCTGCCCTGCACCTGCTCGTGCAGTGAGCTCAGACTGTTGGCTTGTATCCATGGCTAGGGATTCTTTCTTCTCCTAATTCTCTGGTCCAGTATTCTGTTTTGAATGTCACAGAATTAAAACTTTCACTTGGAGTGATGTTTAAAACTATGCATCGAGTTTAAAATAGATAAGTGTTTGCAGTTAGTCCCCCTGGGAGCTGGTGAATTAGTCTTGCAGCTATATTTTTCTTGCTATTTTTTGATTCAGCTGAAAGCTGATGCTGTCCACTTCAACGTCACACAGTCTGACTCATGTTGATCTTTAGTAGAATGTGTGTAGTCTGCCTTTTGAGGCTGCTTTTTAAGATGAGGCATGCTGCCACAAGTCATTGGATGGAAGCTTTGCCTGGTTTGTCCAGCTACTGCACAAAGTCCTGAGTGAGCCAAATCCTGGTGTCTCAGTGCCAAAGGCATTGTCCCATTAATGACTTGAGACCCAGAAAGAGTGCTATGTTTAGGTAGTTCACTTGGAGAGGCATTGGTTTACAATGCAATTGAACTCTTTCCTTCTGTTTAGCTTAATTGGGGGTATAACAGGTATTTGGTTGAAGAAAAACAGAACCAGACGCACTGGTTGGCTTGAGAGTTGTAGTGTAAGCTCTCATCCAAGAACTGTTTCCTTTGGACTATCAGAGTGGGTTATTCGCTAAAACAGATAAATATCCCAGGACCCCCTGAACATCCTGAACATCGAGGGCTCCCGCTTTCCTTACGAGTGTTGTTTCTTGTTGGCCAGGGCTGTGTAATACACAGTCCCTAGCCGTCTCTCATAGCCCCCATCGTGGACATGGGCTTGTCCCCAGGCAGTGGGAAAGGCAGGTTGAGGTGGCCATACAGGCCCCTTCAGTGCCCCATCTACACCACTGTGGAAGGTGGGCAGATGCTCACAGCCCACACTGTACACGTCTTCTGTGGCTGTCGGAAGGAAACCCCTGCTGTGCAGCCAGGACCTCAGGTGACTGCACTCTAGCCCTGGGCACATACTGTTCAATTTGTCAAGTCCACGGATTAGGCTTTGGGTTTTGTGGTTTATCCTTCCTGCTCTTACCTAGGAGAGCGATAACATGTTTAAAGGTTTATTTTCTTCCAAGGCCTGTGGTGACATCAAGCCTACGGCCTCAACTCCTGTGTGAGACTGTAACTCTGTGCCTGGGTGGGTTTGCTGTGTGACAGCACGTGCTCTCAGGGACTCAGAGCTGCCCTGGGCCTCTTGTGAGGCTCACTCATTCTCTTCTCATCAGTGCTGGTCTAATACTGATGGGGTTTTAGCTAAATGTATTGAGAAATGTCCTGGTTTTTGTAGCTGCCTTAAACCTGCACCGCAATCTAACTCTCATCCAGGTCTCTGGACTGGTGTCTGGGGTGTGCGTCTGCTGCCCATTCCCTCCCGCTCCAGACCCACCTCAGGGCACAGGGTCCTTCCGAGGAGCTGGCTAACCTCTGAAAAGAGACCGTGGGACTCTCAAGAGAAAGGTGATATCGTCAGAATTGCTCTTTAGAGTAGCCTGTTCAGGACATTTTTCCTCTGTGTCACTCAGAAAGCAAAGTTTGGACTTGTGTGGTGAAGACAATGAGCATATACATCTAGAATGCTTTTCCTGGGCCTCAGTCCTATGAGGGCTGCCCAGTCCTTCACCTGCTATTGCACAGTGATACTTTCAACTAGCTGCAAGTTGCCCTTTTTTTCTTCTTTTAACGGAGTTAAACTGTATACAAGGAGTAGTTATACAAGGACTGAAAAGGGTGGGGAAAAGGCCAATGGGAAAGAAGAGCTGGCAGTCAGGAGGGGCCAGGAAAACCCAAAATACCTTCAGGAGAGACTCCAGCTGTTTTCCTGACATGACCTTCACGCATTCCAAGTCCTCCCTCTGTCTGAAGGGGCCGTGGCGCCCCCTCCAGACCACGATGAGCTGGGCCTTCTTTTGGCCAATGCATTGCAGGCTGTGCAGATCCCAGGCTGGGATATCCAGTATTTTTTGGTGCCCATGGGCTAGTAGTTCCAGGCTGATCTGTCGCTCCCAGAGTCCTCAGCCTTTTCTTTCTGGCATCCAGGCACTGCAACTTTCTCTTGTGGCTTTTCTTCTTTATGATATGGACGTTGGCATTTGGGGATGCTGCCTGCTCCTGAATCTGTTGTAGGGGAACCACCACAACCTTTTGAGGGGCTTAGCCACTGTGACCGTGTGGCGGGCAAAGGGGTCAGAGCATTGTGGGAGAGCAATTCTCTTTCTCTTTTGGGTCCACAGTTTCCTGGGCCCCGCACCTTGGCTTCCAGTTTTGTTTTGGTTTTTTTCATCTTAATTAAGCCTTTCAATTGCCAAATCCTTCTCTCTCTTTTTTTTTAATTAATGTATTTTTATTGATTTCAGAGAGGAAGGGAGAGGGAGAGAGAGATAGAAACATCAATGATGAGAGAGAACCATTTATCGGCTGCTTCTCGCATGCCCTTACTGAGGATTGAGCCCACAACCCAGGCATGTGCCCTTGACCGTAATCGAACAAATGCCTTCCGTTCACAGGCTGACACTCTATCCACTGAACCAAACCAGCTAGCGCTACCAAGTCCTTCTCCTCCACTGTCTCCATGATCACCATTCGCTCTCACTTTGGGGTGCTCAGCAGCAGGGTCTCCTGGACCCGCTGGCAGCCCAAGAGATGGCCCAAGCTCAGGAGGTGCTACAGCATGGCCAGTCCATGCTACTTAGCTTCTGTAGGGGCTGAATTTCTGGGAAACAGAGGCTGAAGGTACCAGGGGCTCAGGATTCCCAATCTCTTCTTCCTCAGCGCTTTGAGCTCTCTTTGCCTCTGAAGGGCCTACCAGTTCTTTCTGAAACAGTTTAACAGGTGCCAAGACAGGAAGCTGTAGGCTCTCATTGGTAAAAGGTCGGTTGATCACCTCCTTGGACCTGGCAGCAGTGTTGAGTGTAGAGACTATGTCTAGGTAAAAGCATCTCTCAGGGCCAGTGTTGGCAATGAGGATGCCATAAGAGAGCGAGCTTGCTGTCCTGATAAGGCACAAGAGGGAGGCCCTGGTTCAGCATATCCACCATCTTGCCCAGGACAAAGAGGGAGGAGTAGATGGTTCCGCTCTCCTTCAACCTCAGGCCCTTGCTGCCTCTGCACTGGTTGTCCTCTGAGCCAGCCAATTCTATCAGGTAGTTTCCCCTCCCACTGAGGAAATGGGGCCAAGCATTCTCGCTGATCCACCTTAACCAGGAACATAGCATGACTATGGAAGGAGTGCTGGCAGGAAGTGCTGTTCAAAATCAGCAAAACTAGTGATGAGCTTCAGTATGAGCCCCGAAATAAGTATGTTTACTCGACAGTCTTCTCAGATCACCAGTCTCCAGAGACAGGGTTCAGGAGATCTAACACCTTTTCCTGGTAGATCTCTACGTGGCCAGCCCTCGGCACCCTCCTCCTGTGTGAGCTGTAGGAATTCCATGAGAGCTGGGGAATCATCCAGGTGGTTCTGGGCTGCCCAGGGTTGTGTGTGCCTTCCCTGCCACTGTGGTCCACAGGCCAGCACACAGGCACTCTGTCCTTCTAGCACATGCCTTAGATGGGCTGTAACGATCCAGCATAGGTGTCCTGCTGAGAATGCCTCTCTCCATAGAAGGCATCAGACTGACACTTGAGTCTCCTAATGGTTCCTCCAGTTGGCAGTCTCTAGAGCAGTGGTTCTCAACCTTCCTAATGCCGCGACCCTTTAATACAGTTCATCATGTTGTGGTGACCCCAACCATAAAATTATTTTCGTTGCTACTTCATAACTGTAATTTTGCTACTGTTATGAATTGTAATGTAAATATCTGATATGCAGGATGTATTTTCATTGTTACAAATTGAACATAATTAAAGCATAGTGATTAATCACAAAAACAATATGTAATTATGTATGTGTTTTCCAATGGTCTTAGGCGACCCCTGTGAAAGGGTCGTTCAACCCCCAAAGGGGTCGCGACCCACAGGTTGAGAACCGCTGCTCTAGAGAATAGCAGGCCCTTTACACAGCGGGTATCATTTGCTCCAGATGTTCCATCTACAAATGGCATCAGTCACACAGCCTTATCCGAGCTGGAGGCAGGTGTCCATTGGCTCCCACCTTGCTTAGCTGACAGCCACCAGCTCCTCTTGCTAAGCCTAAAGTCACTAAGTGAGTTGCAGAGATCAGACGTGCCCCCTTATGTCACCTATCTGAGCCAAGGAAATCAGCTCAAATGTTCCCTTCTTTGTAACTCAGCATTCAACATGTTGGAGTAAGCAGTAAAGGCATGGTTGGTCTATTTCTTAGTCAACTTCACCCAAGGTCCCATATCCTGTAGGTTCAACCATTTGTTAAGTAGTTCCCTATCCTTTCTAGAAGCTTAACCAGGGAAAGATCATCGCATCTTTGAGCTCCTGGTAGGGCCCTTGTTTAGACATGTCAACCTGGGTTATAGGTTCAATCACTGGTCGGTGTGCATGCAGGAGGCAGCTGATGGATGTTTCTCTCCTTTTTTCTTTAGGGCACCCACACTAGTGCCCGAGTAGCAGGTCAGACGTGGGTTTGAGTCAGCCCTACATCCGGCCTGGTGGCCACTCCTGAGTGCAGCCAGGCTGCAGGTGGTGGTTCATGCTCTTGTCCTGGAGATTCTAAAGACACGTTATGTAGACCTCTGCCCAGGCCTTCCCATAAAAGGATTTGGTTTGGTTTCTTCAATGAAACTTTATTTTCTAGAGATTATTTTTTAGCTCTTTGTTTATAAAATTTTCGAAATTTACAGAAACAAGAATGGTAGTGCTTGCCACATGTGGCTGGTAGCTGTTAGCTCCCCTGACAGTAGAAGACCCCTCTTCTGTGCCAGTGGCTTGTGGAAGAAGTGGTCCTTCCTCATGCCCACAGCCTGGCCCGCCCCTCGGGCCGCTCACCTTGGCCTGGATCTGGAGCTCATCAACCGTTGCCCTCCCTCCCACTGGCCTGGGGGCCCACAGCACAGGAAGGAGCCCAGGGTCCCAGATGCTCTGTGGACAGTGCTGGTGAAGGTGTCATTTTCAGATCCAGGTTTAGCTTTTTGGCAGAAATTATTAAATTTTACTTTTTGGCAGAAATTAAATTTTACTTTCCAGGGTATTCATAATATTTTTGAGTTTACAGCTTTTCCTTTATAATGAAATGATTTACTTTAAAATCACTTGTGGCTTTCTTTGGTTACTGCTCATAGCTCCTCCTCTCATTTTTGAGGGCTTGTAAACATCCCTCTGACTCAGAGGGACTTCTTTAGAAAGGACCATATATCCTGCTCACAATGTGGCTTTCTACTCATGGCAGGTCATGTAAGCAGTGACCTTGTTGTATTTGATCTTAGTGAGAAGTGGTTTGTAGCAAATACTCAGACATCCAGAAGAGCCCAGAGTGAAGGCCACAAGGCCATGCCTGCTGATGGCTATTGATCATGAGAGGCCTTTGTGTTATGCAATGACGCCACCTGGGATCCATTTACCTGGATGACAGGATAATTGTTGTTTTCCCTTTTCATCTGTTGATATCCTTTACTCGACCCAAGGCCTTACACCTGACAGGAGGGCATGTGTGCTGGTATGGCCAGCTGACCACAGGCCTGCGCCGTCCCCACACTGCCAGGTCCCCAGCAGGCTGTGCCTGTTGTCCCTGCGGAGTCCACCTCTAATCCAGGTAGAATATTTATTTTTATTAGTTACCAAATCTATTTTTGTATTTAAGCTTCCAAAACCAGGTATTCTACCAATCTGTGAATGTTAAAATCTAACAGTATAGCTCCATGTTAGGAAGAGTGATGCATGGGACAGTATGGTGTGCAATGGGAGCACCTCTAACCATTAGGTATTTATGGGCACCTTTTTTTCTCTAAGTACAGAATCAGCTTAGGGTTCCCTTTTCCACTGAACACACATTTAAAAAATAGTAATGACAGAGAGATGGGCAGTAAAAATAGCACACCAAAGAAGTTTAATAGGAAAGATGTTTAAGCTTGTTGGTTATGTCACGCCCGTCATTGTCATCTTGCAAAGGCCTTTTGAATGGCTTTGGTGTGCAGGAACATTCTGCTCCCAGTGCAGGCTCTCGGCTCCTGCTGCCCAGCGGTGACTGGAAATGTCCCGTGCCGCGGCAACGACCTTGTGCTGTCAAGCACAATGAACCGTTCCCCTACGTGTTATATGTAGGTGACATGTGATGCCAAGTCCTTTGTCTTCACGGTACGGTTATTCCCTCCTCGTTTGTGGAACTTAAATTGTTACTAGATCAATTACTTCATAGACGAAATGTTAGTGTTTTCTCAGGCACTTAAAATTGAGGATTTTAGTATCTGTTCCCAAAGCCATGGAGTCTTACTTTGCTGGGATTTTGCTTGGCCCTTGTCCTGAAGGTACAGAGCTTGTCACAGCTCGCTGTGGTGGCCACTGTTGGCCCCTCTTGTCACACAGTAGCTGTGCCTTAAGTGTCCCCAGGTGCTGTTTTTTTTGTTGTTTTGTTTTGTTTTTGCATGAAAGCATCTACATTCCCCTAGAAAATGGAGAGAGAAGGAACTGGCGTTTCATTATGCATTTGAACTTGTTCATTCTTTAAAGAAACATTATGTTGCCTGGTTTGTGGTACTTATAAAGCTTGTTTTCCATTGAAATTGCCATTTATAAATATGCAGATTGTACTAATTCAGAATTTTTTAATTGTTTATTCAATAAAATAAGGACATATTTACTATGAATTTTTAAATGGGCTTTTTAGCTTTCTTTCCCTCTACTTGGTTATAGTTTTGACTTACATAATTAAAAATTATTTCTCATGTTAAATGAATCCCTGAAACGGCTCTTCACTTCATAGGCTTCTGAGCAGCAAACAGGCATTGTCTGTTTCACATGTGGACAACGTCCCCAGAAGGCCATTGGGAGCAAGGAGAGGGCTTGCTTTTCTCAGCCTTAGTCTTTTTCAGTGCTTTCTGTTGGCCAGCCCCGCCGTGTGGTCGGGTGCACAAGTGGATGGCAGTCGCCTGCTCTAAGCTTGAGGCTCTGGCTGAGGGCAGCACTGTTTACAGCCTTGGGGTGAACCATGTAGTCCCTGGGCTGGTCCTGTGCACAGAACACGTGCTGTTGGCTTCTTAATTCTGAAAAAGAGAACACTATTGCCTTTCCCACCCAGTTGGCTAGAACCCACCCTATAAAATCCCTGGCCCATGGTGTAGCCTCAGCTCAGATTCTGGACAGTCTTTAATCCAGCTCTGAACTTGTTTCCCACTTGGCTAACATGCTTTCTGCTGCCTCCCCAGAGCTGTCCCTGCGCTCCTGCCACACTTGGGTCATGGGATTGGTGATATCCTACCCCCCGCCTCCTGGGCAGCAGCATTTCTCCCTCTGGGCTGTTCTGTGCTGCACGGGAGTGAGGGTGTGGTCTCCTCCCTGGCTTTTAAGGTGCCTGGCACATGCTAGTGGCCTTCTAGAAAAGACCCTCTCTGCACAAACTCCCCAAGACCCTGAGTGGGCAGTTCACTCCCCACTGAGAGAAGAGGGTGGTGAGTCACCAAGTGAGTGTCAGTTCCCTCCCACGTCAGGCCGGCCCTGCTCCCTGACCGAGGCCACCACTGCCCAGTGCCCCAGTTTGAGGATGAAGTGGTGATGGAAGCGAGTGGATCCTCAGAGAGACACCTCTGTGACAAATCCAGATTTTAAGAAACTGCTCAAAAGCATTTCTCTATTGGCTCTGTAGGTTGCCCTGTTAGGAGAGTACTACTGTATGGCCTTTATATTTGAAGTATGTTATTTCAGATTACATTTCTTTTCTAATGAAAGTCACCTACAGACTTTTTCATTTATTGAATAATTTGCTTTAGGGACCTTGCTGTCATTGATCCAATAGTTTAGAGGATCTGTAGTCACAGTTTTGAGACAAAAGGTGTCGTTTATTAGAACAAAGACACAGAGCTCCCTGAGACACCCATATGTGTGCACACACAGTGGAGACCCGCGCCCAGCAGGCACCAAGCCAGACACATGACCCTAAGTGTCACTATGTTATCGGTTAATGCGCCTGTTTTTCTTAACAAGGAAAGAGCCTTGATTATTTAGAACAAACAAAAGAGAAAACTAAAACATGCTTCTTGGAGCATTGCACGTGTTGATGTCAGTCACCCTCTGAACTTCAGGTCACCACGTGGGTCGTGGGCCAGGCACCCACTCCAGGCTTCCTTGTGTAGGCTTCACGGCCCCATGGAGAGGGCATACCACATGTCAGGTTCTCACCTGCTGTTTTGTAGATACAGCAGAGCAGGGAGGTGACCTTTGCGAGAACACGGTATAAGATGAACTGATAATTGGGCCATTTTTTCTACTGCCCACTTATTTTTTTAAGCCAAATTTTGTGTAAAGTGACTCATGACATTCTAGTCCAAAAATGGAGCCAGAGAGTTTTCTGCTAACTCAGCAGCAAGCTCACATTCACCTGGGTTCTTGGGACAAGTCAGCCTTCCCTACTCTCATGGGACTACTGAGCCATTGTTCAAGCTACAGAAGGAATTTCTAGATCTTATGCCTCCTACTGTCACATTAACCTTCAAACTTAACCTTGAGTCTTCCAAACTGGAGCTGGTTCTTTCTCCACTATTAGGCAAAAAATGTTCAAGATTATTTATTACAGAGATTTGATGAAGAGGATTTAAAGGTATGAAACAAAAGTAATGTTAACAAAAGTAATGTGATAAAAGTAATGACAAATATCACATTTGAAAGACAAATGTGATATTTGTCTTTCATCACCTAGTTAGATGAAGAAAATGAAGTTAAGCACAATGTGTAATACTGTGCTTTTTAAAATGACATTTCAAAAGTTGTAAGATAAATACTTAGAAATTTTTGGAAATAACGAATGCCACAAAGCAAAGAAAACTAACTGCCAGAGGTACTCACTGCTGAACTTGAAACAGTTTTAAATTTAAGCTTTTGTAACTTGCAGCTTGAGAACGGAGCCTCTGTGAACACAACTAGACAATCTGACCTGCTCCAGCAGAAACTCGAAGCTCAGTGAAACAACTACTGCTTGTGTCTGTTACTTTCAAGTAACCAGATTTTGAAAATTGAAGAATTTCCAAAAATTCTTTGTCTACCATTCCTTGATACCATAGTGGTCTGGAAGCTCGCTCTGTGTCTAAGTGGATGTTTGTCATAGGGACTCTTGTAACGCAGAACAACATCAACTCTTCCTGCCTGTTGTTCAGTAGAGGACCTTGGACACCGGGGTCTGTTTTTACAAAAATTTCAGGTTAATTCTTCACCATGTCAGTTAAGGGTAAGCATATTCTGTGATACCTAAAATTCTGAAGGCATCTGCCTTTTATCCAGGTGCTCTAATGTGCATTGTGAACACGGGCAGGATATTCAGAGGCAAGGGAGCACTCATACACCCCTCACATCATCCCAGCAGGCTGGGGCTACCCCAGCATCACTTCTGGAGAGACACCTGCCGAGCCGCGGTCCACGCTTGTTTCTTGGTGTGGAGTGTGTGTCAGCGATACACACAGTAGAAAGATTGGCCACGTAGGTAGGGCATGGGTACACGATGTACACTCAGACAAACTGGGTGTAGATGGGTCATTTGCTTGAAAAAATATCTCCCCACAGATTTGTTGACTTTATCTTGTAGGATCTGTGTTTACATAATTGGAAGGAGGTGGTATGACTTACAACATTGTGCTGTAGCTGACAGATTTAATAAAGACAAGTGTTTAATGGCAGTTTGTGGTACTTTTTAATCTGTTCACTAAATTGTGAGTTGACAATTTTTGTGAAATAATAAGTATCTACAATGCTAACATCAAATGACTTTTAACCTTCCAAATGAGCAGTCCATCTGAAAAGGGGTCCCTCTCTTTTATGAGTTCTTCACAGAGGGGCTGTTTACTGGGCTGCATTCTCTAATCTGACAGCTTTACTAGCCCGCACTGGCCAACATAGCAGAGAACTGGTCACCCCATCTCCTCAACTTTCTCCTGCTATTGAAAAATAAAGTCAAGTTTTGCAGCAACTTTTTGGTGAATTGCCAACTAGTAATTTGCTATGGGACTGCCCATCTCCAAGGGAGGTGCTGTGTGCAGTGCTGGTAGACGGGAGGGTAAACAATGACCTTGTACTTCCTTTCACAGCCAATGAGCATAAAGCATCTTGGCTCTCACACTTTGAACAATACAATTGTGAAGAATAAATAGATCAGTTATTAGTCACTTCTAGACTTTTTTCTAAAATTTCAATGTGTAAAGGTATCTCATAATGCAATTTTGGGCTTATTAGGGACAAAAGGGTTTTGGAGTGCAAATCCTAAGTAGCTCATCTTTGGACACATGCCTCTTCTCCATGTGAAAAGTAACTGTGCCCTCCATTCGGGTTTGGGCCCTCCAGAACTTACAGAGTGCACCCGGCCTGGTGTGGGAGGATGGGTATAGGAATTTTGTTATTTTAAGGTGGCTTAGCATATTTTAAATATAATAAAAGCAAATTCTAATAAACTGGTTGTTAATTTCTTTTCTTTTTTTTAATATATTTTATTGATTTTTTACAGAGAGGAAGGGAGAGAGATAGAGAGTTAGAAACATCGATGAGAGAGAAACATCGATCAGCTGCCTCCTGCACATCCCCTACCGGGGACGTGCCCGCAACCCAGGTACATGCCCTCGACCGGAATCGAACCCGGGACCTTTCAGTCCGCAGGCCGACGCTCTATCCACTGAGCCAAACCGGTTTTGGCGGTTGTTAATTTCATATCTTATTTTGTCCAGGTTTTCTAATGTGAATGGGTGTTTCATCATGTTTTAAATCTGTCAGTTGTGAGAAATTCCAGAGGTAACTGCCGTCCTGGCTTTGGTAATTCATCGCTGGAAGCACTCGGTGGCATCCCAGCTCCAGATCTGTCAATGTGAAAATAGGGCCCCGCCAGCCCGCCGCTGCCTGGGACGGCTACTGACTCTAGTTCAGTTGCTTATGACTGTCTGGGGAGCAGGAAACAGGTGTGTTGGGTGTTCACAAAACTCCTCTACACCTGTCTACACACTCCCATGTTTTGGGCTAAATAAACCAAGCTTTGGTTTTATAAGCTGGTCACTAGAGGTGACTGCATCTGAAGTCGTTAGTGGTAGTGTTAGAGGATCTTGCTTTAAGCCATTGTGTAGGGAGTGGGCAGCCACCACGGGCTCGAATTGAGTTATTTCTATCCCAGCATTTTGTAAACTGACTTAATCATAGTTAGAAATAATGGTAGTTTGAGTGTTAAAACACTCTACATTTGGAAACTTAAGGTAATTGTCTATCTTAAGGAGCTTTTAAACAGCAGTTACATATTTTGTTAAAACTCTGCTTTAATGGTATCTTTAAAATTCGGCATTTAATAGTAATTGTTTTCCCACAGAGGGGAAAAAAACATTAGAAATAAACCTTTAAGAATTTTTTTAAAATAATGGGTAAGAGAATTTTTTATTACAAAATGTATGATAGAATATGCTTCATCATTAGCCTTTTTAGAACTAGGCCAAAATTTTGGTTTCTGTCTAATCAAAAGCGAACATTTAAAAAGGGGGAAAATTTAACTATGAATTACTTTTGGGTTATAATTCTAGAAAACCAAAATAAAACCTTTATTAATGGAAAATTCAGTTAAGTAGAAAACAATGAGTTGTAATTTTATATGATCAGATTTTTAACTGAATGATTGATGAGTTTGGCATTAAAATAGATATTTTCTTCAGATATGTTGGCATCAGTTCGGTATGTCTCTAACACATACACAGAAGGTGCTCCGCCCTGTCTGTCCTGCTTCACATGCTTGTGCTGCTGATTTTATCTCTAGAGCAAAGAGAAAGCCCTGCAACTGCACAGCCCAGGGGTCCAGGCGCCTGTGGTTGGTGTCTGAAATCGGATTGGTCAGCCAGCAACCTTTTCTCATGTTCACTTTATGTCACATTGAGAACTGCATGTGGTAGCGTCTTCACTTACACAGTTTCCAGAAAGTGCCGAGCAGCAGTATAAGGCTAGTGTCGGCTAACGCCTGGTAAGAAATGTGGTGTCTGGCCGTATCCTGGCCCTTCTCATTTCTCACTCCATCCCCCACCCTGTTCAATTCCAGGCCTTCCCATGGACAGTCCTCAGCCTTCTCCCTCCACCCAGAAGAGCCCACTGAGCCTGAGCCCTGTGTTTCAGGTGACGCTGGGCCCAGCTGAGCGGGGCTCGTCCCCACTCCTGAGCCCTGTCCTTAGCGACGCCGGCGGAACCAGGATGGACGATGAGGAGGAGCCGAAACACAAGGTGGGCACCACCCCAAGCAGAGGGCTGGGTGCTGGTGGGCCTGGATTTGCAAACTTCTCTCTGGGCTGGGAAGCCTGTGGGCAGAGCAGGACTGGGCTCTATGCCCACACAGCCCTCCCTCCCAGGCCTGCTGAGGGAACGATGGTGAGCTGGCTTCCCTAGAGAAATCTTGTCTTGAGGTCCTCCTGTCCTGGGGACTCTTTTGGGACCTTTGTAACAGTACCTGGCACCTATGGGTTCTGAGTGTTGGGCTGGATCCTGGGGATGTGGCAGAAAGGGGCAGGCCCGGAGGAGCCCTCAGCCCAGTAACCGGGAGGAGGTCTAATGCACAGAAAGGGTTTGCTGGGTGGGGACCAGTCTCGTCTGGAATCAAGGGAGTCATGGGCTGATGTATGAGTGGGTCCTGAATGTCATTGCAAGGGGAGGGAAGGGATGGGGTGGATTTAGGGTAGAAAGTGGAGGTGATCCCAGGGATAGGAGTGTGGCAGGTGTGGAAAGGTAGGGTAGAATTTCATGGTTCAAGGACAAGGCGATGGCCAGAGGCATTGGCACCCCTGGCCTCGTGGCCACTTCCACTCTTATGGCCCTGGCCTGCATCATGGGCCATGTCCTGGGCAAGGCAGCCAGGGCAAGCTGGCTTTGCATGTGAGCACATGAGGAAGGGCAAAGGGTCCAGGGAATTTGACATTTGGGGAAGAGAGTGGTTAAAATAATGGACTGTGGACTGTGTGGGCCCTGGGGGCCATGGAGAGGGAGAAGCCAGGAACCATCTATCTGTTTCCCTGCACCTAGTAGAGGCCCCTGAGGTGCACACCTGAAGGAAGCGTGTTGAACTGGGTCCCAAGTGGTGGGACCCCTGCCTCACAGGTGCCTGTCATGTGGGCAGCTGTCATCGAGAACACCTTAGCACTCGTGTGTTTCCTCCTGAATTGGCCAAAAAGCATGTTATTTCCAGGGCCACCTGAGCTGGACCCATGAGGTTCCTCAGCAGGGGGGCTGCAACTCTTCCAAGGATGGGGAGGCCTCTGCAGACGTCTGTCCTTGTGCCAGGTCCCCGGGCCCTCTTCAGTGACAGCAGCCCTGGAATGGAAGGCCTGCTGTTGAAGAGGTGTGGGTGCCGGCTGGCTTCCAGCCTAGGACGCCCCCCTGGTGGTTGGGGCTTTGCAGCCAGCCCCCCACCCGCCATCTTGGCCATGTTGCTTTGGTGCCATAACAAAAATGGCTTTGGAGGAAAGCTGTTTAAAAAACTAAATTTTAATTTGTCACTTTGTGTATTAATAAAACAGCTGATCTTTAGGTGGTGATCTGTAGGGTGATGACCCCTGACACCTGACACTTGAGGTTAATTGGGCTAACAAAGGTGTCTATGGCCTTCGTTATCTAACCAGGCCTCTGAGAGAAGGGACATGGTTGTCACAGTGCAGCCACCTCACACAGTGCGCCCGCTCCCTCCCGTCACGCTGCCTCCTAATTCCCGGCCACGTGGCCACGGGATGCTGGTGTCCCAGGCTACATGTAAAAGCAGCATCAAGCACAGGGGGCCCCGAGGGTGGCAGGACACGCTTTCTTCACCTCTGCCCCCTGGGTCACCCCAGTGAGTGACTAGCTGTGTTCTGTGCTGGTTTTGTGAACCAGTGTCCCCAACAAGGCCCCGGCCCCCAGGTTCACTGATGACTCCCCGGTGGGACCTGGGCAGTTTTGGGGTTCCTCAGCTTCACAAACAAACACGGGTTGGGTGTGGGCAGGGCGTTCACGTCTGAGCCTCCCTCAGGACCACCTGTCCCTCAGGAGATCCGTGTGGCTTGTTCTCACCAGCGTCTCCCACTTAACGCGCTGTTTCTCCTCCTTTCTAATAGAAATTGGTGAGGACCAACAATATCCGAAAGGTATGAAAGCTGAAGGTGGCTGGTGCCTCTTCCAGGTGATTGTGTGGGGCTGAGAGAAGGGCACAGCACCACGCTCGGCCTCTCAGCTGCTTTCTGCAGGGCAGGTGGCAGAGCTTGGCAGAAAGCAGTCCCCTCCCGGGCACCCCCTCCACCTCCCAGCCTACGGCAGAGGTGTGGGTGGCTGCTTTACCTTCTCTCCACTGAGGGGTTCCTGAGCGGTTTCTTTGCCCTGGAAATGGGGGTCAGCAATGGAAATGGGGGCCAACCTGGCCCCTGACCTTCCTCCTCAAACTCGTCACCTGCATGGTTCAGAGGCTTTTTACTTTGGCTGAGGCCCCAAACTGCAGTCACCCTTGCCTCCTCTGTCCTTCACACCTCCACCCACACCAGAACTGGAGCCTCCGTGTATCCAGGGTCCCACCCCTCCTCCTGCCATTCCCCTTCCCAGGGTGGGAAGAGGCCTCCTGAAGAGCCCGGCCCTTCCCAGCCTGCGTCACCCCAAAACCCCTCCCTGCCTTCCCTGCCAGTAACCAGCTTGCTGCACCTCTTCCCCCTCCCCCTTGACCTCTGACCTGTGTCCCACACCCAACTAGCAGCCCCGCCCTCCCCCTGGAGGCTGTGGCTGCCTCACCCTCCTGCTCTGCTTTGGGTCCAGAGGACTTGTCTCCTGTGCCGGGAACCTCCCCACTGGTCAGTGCCAGGCTGCATGTCTCCTTCCTGCTGAGCGGCTGCCCGCTGTTCCTGGGCTCGTCTCAGGTGCCTCCTTGGGGCTGGCATGTGCTTCACAGGCACGTTTGCATGGCAGACGGGACAGTTGGCCTCTCAGAGATCTCAGCCTGGTGGAGGACAACACAAGGTCGCAGGGCTAGAGCAGGACCAGGTGTCGCCCACCAGGAAGGATGGAGAAGGGGCCATTGAGCCCAAGTGTGAGGCCTGTGCTTTGCCGAGAGCCAGGCATGGTGGGGCCCAAGGGCACAGGGCCACCCTTTCTGCTCCGAGGGTGCCATCACTGCTGACTGGCCTGCCGGCACCTGCACGTCAGGCAGAGGCCCTGATGGGGTTTAGAGCTCCAGCGCTGGGCATCTCGGGCCCTGCACTCAACGCGTGCTGGCCGCCCGGTGCTCCCACAGGGCACCGTTAGGATGTAGAGCTTTGGCAATCGTAATAACTTTTCTGTGAGTTAGGCTTAACAGTTATCACTACATGTATACATATACACACACTCTCGCGTCTGTGTGTTCAGCAGCTACACTCCTGGCAGTGGTATCCGAACAATAATTTCATCGCAAAACCAATAATTAGCTTCAATATATTGATGTTTGAACAGCAATTCTTTTCTCAAAAAGAATAACATACAATGAGAAAAACATGTGAAGGAGAAACAGCGGGCTTATATTTTTACTCAGAGGGGAATGTCTTCAGGAATTATGGACAAAACCGTGTGAGAACGTTAATCTGAGCAGGAGAAAGCGAGGGTTGCGCATGTGGCCTGTCCGTGGCGTACCCGACAGGCATGTGCTCACCATCTGCGCCTCTTGCAGGGCACGGGCGCCGACGAGGCCTACTTCATAGCGAAGGAGATTCTCGCCACAGAACGCACATACCTGAAGGATTTAGAAGTTATCACTGTGGTATGAAAACTAAGTCTTTTATTACTTCGATTTTCTTCATATTTCTTAATTCTAAACCAGAGACGGAAGAGCCCTCCTAAGAAATACCTCTCAGCCATCATGAGATCTACCTGTACATGTTCTGTGAAACACATTTAAACAATGTCTAAGTCGGGTCAGAATATTGGGTCCATTTTTTCATAAAACTGGGACTATAGCCACTTGAAGCTTTTCACCAGAATTGTTCTTGTGTAATATTGGGAAAATCTGGTGGCCAGTCAAGAGGAAGCCATGGCATGTGAGCTGTCCTCAGGGGGACTCTGGGTCAGCGCAGGCCCCTGTGGCCGCAGCCCCGGGGTGATCCCTCAGTCACCCGAGCTCTGCTCTTCCCGCAGTGGTTCCGAAGCGCCGTGGTCAAGGAGGACGCCATGCCGGCAGACCTGATGACGCTGCTCTTCTCCAACATCGACCCCATCTACGAGTTCCACAGGGGCTTCCTGTGTGAGGTGGAGCAGAGGCTGGCACTCTGGTAATGCCCAGCCCTGTCCCCGCCCCGCACACGCGGCCGCCCCTCATCACCACCGCTGCTTTCGGGAACCTCCCAGCTTCAGACGCTAAGTCACCGGAGTCATTACTTCATTGAAGTCTATTTTTAAAACGTGTGAGGAGGAATAGACAGTAATAATCACTTTTATTCATCCTACTTCAGAAGAATGAGCAAAGTTGGTTAAAAGTAGATGATTCTATTTTTTTCCTAATTAGTGTCTTTTAGAGAATGGCCCAGAGTAAAGATGCTTCTGTCAGGCACAGGCCTCCACCTCCAAGGAGCTCACTGCTGTCCTGGCCGTGCTGGGATGGCTGGCCCACGAGATGGATCAGCGTGGATCTCACAAGCCTTCCTGAGGTGTGATTGTATTTGTCCCTCTCTGCTCCAGGGAAGGACCTTCCGGTGCCCAGGCCCCAGGCAGCCACCAGCGGATCGGGGACGTCCTGCTCAGGAACATGCGCCAGTTAAAGGTAGCGACTCCGGGCGAGCACCTGCCGTGCAGCACAGTGTGCCCTCCGGACCACGTTCCCTGGAACAGCACTCACCTCAGAGCTGCTTCCCCTAAGGACAGTGTCCTCCCTAACAACACCCCTTCACAGGAGCGCCCCTCATTCCTCTAAGAACCGCATCAAGTCAGGATGGAATTCCCTCGGAGCAGCGATCCCCTGGGAGCATCATCATTCCCGGTGCCCAGCCTTCCCGTCCAGGCAGCTCTTCCCTCCGAGCAGCACTCGTCAGGACAGGGCTCCTTCCTCTAGGAACCAGGCCCCTCAGGCACCCTCTCCCCTCAGAGCAGCCTCCAGGGAAGTGCGCTGGACTCACCCGGGACATGAGCCCCGGGCCCAGGTGCCGTTGTTGCTGAGCTTGCTGAGCTCCCGCCTGGACAGGGTGTGCAGAGTCTGACCAGGGTTGTTAGGGTTTGCGTCCACTCTCCTTCTGGGCTCATAGTTCAGGGTTTTTCTTCAGAGGCATTAGAGTTTCATGGGAAGGATTGGCTGTAGGTCACCAGGTCAGCAGCGCAGAGGAAGTGGAGACCTTCTCCTGAGGGCCGGTCACCACAGGCGTTGGAACCAGCGGCTGTGCTTTCACTGCACAGGGTCCTGCTCTTGCTGAACAGCTGGGATGGGCCTCTCCCGCCCGTGCATCTGTCCTGGGAGCTCTCGCATCCAGCCTGAGACTCTGGGGGCCCTCCCACCGCTGTCTTCTACCCGCCTGCATCGCTCCAAGCCCCCAAGCCTTCGCTGTTGTGCCCATTCACTGGGAGGCGGGCACCTCCATCCCAAGCCTGTCCCACCTCCACCCAATCCGCCCAGACTCCTGAGGTCCTTCCGGCCCATTCTGCTCCTAGACACCTGAGGGGCCGCAGGCTCGCTTACGCTGTCTTCAGAGAGCCCTGCGTGAAGAGCTCCATTCTGCCCAGAGCCCCATTTTTTACCACTACACATTTTTTGGTTTTCTGAGCCAGGTTCATTAATAAGTGTTATCTATCCCAAAAGCCCTTACAAAAAATTTATTTCAAAATATATATAAATCTGTTTGATTGAGCTTATACCACACAAGTCACATGCAATGTTCATTAAAACAAACTGATTGAATGTTAGAAACTTCTAGAAGGTAGGGACCAGTTGAGTTTACTATGACTGAAACACTGCCAGCCCGTACATGTATGCACATGGTGCTGTAAACTGTCAGGAGTGACCCTCCCTCTCTGGCAAGTGGGTTGAACACACTCTGCCTGCTCTGGAGTGTGGCTGGCGGAGAGCTCCCTGCTGGCACCTGAGGCGGGTACAGCCCTCAGCCTCAGCGCTTCATCTGCAGAGTGAGGTGACGCCTGTGGTCTCCCCCTGCCCCCCCCCCATGAGGTTTGAGGGCAGTCAGCAGTGCAGGGGTAGTTTCGCTGTGGACAAACCGCTGCCCTCCTGCTGGCGTGAGGTTGGGTTGGGGTGGAGTCTCCGTGGGGCAGGATGGACCCCGGGGGCTGGAAACCCAGCTGACACGCCCTGGCCGTTGTCCTCTGTTCTGCCCCATTGGGATTCCCAGCCTGTGTGTGATGTCCACACGGGGAGCCAGACAGGAGGCCACTCCCCAGCCGGACGCCCTCTCAGGTCCCTGACCTAACGAGCCCCTGTTGTGCCTCCACAGCAGTTCACGGGCTGCTTCCAAAGGCACGATGAGGTCCTGACGGAACTGGAAAAGGCCACCAAACGCTTCAAGAAGCTGGAGACCGTGTACAAAGAGTTCGAGCTCCAGAAAGTCTGCTACTTGCCTCTCAACACGTTCTTGCTGAAGCCCATCCAGCGCCTGGTGCACTACCGCCTGCTGCTGCGGCGGCTGTGCGGGTACTACGCGCCCGGGCACCGCGACTACCCCGACTGCTGTGGTGAGTGGGGCTGCCGTGCCATCTGAGGGAGGAGCAGCGTTGGCAAACCTGCAGGCTTCGGCTCCCTTATTTGGGAAGCACAGGGTGTGTGCGCTCTCCTCCCCAGGGGCCAAGTCTGCAGCGGGCAGAGCTGGCACTGCCCACCCTCCTCCCCAGCTGACGGAGGCCAGCAGGCCCTGGGTCTGCACAGGCCAGTACGCCTTTCGGCCCCACTGCCCCAGCAAGGTCTTGCCCTGCTCCAAATCTGAACCACGAGTGAAGGGATCCAATCATCCTGGAGGAGCTCCCCCTGTGCAGTGGGGGTGGGATGACCCTAGAGTGACCTGCTACCTGGAGGTATTTCTGTTCTGCAAGCCTTGACGCTAAAACTCAAACATTTGGTCCAGGGTGGCTGTTAGAAGTTTCTGTCATAGACAGACTTTATCATTTTTGTGTGTTAAAGGAACACAAGAATAAACCCTGACCTTTTTAACCTACAATATCACCTCTAGTTGTAGGATAAATTTAGTGCAGGAAGTTACTCTCTATAGGAAGGTTTTTACAAGTGAATTCACCATCATCGTTACAAGTAAAAGATAAAAGACTGGCACTACTTCTTGCTGGTCTCCCTTAGTCATAAATGGGTATAATTAAGATGCTTTCTGCTGAATGAAAAACAAAATGGATCATATGATGTTGACAAATCTCTTCTTCATTCTAAAAGCAAGTGTTTTGTGTTTTGTGTTTGCTACAAAGGAAAAGACAAAATTGTCAAAAATATTTCCAAGCATTTTCATGCCGAAACCGGTTTGGCTCAGTGGATAGAGCGTCGGCCTGTGGACTAAAAGGTCCTAGGTTCGATTCCGGTCAAGGGCATGTACCTGGGTTGCGGGCACATCCCCAGTAGGAGATGTGCAGGAGGCGGCTGATCGATGTTTCTCTCTCATCCATGTTTCTAACTCTCTATCTCTCTCCCTTCCTCTCTGTAAAAAATCAATAAAAAATATATTAAAAAAATACATTTCCAAGCATTTTCAGGGAAATAAAGTGCAGCAACATTAAAAATGCTGCCATGCTGGCCTCTGTCAGTCTCTTCCTGCAAGGGGGATCGGGGGGCAGTGCTAGGGGGAGAGGGTGGCCCCTCTCCAGGTCATCAGGGAGGCCATGCCCATGGAGAAGGCTGGGCGCCCTCACTATTCAGGTTCCTCATCAGTCAAACCATCTCATGGGCTGATGCAAAAGCCAAATGAGGCTGCACTTCTGAAAGTGCTTTGTAAATTGTGGACGCAACATGGTGCCAACAACTGGCACCTGGACGGGTTTGCTTCAGCCGTCTCCGGAGGGCTCAGCTGATGGAGTCCCTTCCCACCATGACCCACCTCCCACAGGGCCAAGGAAAAAGGCCCCTGGGCTGTAGGTGTGGCCAACCCTTTTGGTCTTCCCAAGAGTTGAGCTTGAGCCTGTTGGACAAAAGGAGGTACCTCTAGCTTGGGGCTTAGAGCAGATGGCCTTGCATCTTAATTTTATCCTTCATTCAGTAAGGGGTTCCCAAGGGCTGTGCCTGGGCTGGCCAGGTGCTAAGTGTTCATTGAAGGTTTGTCAACATCACGCTGGTTCTGTGGAGACCCGGGCACGGGACGGTACTGTGTCCAGCAGCCCTGCATCAGGTCCAAAGTACATCCCCAGCATCTGGCAGCTTCTAGTTCCAGCCCAAGGGCAGCCAAACCTTCCATCCCTGCATTCCATGCACACATGTCCAAGGGCAAGGTGGCACTGGGTGCCATCCAGGGCAGACACAGACACGTGGGGCCAGGAAGCCTACAGTGAACAAGCAAAGTGAAGAATCTTTACCAACAGTGTGCCACTCAGATCTGAGCTGGGCCCTGAGGGCTAGCGAGGCCAGAGAGGGGCCGGAGCTCAGGAGTCTGCACAGAGCAACTCCAGGTGGCCGCCCTGTGTTAGCATCACCAAGGCTCTTATAATGGGTCATTTATGAGTGAGTAATTCGTCTCCCCAGGTGCTTCCTATCTGACTTCATCCTCCTAAAGCTCTGGGGAAGGTATTGTCCCCTCCACTGAAGAGGGACCGAGCCAGCACTCACAGACCTCCATTTACCAGACTCACGGAGCTGGAGCTGAGAAGGTGCAGAGTTGGGTGGGGTGGATGTCACCTGTGCTTCTTGGGACCTCGAGGGGCAGTGGCCAGGCAGTCAGCGGGATCCTCATGAGAAGATATCAGGCCCCCATCAGTGGTGGAGACCAGGAGACAGGAAGATGTGGTCACTGCATGTGGGAGTGGGCCCGTCTGGCCAACAGCTGCTCCCAGTGTCCTGGTCAGGTCTCTGATGACCACTCAATATCTGAGGTTGTGTTTCGTCTGAATACGTTTTCCTTCTGATTCTAAATTTTCATAACTTGGCTTGAACTATAAGATTAGCATCTGCACCTCCATTCAAAGAGAAAATTACTAATACTTTGAAGGTGCAAATTATTTAGACTTTAAACTACAGTAAATGATTTTCCCTAAAGAACAAATACTGCCTTGCCTGTAACATTAGTTACTTACAAAGAAAGGCTGTTCTTTCTCTTGACCACATCTGAGTGTTGGCTAGTCAGTAGTTTGGGCTGAACAAATTCAAGTTGTGGCTCATCTGCAGGAACCTGCACTTGTGCCTTAGCTATGGGTAGAGTTTGAGTGGAGTGTTCCTTGAATTAAAACGGCTTTTTAAAATGCCAGTTCTGGCCCAGCCAGCGTGACTCAGTGGTGAGTGTTGACCTATGACCTAGGAGGTTGCAGTTCGATTCTGGTCAGGGCACATGTCTGGGCTGCAAGCTCGATTCCTAGTGGGGAGCATGTAGAAAGAAGCTGACCAATGATTCTCTCTCATCATTGATGTTTCTGTCTCTCTCTCTCTTCCCTTCCTCTCTGAAATCAATAAAAATATTTTTTTAATAAAAATAAAATGCTAGTTCTGCCCTGGCCGCTGTAGCTCAGCTGGCTGGAGCATCCTTCCATACACCAAAAGATCACTGGTTTGATTACCAGTCAGGGTACATACCAGGTTTCGAGTTCGATCCCCAGTCAGGGCAAGTATGGGAGGCAATTGATGGATGTTTCACTCTCGCATCCATGTTTCTCTCTCTCCCTCTCCCCTCCTCGCTCATCTAAAATTGATAGAAGCATGTCCTTGGGTGAGGATTTTAAAAAATAAAATGCCAGCTCCTGTCACAAAGTAGTGCTGGCGGGGGAACAGGGTTGTCTGTGCCACCCCTCACCCACCTGCCTAGGTGCCTGTACTGAGGGGTCTCTTCACACAGACGCCCTCCAGGTCATCACCGAAGTGACCTCCATACTACAACACAGCCTCATCCGACTGGAGAACCTCCAGAAGCTGACAGAGCTGCAGCGGGACTTGGTTGGCATAGAGAACCTCATCGCTCCAGGCAGGGTAAGTGACTCAGAAAGTTCTTTGCGCTGGTTACTTGATTGTTTTGGTTGAGATATAATTCACATACCACAGAATTCACCTCTCAACGTGCGCAACTCAGTTTTTCTCCATGTGGAACTCATGGCTTCGTCTCTATGGCTGAACTTTCCAGAAGCTTCTCAATAAGAGCAGCACGCTTTGCTTTACATGACGGCCTTAGTGTAGCCAGCCTGCTGTAAGGTGCTCAGCAGATGGTGTGGAGACTGGGTTAATTGGCACCCAGACACGCCCCGAGTGACCACGGGGAGCCGACAGGAAGGAGGAAGGCAGAAAGGTGCGGAGGGTCCTTGAGCAATGGGCAGGAGGGCACCGGTGAGGGGCTGGATGGGGCTGTGAGGGTCTCATCTAAGGGCTCAGAGGAGCAACATGGTGACATCAGCCAGGCCCTGGCCCTGCCAGCGTGCTATCTGCTGAGGCGGCTGTGGGCTCACACAATGCAGACCTCATTGCTGTCTTTCAGGAGTTCATCCGTGAGGGCTGCCTGCACAAGCTTACCAGGAAGGGCCTGCAGCAGAGAATGTTCTTTCTGGTAGGTGGATGGGCAGCAGTTGTGTTAGGGGGACTATGCCAGCGCGTTGGGCCAGGTGGGCAGCCTCAAAGTCAGGAGCCATGTGAGGGTCACAGAACACATCCAGGCCAGTTGCCGTCCTGATTCTGTCTGTGGATGAGCAAAGCCAGCGCATAGAAAATTCCACGTGCCTGTGGCTCAGGGATGTCCGTCCTGCCGAGCTGCCAGCTCACAGGATCTTGCTGTCCGGCTGTGACTCTGGGAGCTGAGGCCCTCCCAGCCAGTCCCTGCTGCCACCAGCTTTCCTGTCATCTGCTTCTTCCTCACATCGTTAGATCCAGACCTCAGCATCCTGTATGAGGGGTGACTGGGCCAAGGACATCTGCTGGTTTGTGTGGTTACTAGTTACTTCTAGTCAAAAACAATTGTATGAATGAAATAAAAATCCCTTTTGCACCAAAAATCTCCAGCAAGCTGAATAGATTTGATAACACCATCAAGCCCTTGGAGTTGAAGTTCATCTGACAGTTAAAACCCTGTTACTTGTTTTGCCCTTGGAGTTGAAGTTCATCTGACAGTTAAAACCCTGTTACTTGTTTTTTAAATGATTTATCTAAAGCTGCCTGGCTCAGTTCTCAGATATGTTGCTGTACACAAGCAGAGGTGTCTCGGGAACCAGCCACTTCCGGATCCGGGGCCTCCTCCCACTTCGTGGCATGCTGGTGAGTGCTGAGGAACCGGCTGTGGTATTTGGGATTCAACCGGCTAGCTTAAAGCACCTGTTGGTCTGTTTCTATCTGTTGTGATTACTGTTTTTGGTGCTCAAACAGCTGCCTCTACAGCCCCTCCAGACTCAAGCCTGGGGCCACCACCAGCACCTACAGGACAAGCCCCCAACTCACCTTGTCCACATGCCACCCCCAGGGTGGGAGGTGCAATGAAAGACTCTGCTGCTGGAGGGGTGGGAGCTGACACAGGTTTTGAAAGACAAAACCAAACCACCACATCTTAAGACTGTAGAGTTCCTACTTCTTTGATTTGTATTTCTTTTATATTGACAATTTTGGTCCTGCATGGCATCATTAGTTATCACTCACACACACACACACACACACACACACACACACACACACACACACACACACACACACAGCTTTAATACAGTCAGACATGCCCTGGCCAGGTGGCTCAGTTAGTGGGAGCATTGTCCCATACACCAGGAGGTTGTGGGTTCAATTCCCAGTCAGGACACATACTTAGGTTGCGCATTCAATCCCTGATCAGGGTGTGTATAGGAGGCAACTGATTGATGTATCTCTCTCTCACACACACCTTCTCCTCTCTCTAAAACATATCCTTGGTATCCTTGGCTAAGGATTATTAAAATACAAAACACATGCTACCACTGATGGGGAAGCTATGGGCTGGAGAAGCTCCCAGTGAGCTGGCGCCTGGCTTCTTTCCTCTGAGTCCTGTGTGAGGTCCATGCAGTGATCTCCTGTGTGGCATCCAGTTTTCCCTTTGCCCTTTAACCTCCGTTTCCACTCTGTTGTTGCTGGCCTGGGCTGTTAGGGATCCTGCTGGTCTGGGAGCACTCTGTCTACCACACTCTGTCCAGCATGTCCCCATCCCCACGGTCACAGCTGCAACATGACACTTGTAATTCTCTGATGAATAGAAATTCTTCATTTTAATGTGATCCAGTTGTTAGCCACCTCCTTTGTGGTCAGCTCTTTCTATGGCCTGAAGAGAGACCTTCATTTGCCCTCCGTGTAAGTCTGCACTCAGCCTGGAACCCACGTTTAGGAATGGTAAAGATAGGAGGCCCCGTTCAGAGGTGCCATGGGTCCAGAGCATCTGACTGCAGTGAGTCTCTCCCAGCCAGGGCCCCCCAGCCAGGCCTCCCCTCCAGGTGTCCGTGGGTGGGGTCCGATCATGCTCTGCTCTGTCGTGCCTGGCCCGCTGTCTCGATTTCTGCACTCAAAGCAGTCCTGCAAGCACCCTGTCTTCTTCTAGGGTGTCTTGCCTTTCCCGGCCCTCAGGGTCCCTCCGAGCTTCTCCAGCTCTCAGCAAGGAGGATCAGTTTGAAAGTGCTCACCTGCCATTACCGGAAGCAGACCCCCTCTGTTTTCATAATTATGCTTTCATTATAGAAAAAAAAAAAACTGAAAATATAAAACGAAAATCAGTCACAATTTTACCAACCACCAATAAGCACTGTTGGCATTTTACAAAACGCCCTTCCAGCTTCACGAGTAGATCGAGGTTTTTTGCTGCCACAGTGGACTCACTTTTACAAGCTGTTTTGTGGCCTGCGCTGGTTTTGCTTAGCAATGTGTCATGGACGTGCTCGTGTCCTCTGTGCTCTCACCACCGTGTCAAGTGGAGCTGAGATGAATGGCACACTGGGGAGCCAGCCGTTTTCTTGACTGGCTCGCTTCACACTCCAGCTGCATCTAGCATTTCAGAATTAGAAATAGCACCATTGTGTGCCTCTCTATACCTCAACCACGTCCTCGAAATAAATTCCAAAAGGCGTTGTGTGGACGTAGCGTGCCATTTCCAGTGTGAGTGTTGCTGCTCCGTGGCTGTCGGAGCATTTGCACTGGGACCGTCCCACTGAGCACACCTAAGGCTGCACCATCTGCACAGCTCTGGGGAGCACTGGGGATTCCCCCTCATCTTTTCCAGTTTGGTGAGTGGAGCAACCCAGGGACGTCAGTGAGGCTGGCTGGGTCCTTGTCTCCTGGCACTCCCTCTAGGAGGCATTCATGTCTATCACTCTGGTCTCCATGATGTTAGCTTTTCATGCACTTTTGTGACAGTTATAAAGAGGCCAGCCAACCCTCACATGTCAGAAATGCTTTCCCCAGCTAGTAACTCCTTTTCACTTTGCCTGCAGTTTGGTTTTACCTTGTAGAATTGAAACCCATCTGGGCAGCGATTGTGTTTGTCTTATTCCTAGAACAGTATGTGGCACATTCTTGCTGAGAGAGTGAACTTAGACTCTGTAGTCAGATCTGTCCATCTTTTCCTTTAGGGTTCCCGTCCTTGGAGTGGGCTCAAAAAGTCCCTCCCATGCCAAGATTATATTGGCACATTATATCCTGGTACAGTTATGGTTTCATTTTTCTCAATTAATCTACCTAAAATATCTCATTGAATGTTATTAGATTGGGACTCATTTTCTGCCATATAATCTGTTTTCCCCTTATTCATTGGACCCTTCATATTCTGATTTTGAAGGCTGCCTTGACCATATAAATAGCCCTTGTTTTCATGGGCTCTTTCTGGGCGTTTGTGTGTTTCTCATCAGTCCACACTCTTCTAATTTGTGGTGTTATGTGTTACAGTCACTGTCTAGGGCAGTGGTTCTCAACCTTCTGAACCTTTAAAATACAGTTCATGTTGTGACCCAACCATAAAATTATTTTCGTTGCTACTTCATAACTGTAATGTTGCTACTGTTGTGAATCGTAATGTAAATATCTGATATGCAGGATGGTCTTAGGCGACCCCTGTGAAAGGGTCATTCGACTGCCAAAGGGGTCGCGACCCACAGGTTGAGAACTGCTGGTCTAGGGGAATTAGTTTCATCCCTCATTTGTCCTCCTTTTTAAAAATTTTTTTGCTATTCTCAAGTATTTAATTCTTCCAGTAAATTTTTGAAAAATTTGGAGAAGTTCCTTCAAAAAACACCATTGAGATTTCTCTTGAAATTGCATTGCAGTCATATGCCATATAATGATGGGGCTATACATTTGGGAAATGTGCCATGCTGTGATTTTGTCATGTGAATATCAGACCACACCTGCACAAACTTAAGTGGTTCAGCCCACTACACACCTAGGCTGTGCAACTCTAACACAATGTTATTTGTGTATCTAAACATAGAAAAGATACTATAAAAATACGGTATAAAAAATGAAAGTGGAAAAAAATATTTAAAATGGTATAACTGAATAGAGCACTTACCGTGAATGGAGATTATAGGACTGCAAGTTGCTCTGGGTGAGTCAGTGGGTAGTGAGTGGACATGAGGGTCTGGGACATCACTGCACACAACTGTAGACTTTATAAACCCTGTACACTGAGGCTACACTCAATTTATAAAACATGATTTTAATCAAGCACAAGAGAAAATGATGACATCAAGAGATGACACGGTAAACACAAGATATATGAGGGTGCCGCCAATGTAACACAGCTGTTTTACAATAAACTGCTTTTTAATCATCAAAAGAGTACACGCTAAAACAATGATGAAAATTATGGTATAGTAAATACATAAACCAGTGACATAGTAGTTTATTAAGTATTACATACCTTACATAACTGTATTACTATACTTTTATATGACTGGTGGCAGGTTTGTTTACACCAATATCACCACAAACTCATGAGTAATGGTTATGCTAGGACATTATGACCACTACATCACTAGGTGATAAGAATTTTTCAGTTCTATTATAACCTCATAGGACCACTGTCATATATGCGATCTGTTGTTGATGGAAATGATCTATGGCAATTAACTGTAAAATTACATATTAACTTGGGGAAATACTAACATCTCGACAACCTTCTCCTGCTGGTCACTGCTCATGTTAATTTTAGATTTTTTATGTTCAATGTAAGGCTCAGTGGTTGACATCCTATAGGCCCTGCACAGGGAAGCTGTCTGTTCTTCGGAGTGATCTGTAACTTGGCTGAACCTAGGGAAGGATGATAACTCTTGGCTTGAGAAAGAGAACCTTTATCATATTAACAGTTTCTTTCAGATTCTAAGAAATATTATCAGAAATAACATGATGAACTTTAGCAAAGTTCTTTTGAGCATTTAGAGAAATGATCACTATTTTCCCTTTGACGTTGTGACAAAGTTATTGCTTTTATCACCTCCTAGGGTCAAACCATCCTTCCATTCCTAGAACAACCTTACTTGGTCACAGGATAATTTGTCTGCTTTTAGCTTGAGTGGGAATATTTTATTTTTAAGTTACAGTGGGGCCTTGACTTACGAGTTTAATTCGTTCTGTGACGGAGCTCATAACTCAAATTCCTCGTATGTCACGAGTAAGACACGTGATGCTGGGCTGATGCTGTGGCGTTCACTGTGACGTTCGCTGCGCCAACTAGCGGTGGGGTATCTGAAGCTGGCTCATAACCCGAATTTTACCTCGCAACTCAAAGCAAAAAATCGGCCGAGAGACGGCTTGTATCTCAAAAAACTCATTAGTCGGGACACTCGTAAGTCAAGGCCCCACTGTATTTTGTTTAGTCATTTATAGCTGAGATTACTCTGTATAGGTTTTTCTTTGAATCTAACTTTGTTAGGTTTTGGTACCAAGTTTATGAAATGAATTGTCCAACTCCCTATTTAATGATAATGCTCAACACTGTCTCCTGTGCTTGGTTTTCAGCTAATAGTACTGGACCCACCGGTGAGTAGTTGGGTGCCCTGTGGCCCACAGCTTACCCACCTGGGTGGCAAGTGCCATGGTGTGAGGACTCCTTATGCCTCCCATAGCCCCTTGTAGAGTCAGCGTAGACTTGGACAGCACAGAATTTTCACATCACCTGTGTTGTGCTTTAAGCTTGTGTCAGCCAGCCCTGCTCCTGGTCCAGACTTCTACCTCTTCTCCCACCCATAGGTAGAAGAAAGCAAGAGTGAGTGGTCTGTTCCACACTGTTTTACTATTTATGCAGCTCAAAAAACAATCGTGGTGGCAGCCAGGTAAGAGCCTTTCACATCTGTATCCCAGTGGGCCCTGGGAGCCCATGAGTAGGGGCTCCCCTGCCATGAGCCAGAGTCCCCTCTGAGTGATGAGAGTGTCATTCCCACAGTCAGGAGTGATGTGTGCCCCTTGAGCACTGCTTCTCCAGTGGTGGGGAGCCAGAGAACGTCTCCACAGACTGGCCATGGCACTGCGAAGCTGCTTCCTGCCCTTGACAAGAACAGGCCTGCGAAGACTATCGGTCTCCAGGGGCACAAGCTCTTTGGCACACTCAAGTTAAGGGGCAGTGCCAGCGGGTTAGTGGAAGAACGACAGGGCAGCCAGGCTGGGGCCCTCCTCACCTGCACCCTAGCCCCTAGCTGTGCAGTGAGGCTGATGGGCCACAGCTCAGGGGCAAATGGCCACTTTCCCCTATTCGACATCAGACCAACGAAGGAGGGGCAGCCCGACCTCCGTCAGCACCGTGCTGTGCTGTCCTCCCCTGGGGGAGCCGGGGGACTCCAGCGTTTCTCCTTCTCTCAGGCAGGCATCCACCAGCTCCCACCAGGAAATAATGATCCAGGAAACAACCAGACTTGTATCTGAGACTTTAAACCTTGTTTTAGGAACAGACGACCCCGTAGAGAACTCCAGTCCACACCAAGGTGCTGCCCTCCCTCCTCCTGCCCCTGGCAGCCCACAGAGGGATGCAGGCTGGGCCACCAGCAGCACTCTGGACCATCCTTTGAACCCTGAGACAGGCATCCCGCACTCCTGTCCCCTCTGAGAGATTGTGCGGGCCCCGAGGGCCAGCTCTGAGCCTCAGCCTGCCCTCCCGCCCCTCCCTCTCCCCACAGCACTCAGCTGGAAAAGGAGAAGTGGATGCATGACCTGAACAATGCCATTGAAGCGGCAAAGAGCAGTGGCAACATGACCCTGGCTCTGCCAGGCAGCGCGGTGTGCATTCCTCCTCGCAGTGAGTTCTGGCTGAGACCCCCTGCACTGAGGAAGCTTTCCTATAAACCGGTTTCCTCGGTCACGTTCTGCCCACTAAGCCCACGTGCTCTTATACAAGGTTCCAGGCAGAAGGGCAAGCTCTTCCGGCAGAAGCCCATGTGGTTTTGCTCTTGGCCTGGGCACAAAGGGATAGCTCCCCTGCTCTCAGGGCTCCATTCACCAGCGTGGTCCTGTCCCCTCTGAGCAGATGCCTGACTTTTCCCCCAGGACCCTCCGATGAAGTCTCCCTGGAGCAGGAGTCAGAAGATGATGCACATGGTCCCCACAGCTCCTCGGAGGGGTCGGGCCAGCACCGGGCCAACACCACGGTGCACGTGTGCTGGTACCGGAACACCAGTGTCTCCAGAGCTGACCACAGCGCAGCCGTTGAGGTACGAGGTATAACTGGCACAAGCATCCTCTCAGCTTGTGCTTGCTGGGGGTAAGGGACCCTGGGGATCGCAGGCGGCAGGACTGGGCCAGGCCATAGCAAGCTGCCTCCTGCTCTCTTTGGGCAGGAAATTGGTTTGGAAAAGTCCCCTCAGGCATAGCAGCCCTGGGTTTTTGCCAGAGCTGTGGAGTGACAGTCACCCTCAGGACTTGAGCAGCCCAGTGAGGAACTCAGAGCCCCGTGTGCTGGGAAGAACAGGGAAACTGGTGTCTCCAGAGTGCTCTCCACAGGGCCTGTCACCAGGAGCCCCCGCCCCCCCCCCCCCCAACCAGTCAGGGGTGCCTGTGAACAGGAGTGTCCCCTGACTTGAGCAGCTCAGCCATCTGTGCTATCCTGTGGGTGCCTGCTTGGGTGGTGAAGGCCGCAGATGTGCTCAGAACCCGTGTCCCTCATGGTGAGGGCCCAGGAAATAAGTGTGGTACCAGCAGGAGGGTGGGAGGTGCGAAAGGAGGGGGCACTGCAGAGAAGGGTCAGCCCTGGGTCAGGGCTCCCAACTTAACAGCACAAGAGCGGCTCAGTCCTAAGGCTGCCCAGTGGACACCTGCTTGGGCTGGGGTTACATCCCTGCCCTCACCCAGCATGTGAAAGAACCTTCTAGACTTGGCTGCACATGGTCTATTACAGCATTCTCCCTTCGTGCTAGGGCATTTGTGAGGATGGGGAGGCGGGTGGCTGGCTGTATTCTTGGGGAGCACACCTGCTCCCAGGAGATCCCAAGAGGATGGAGCTGGGGGGTGATTGCTCTGATGGGCAGCGGTCTTGGGACCTTAACTAACGGTCTTGGGACCTTAACTAATGCACTTTTGCTTTTTCCTTTTAGAACCAGCTTTCAGGGTATCTGCTAAGAAAGTTCAAAAACAGTAATGGCTGGCAGAAGCTCTGGGTGGTCTTCACCAATTTCTGCTTGTTCTTCTACAAAACACATCAGGTAGGGGTGTTTACCAGGGCCTGAGGTAGCCTGCCCATGGTGCTAGAGGGCCCACCATGCCCTTCTCTCTCACTTCAGAATCTCCTTACCCTCCCCGAGGGCCTCTGGGCCTGTGTGACCCTACTGGCACAGGACGGGAGGGGCGGGGAGGGGTGGGGAAGAGCGAGAGGTGGCTGGGGAATGAATGCCCATGGAGCCGTGCTGCCTTCTAGGATGACTATCCCCTGGCTAGCCTCCCCCTGCTGGGCTACAGTGTGAGCATCCCCAGGGAGGCTGACGGCATCCACAAGGAGCATGTCTTCAAGCTGCAGTTCAAATCTCATGTTTACTTCTTCCGGGCCGAGAGCAAGTACACGTTTGGGAGGTAACTGCGGTGGACTGCCTGGTTCTCCTGCTCCCACTGGGGGCTGGAGGCAAGTTCCTGGTGTTGGGAAGAAAGGGCTGCGCATGGCTTCCTGGGTTTTCACTGGCCCTCGTCTTGTCCCATTCACTCTGTATCTTGGGAAGGTATTTGAGCACAAGCCCACTGTCAGATGGCCAGAAAGTGCCCTGCTTCCCAAGCGGGCATCCTGGGCCTTCTGACGGGACCACCCCTTCTGCAGGTGGATGGAGGTGATTGACAGAGCCAGCAGCTCGCCCGGGAAGGCTGGGGGCCCCGAGGAGGCATGAAGCCCATTCTGCCTGGATGAGGACAGCGCCCAGGAAGCAAAGCACAGTCAGCACAGGCCCCACGACTGCTCATCCCGAGTCTTCCCAACAACGGATCAGCTGTATGGGTGGGCCTCGCTGTGACATGGGGGAAGGACACTGTCCTCTTGAAGACCCAGTGCAGTCCCCTGGCCCTGTGGGGCCCTGGCAAGAACACCAAAGTGAAAATGCAGGCCCAGCTCCAGGGTGGCCACCAAGCTGGTGCTCGCCTGCCCTCTCCTCTTCTAGAACAGGGCCCTGCTGAGAAAGGGCTTTCAGCAGGAACTAGGGTGGCCCCGAATCACTCACTGCTGTACATAGGCCTGGCTGCCCTGTCCTTCAGTCTGGGTCAACCAGGGGTGAGGCACAGGCCTCAGGTCACAGCTGCACAAAAGTCCAGCATAAGCCACTCTGGTGCCCCCCCACATACCTCTGGAGAAGTGGAAACCAAAGTTCCTTATGGCCCTGGGAGGGCAAGGGCCTCTAATTTATTAGTACCCAGTATTTCTTAACGAGTGGAAGTAGACATGCACCTGCTTGTGTGTGTGTGGCTGAAAATAAAGGGCATCTTTCTGCACCTGCCTGCTCAGTCCCGGGTCACTGCAAGGGGGAGACAGGGCTGTAGAGACCTTGCCTGGCCTGGATCCCCACCCACCACCAGTACGTCTTCATTTCAGGTCTTTATTGAAAGTGGCAGAAGTCTCTCAATGTCCTATGAAAACTAACACCTTAACCTCAGAGTATAAGGGGAAACAAGGAAGTTCGGTTTTCTTAAACAAAAAACGTTCTGGCTGACGCTCGTACTTATGAGAAGACACAGTACCCGATCCAACACCACAAGGCAAACCTACAACCACTGTGGGCCAACGTGGGCCCTGGGAGGGGGCGGGGGCCTGGGGGAGGGGGGGAGGCTGACCTGCCCAACAGCTCCCCCACCTTCAGTTCCAGTGGCTGCCATCCCGTGAGTCCAGGGAGGGCGGCTCTGCCAAGGGGAGTTGAGGAGGCTGCACCTGCCGCCTCCAGGGCTGCACAGTTCTCCATGAGTCTTTGCTGCCAGGTAACCTCAGCCAGGCCAGGAGGAAATGGAAGCAGTCAGCCCTCAGCACAGGGTGGGGGGCCCTGTCCCACAAGGGGTTCCAAGTCAGCACAGTCCGTACAGAGCTCAAAACAAGACCCTTCTCTCCCCTCTGCACAAACAGCAGCTTTAGCGGGCGGACGGCAGGTGGTTTCTGTTGTGTGAAAACCTAGAGGAGAGAGACCCTGTCACTACTCCTGGCTCCAGTGCAGGCCCACAGGAAGCCACCAGGTGGCGTGGGCTGAGTCAGCAACACAGAGCAGCCTGGGAGGGGATGGGGGCACCTCCCATTGTAGCCCACTATTGGCAGGAAACGCCACCCTCCTCTCTCCAGCCCTGAAGCTACAAAACAGAAAGGAAGAGAGGCAGAGAGCCTCTTCCAGAGTGACCCCTATAGCCCGTCCTGGGGTCCCACCCCAGCTCCCCCTCACCTCTGCACCCGCTCCACCAGGTGAGCCATCAGCTTGTCAGAGATGCCGGGGCAGGACTCCTCGGCCAGGCTGAAGGCGTTCTCCAGCTCCTCCAGGGCCCCCACACCCCCGCCGCTCTGCCTGTGCTTCTCTTTGAGCTGTGGACAGACCACCATGCGCCTGGCCGAGACTTCTCAGGCTCTCAGGCTCTCTCCTATGACTTGCATTTGGGGGCCCCACTCATGGTCCTTCCACCATAAAGCCAGGATGGCTGGGTCCAACCAGGGGTTGCCCCCCTCAGAGTCTCAAGTCTTGGTTCTCAACAGGGGTGTCTCTGCCAGCCTCCCATGCTGTGGTAGACCCAGCTAACCACAGGACTTCCTCCCAATTGTAAGTGACACTCAGGGCTCAGGACCAACGGACTTGAGAAAACAGCCCAGAAACGATAACTCCCAGAGTGCACTGCACAGCCAGACCGCCTGCTCTGACCCTCAGGGTGAGAGGGCCCTAGTAGCCACCCCTCAGCCTCCACGCTGCCCCAAGCTGTGGGAACCACTGACCTGGCAGGAGCAGTTAGGGACAGGTCAGCATGGCCCACCCTGCCACACCCTGACACCTGACACAAACGAGGAAGAGCCTGCATGTCTCCCAGTTCACCCCACCAGGCAGCCCAGACCTCAGGCCCAGCTTACAGGACCAGGGCCCCTAAGGGATGCCCCTGTGAGCCTGGGTGGGGCTCTGCCTCCCCACTGGGCTCACTGTGGAGGCTGCAACAGCCTACAGATCCCCCCCATAAACACATAAACACACACACACACACACACACACACACGCTCCAAGCAGCTTGGGATATGGTAGTCCCACCCTTCTCTCAACACCTGTCAACTCCCCAGTTCCTACCCCACGTGGGGCCCAGCCTCTAATCCAAGTATTCAAGCTGAGCTCATAATTTCCCGCAGGGTCCATGACAACCAGCTCCATCCAACCTCCTGCCCTCGAATTCCAGGCTTCGGGGGCTAGAAGCGCGGTGCCCTGCCCAGACGCCCCCACCTTCCTCGGGAAGACTCTGCTGCATCCTGTCCCCCTCCCTGGATTCCCGGTGCTGCCTTCACTCTGGGGTAGAAACTGGCCATTCTGGGGGTTCTCAGCTGCATCGTACTGATACAGATACAGGATCAATCACCATGAAGCAAGAACTAGGCCTCAAGATGCTTCTGGTCATCCCATATGTTTGCAGTTCAAAGCCATCCTGGGACCCCAGGCAGGACAAGGGCAGGCCAGGGAACTTGAGAGAGCCATGTTAGGGCAACCAGTCTCAGCTGTTCCTAGTCCTTCTGCTACAAAGCCTGGCCAAGAATTAAACTGTGAACTCCAAAGGACCTGGAACCCTGTGTACTGGGCACTGCAGCCCCATGCCCCACAGAACCCCCAGCCTAGCCCTCACCTCTCCGAAGACAGGCCGGACCAGCGTGGACAGGCACTGGGACCGCGGCTGCCTCTTGACGGACTCCACAGCCTGTAAAAGCAAGGCCACAGCGAGGTGAACAGGACAGAGTGGCAAGTGGATTCCCGGGGCAGGTGTGCTCCACCCTGGCCCCGTTTCTAGCCTCCTTGAGAGATGCAGAATGTGAGAAGCACAAGGCACCCGCCCAGCACATGCAGGGCCAGGGCCTGGGGGACTGCACCTTCTGGGGGCCATGCAGGGCTGTCCCCTTGTGCAGCTTGCTGTGTGGGCTCGGCCGGATGGTGGGGGGGAACGTCCAGATGGGGCCCTGTTCTCCGTCCTCAGCATCTCCATCACTGCAGAGGAGAGTGAAGTCAAGAGGGCCCTGAGGGCCAGGATTCAGGGGGATCCCAAGCACATGCCTCTCAGCACCCCCACCCCACCACTTTCTGAGGCATCCTCACGGCCCTAAATGCTGGGTAGGGCCTTGCTCAGACTGCAGGAGCCAGGTGACCACAAAGGTCCTCAGAAACCAGCACCCAAGTTCCCGCCCTGGAGCAGGGACCCCTTGCATGTCGCAGCCCAGGGCCGACGCCCTGCGTGACAAGCAGGCCTACATGTCCGAGTCCTCGGAGCTCGACTCCTCGCCGTGCCCCTCAGACTTCCAGCGCTTGTAGCGGTCGATGAGCTCGGTCAGGAAGGAGGTCTTCCTGGTGTATCGTGTGATGAACTTGTGCTTCAGGAGCTCCTTGGCGGTGGGCCGCTGCGGGCAATGGGCAGGCGTCACCGGGTGAGGGCTGGCTGGGCTCATCCTGCAAACTCCTAGAGCTTGGACTCCAGACAGCCAGGCTGGGAACGGGCCTGGCCATCAAGCTCTCTGACAGGACCATGAGGGGTTCCGGGGGAGGCAACCAGGAAGCTGGGGCTGGGCTCCACTATCTGCCGGCCAAAACCCTCCAAGAGCTTCCCCAGACCCTGAACTAGGCGGGGCCTAGGCCCTGTCACCTCCCATTCCCACCAGACCTCCCCAGAGGGCTGGAGCTGTCCTAGCCCACCCCATGTGGCCAGGGGCCTGAAGCTTACGAAGCGGGGGTCCTTGTTAAGGCAGGCCTCCACAAACTCCTTGAAAGGCTTGCTGTGGTGGCCCTCCAGCGTGGGCGGGCTGTTCTTGGGGATCAGGAACAGGACGCGCATGGGGTGGAGGTCAGAGTTCGGAGGCTCACCCTTGGCCAGCTCGATGGCTGTGATCCCCAGCGACCAAATGTCGGCCTGGACAGAGCCACACAGGACAGTTGCCACCAGGGGCACCCTGAACCCTGCTGCAGCCACCCTCATGCCTGCCGTGCCCACCTTGAAGTCATAGGCTGACTGCTTGATGACTTCGGGTGCCATCCAGAAGGGGGTGCCCACAAATGTGTTCCTCTTGATCTGCGTGTCCGTGAGCTGCCCCGCCACCCCGAAGTCTGCCAGCTTCACGTCACCTTGCTCTGAGAGCAGCACGTTGGCAGCTGCCCAACACAGGACAGCAGGGCGTCACCCTTTGAGCCACTGCAAAGATGCGCCTATGTGCCACCCTATGTGCAGTTGCAAAAGACGCGCCTGCTGGCAGCCACCTGGTCTCCTGGGGACACCAGCAGAGCTGTCCCTGAGACCTCATCTTGTCTCTCCTCCATCCAGCAGGCTAGAGATGGGAACAGATCTGTCCACCCTCAGACCCAAGGCCATAGGGCAGTGCCAGCAAGCTAGGGGCCCACCGTGTGCAGCCCCCCAGCCCAAGCTCCAGGACCCTGCCATAGTTTGCCTTTTATGACAGATCCCAAAAACACAGCAATTGCCTTTTTCTCCCAAACCGGCAGGGCTTTCCCCTCACTCCACCACCCAACATGCAGATTCCCTCACTCCACGAGAGTCTCCAGTCAACCTCTCAGCCACATCCCTCCTAGGGACACTCAGCAGGGCCAGCCCACACCTGACAAAGAATGTACACTTCTGGCTGAAATAGGGTCCCTTCTGACACTAGACGCACAGTGGTGTTTTTGCCACAGAAATACGGTGCTAAGAAAGTTCTACCAGTTACTGGCTGTGTTTTCTGGCAACTGAGCTGATGGCTGTGCTCAGGATCCAGTGAGCACTGGGTTACAAGGGTCCCCACATTCCAGATGCCTGGCACCACCATCCGCATGCCCATATCAACCTGCCACCTCATGCCCTAGTCTTTCTAGGGTCACGGAGCTCAGGGGCCCAGGCAGGAGCCATGCCCTGAGGGACCTTTGATGTCTCTGTGGATCTTGCGCTCCGAGTGCAGGTAGTCCAGGCCCTTCAGAATCTCCCGCAGGATCGTGGCGATGTAGGTCTCCTCCAGGGGGCCCGGTTTCAACTGTGCACAGACCGGACAGCAGGGCCTCAGACTCCCTCCACCAAGGCCAATCTGCCCTTCCTTCCACACCACCCCAGACTGTCACCAAGGCCCCAGCTCAACCGCCTCGCCACCAGGGGAGGGTGACCCTGTGCATAGTGGGGCTCCCTACTCCATTAACTACTTTGGAAATAAAATGAAGTTTCAGGTGTGGGTCAAGAGGCTGTTTTTAGAGAACATACAATACCTTCACCTTCACGGTAAAGGTAACAGATGAAAATGGGGTCCCAGCCACATTCTACGCCTGTATGACGGGGGACACTAACCCTCCTGCCCCCTCCCCAGGCCAGAAGATGCCCAGGACCCTCAGCACCCACCAGTGGGACTAAAAATAGCACTTCATTCGGGCTTGGTCGGCTCCTGGCTGACAATACGCCAACACAGCGTAGGAAAGGAGGCCCACGGAGTCTAGGGGCACCGCTGGGACAACCCCATAGCAACCTTTTGTCTGGTCCTGCCCCCAGCAAGCTGCCCACTGTTTCGGCCTACACCTCACCAAGTCCAGTGCGGAGCCGCCGCCCAGGTACTCCATGATAATCCACAGCTTTGTGCTCTGGGACCAGAGAAATGCCTGTCAGTACGTGGTAGTCAGCAGGGAGCACCCCAGGCCCCATGACACACTCCCAGGCAGGGCTCCGGCCTGTGGGGAACCCTCCAAGAAAGGGATCCAGCAGCCTCACCCGGCTCCCCTCCCATCACACTCCTATGACAGCAGATGGAACATGTACTCAAGTAGCCAAGTCTACTCTGCAACAGGCCATCAAAAACTTGGCTGGGAAGACGGCTGCCCAGCTAGCGCTTGACCTAGATGTATCCACACAGTGTGCCCTGGCCAGGCCCCCGAGCTGGCACTGGGCTCTACTACAGGACCTCTACTGCCATCCCATTGGGGCTACCCCAGCCAGGGAGTCATACAGCCCATTCAGACTCTGCAGACTCCACTCAGGCCCTGCCTCTCCCAGGGCTCCCCCTCAGGATGAGACAGGAGTCTCCCAAACACCTGCCTGGCCCTCTGGGCTATTGTTTTGGGGGCCTGCTCAACTGTGAAGCTGTGTCCATGCTCGCTGTCAAGCCATGCCTCTCCTCCCTGTTGTTCCAATATGGGGGCAGGTGCGGAGACTGTTGGGTTTAGCCCTGGCCCCAGGGAACCCTGGGCATCCACCTGACCCCGGGCCCCACCCCCAGACACCTTCAGGTAGGAGCCGAAGTATCGGGTGATGTAGGGGCTGTCACACTGGCTGAGCACAGTGATCTCCTGCTGGATGTCCTCGATCTCGTCCTCGGCCTCCTCCAGGTCGATGATCTTGATGGCCACCACCTCCTTGGTGCGGTTGTCGATGCCCTTGAACACCTCCCCGAAGGAGCCCTTGCCAATGCGGTCCAGCTTGGTAAAGAGCTCCTCGGGGTCCACACGCGAGTGCTGCAGGAACACAGGGCGGGCAGCCCCGTCAGGGCAGGGCAGCCCTGCAGGCCGTGGGGATCCCATGTGCCAGCAGCAGACAGGAGCTCACCCAGGTTCTTTCTGAGTTTCCTCTTTCATCCCTTTTGTTTCAGGAAACCAAAATGCACCCTCCACAGGGAGATCCTCAGAGAGCACAGAGGCCTGGCTCCAGCCAAGGGATGGAGGTGTGGAGCAGGTGGAGGGGCCACAAAGGTCATACCCGCTGCCCACCCCCACCGGTGGGGAGGATCAAGTGAGGTACAGTGATGGGTTAAAAGTAGGGGGAGCATAAGGATTTTAGGCAGTGAAACCATCCTGTAGGATACAATACCACATGAAAACCATGGACATAGTTAATAATGTATCCATGTTGACTCATCAGTTTTAACAAACGTTCACACACAAATGCAAGACATTAATAATATGCTTGCCCTGACGGGTTTGGCTCAGTGGATAGAGCGTCGGCCTGCGGACTGAAGGGTCCCAGGTTCGATTCCGGCCAAGGGCATGTACCTTGGTTGCGGGCATATCCCCAGTAGGGGGTGTGCAGGAGGCAGCTGATCGATGTTTCTCTCTCATCGATGTTTCTAACTCTCTATCCCTCTCCCTTCCTCTCTGTAAAAAATCAATAAAATATATTTTAAAAAATAATAATAATATGCTAACACCCGGGCAGTGACCAGACCTCTCACTCATTTTCCTGTAAACCTAAACTACTCTAAAAAAGTTCTCTTAAACAAAACACCCAGCGTGCATGAACTCACCTGGCAGCCACACCCCCTTAGAAGGGCCTCCCTTCACCACCCCCACGCAGTCCTCAGGACACTGCACCCTCACACCAGTACGGAGCTTGACCCTGGACACTCAAGTATCACAGCAAACTGCCCCACATGGCCCTCGGATTTAAACACAAACAAGGCCGGAAAGGTACAGAGCTGCCCGTGCAGATGGTGCCCAGGACGGGGTTGGCAGAGGGGCTGTGACCCTCAATGCATCAGGGGCTCCGAGGGCTCAGTGTGGGGGCTGCATGGAGGACAGCAACACCAGAGAGCTGGCCAGGGCCACCCTGGGCATCCCCCAGCTCCTGCCCACGTGGCTTCCTGGGCTCCAGAGAATGTTACACTCCACCCACCACCACAGACCATGTTCTCAGAAAGCCAGGGTTGGCCCTGCAGGCCCAGTGACAAGGGAGCCAGGTGCCCAGGACCCACATGTCCTTTAGCGGCCTTGTCTGGACAGAGGCAGAAAGGCTTCCAAGTCCCGTAGACCTCAAATGCCCAAGGGCACACCTCCCTCTGAAGAGGCCACCCCACCCCACCAAAGCACCTACACCAGGGCCAATGCAGTGACAAAAACCACACCTGCTGCACTAGGTGCTGACACTGGCCCAGGACGGGAGTGCTCCTCTCAGGGCCCATGCTCACCCTGGGCTCACCCCCAGGCAGAGCTCCAGCCTGGCCCAGACTGAGACCACACGTCAATCAGAAGCTACCAGCTACCTGCCTTCCTGGGGTTCCTCACCAAGAGGGAGGAAGGGGACATACGAAGGCCCACCCCTCTGAACACACCTTGGAAGATTCTAGGTACCAGGCAAGCCAGAAGAGAGCTGCAGGTGACAGGTAAGCAGGCACTGCAGCGGCCAGGAGACAGAGCAGGGTCTCAATTCAGAACCCTCCTCAATAAGGCAGGCCGGACAAAGCCAGGGGATGCAGCCACAGGCAGGTGCCTCAAGCAGGCCTATGGGTGTCCACTGGCACCTTGACTCAGCCGGTTAGGAATGAGGCCCTTCTCCCTCCCTCACGGGAAATGGCAGTCCAGTGCATGTGGAGGAAACAGCCGCAGAAGCATGCAGCCAACCGCTGCCAGAAATCCCCAAAGTCAAGGTCAAGGGCAGGACAGTGAAAGCAGAGGGCAGTGCAGGTCCCTCACGCCAGGCTGCCCCAGCCCCTTCTCTCCTGCTTCATGTGTTCTAACAGGTGTGTGGCGTCAAATCACAGCTGCTCAGCCATCTTCAGGAAGGGAGATGGGGTCATGGATAGAACCAACCCCCCTGGAGAGAACAGCCTCTCATCACTGCATTGCCCACACCGCTGACCACTTGACAATCAGCATGACCTGGGTGGGGAACCTCAATGCACCCTGCTCAGCCTTGGCCACGTGTGGAATGTAGTCCAGAAAGGGCCCTCTCTGCCTGCTCCTCCCCCACTGACCCAAACAGTGCCTTCCCACAGTGCTTAATGGGTACCCCAAAGGCTTGCCCCCTGCTCATGTTGGGGCAGCCCTGTAAGACACCCAGCTGTCCAGTGATTGCAGTCCAGCTGGTGCCCTAACCTTGCGACCTCTGTCACTGCAAGGACAGTCCTCTCCTTCTAAGGTGGCCTAAGACCCAGAGGAGGTGGGACTGAGGCCTGGCAGCACCCTCGTCACCACCGCCCCTCTAGTTCTCAGCCCCTGCCCCCAAACCACTCTCAGGCCTCTGCTGCTAACACACCCTCCGCTCAGAACAGTGTCGCTCTGCACACCTGGCCAGAGCTGAATCTGATCCACGCAGCCACCCAAGGGAAACGCCGGGCAGCCTCAAGCAGAATTCAGAGCACCCCTAAGCCAGGGTTCCAGCTCAATATGGAAGGGGGACCCCCAACCCTCAACTCCCATACTCTGCATCCCCACCTCTGCAGGTCAGTCAACTGAGCTGACAGGGTGTGACGGGAATAGTCCCAACTATGATACTGACCCTACAAGCAATCACAGGGACAACCATTCCCAAACCTTGGTGAAGGAAAGGCAAGCAGCTCCCCCGTCTGAGGCCCAGGCTGCCCTTCTAGGTGATGTACATGGTCTGGACCAGGGGTGGGCAAACTTTTTGACTCGAGGGCCACAATGGGTTCTTAAACTGGACCGGAGGGCCGGAACAAAAGCATGGATGGAGTGTTTGTGTGAACTAATGTAAATTCAAAGTAAACATCATTACATAAAAAGGTACGGTCTTTTTTTTTTTTTTAGTTTTATTCATTTCAAACGGGCCGGATCCGGCCCGCGGGCCATAGTTTGCCCACGGCTGGTCTGGACAATCACTCAGGTCACCCAACTGGCGGTCAAGACCCTTGTTCTCCAAGTCGGCCCTGGTGCTGTCAGACCTGGGCACACCATGTGGCAGTGTGCCTGCCGTTAGTGTCACCCACAGAATAAGAGGAGCCACGCTGTCCCCAGTGAGCACCGGCAGCCACTCAGGCCCTGCAGGCAGGTGGGCACTAGCTCGGTGAGGAGAAATGGCAGGGTAGGAGCACAGGCTGTGGGGCACCTCCCCACAGGTCCAGTGACAGCCACCACTGACAAAGGCTGAGTCTCTCAGCCCCTGAAAGGACAAAGGGGGCATCCTTCCTCAGCTCCTCTGCACCCGCCCTCCCTCCCGGATCTGACTCGACGCCCCAGGCCGAGCACCAAGCACCATCAGCACATGGTAAGAGGCAGCTCACAGCTCCAATATCTCATTTTGGAACCCACAGGAGCTATTCCTATAGCTCTTAAAAATAAGCTGGAGGCAGATGTTTCTCCCAGCATTAGTCATGTAATTTACCAAATACACAATGTCAGATATGAATGAAAAACCTGTTAGCATCAGTCAGCAAGCCCTGGCTCCCATCTGTGACCACAGCTGGGCCCAGATACCCTGCCCAACACTGCATGTGGCCATGTGGCCTTCCAGGTTTCTCCAAGGAGCCTGCCTGTGTCTGGAGCTGAACCCTGGCTCCTGCTCCTCCTGGCCCCACATGGACACAGGCCTCCTGCTCCTCCAGCACAGACACAGGCCTCCTGCTCCTCCTGCACGGACACAGGCCTCCTGCTCCTCCTGCACACACACAGGCCTCCTGCTCCTCCTGCACACACACAGGCCTCCTGCTCCTCCTGGCCGCACATGGACACAGGCCTCCTGCTCCTCCTGCACGGACACAGGCCTCCTGCTCCTCCTGCACACACACAGGCCTCCTGCTCCTCCTGCACACACACACAGGCCTCCTGCTCCTCCTGCACACACACAGGCCTCCTGCTCCTCCTGCACACACACAGGCCTCCTGCTCCTCCTGCACACACACAGGCCTCCTGCTCCTCCTGCACACACACAGGCCTCCTGCTCCTCCTGCACACACACAGGCCTCCTGCTCCTCCTGCACACACACAGGCCTCCTGCTCCTCCTGCACACACACAGGCCTCCTGCTCCTCCTGCACAGACACAGGCCTCCTGCTCCTCCTGCACAGACACAGGCCTCCTGCTCCTCCTGCACGGACACAGGCCTCCTGCTCCTCCTGCACGGACACAGGCCTCCTGCTCCTCCTGCACGCTGTTCGCACTGGTCCCCACACGTGCGAGCTGGAGGAGCACTCTCTTTCTCAGAGGTCCTCCCAACATGCAGCAGTTGGCCTGCATTAGCCCAAGCCAGCACGTCAAGAGGAACCCCTGCCACCAGGTGGTTTACTCCACTTCAAATCAGCATCACATCACACAGGCGTTGAAATAACAAAAAGGGAGGAGGTACAGACCACGAGTCCCCATGCGCACCCCCCTTCCTGGCACAAGGAGTGGGTCCTCATTCCAGGCAAACTCAGGGCACACTACAGAGGGTCCCTCAAAGGCAGCCAGTGCCACAAAATACAAGAAGCCATCAACCAAAGAAAGACAGCGGAGAAAAGGCCTCGCCCAGGTAAGCACTCCCAGCCTGGGCAAACATGGTTCTGCAGACCAGCCCTGCCCACCTCCCCTCCATGCCCACAGGGGTCCTCTGCTTTCTCTACCTGCCAACGGGTACACGACAGCTGCTTAGTCACATTCGCAGCCTCTCTCAGGGCCCATCAGGGAGGGGTCCCCCAGAGCCCCTCCTCCAGCCCAGGCCCAGCCTCCAGCATGGACTCTGACCTTCGCTGTCCCTGCAGGTCCAGGTCCCACCCTGCCCCGCCCTGTTCCTGACAGGTCTCTGCACACCTGCCACTGACCTCCAGTGGTTCCCGGGGAGAGGCCTGGGGGCTTCTGCCTCGCAAAACGCCGCCCCAGCCACACGGAGCCAGCCCTGTGCCCGCTGAGCAGCCCCCGAAGACTGCGCCCCACTCTGCCCACACACGCGCATCACAAGGCTCCCCTTGAAGGCCTCCTGTCATCCCACACACCCTGGAGGGGAGGGCTCCCCTGAAACCCCAGACGTAGGAGAGATACTTATGGGTGCAAAAGGTGCTCCTTCGGGACCTCGGACTCTGCAGGCAGTGCTCTCGTCCCAGGGGCCCAGCGAACGCGCGCTCACAACCAGAAACCAACCCTCACCTGGTTGGCAAATCCCCTGAGGTGAGCCATGTCTGCGCGGCCCTCAGACCATCCGCCGCAGCCCCGGGAGGCCCTGGATTCCGCCTGAGGCTCTGGAACCCAGCTCGCTCGCTTCAGTCAACTGGAGAGAGAACAGGCCGGCTCATTATCCCTCTCAGCGCACGCGGGCTCCGCCAGGTCGGGCGGCCGCCCCCCCCTCCGACCATCTCGGAACAAACGGGGGGGGGGGGGCGCAAAGACTCCGGGGGGAACCCACTGCAGCTCGGGCACTGCCCACCCTGGGCATCCCTGAGGCCCTTCCCACCTCAGGGCCCGCTGCCTTCAGGCCCGCTTCCCCGCACCGGACCCCGCCCCCGGTGCCCTCCTCCCCAGCCCCACTCCCCGCACCGTTCGGCCCCCTCCCCAACTGCCCCAGGCGCGGGCTCGCCCGGCAGCGCGCCCACCTCCGGGGGGCTCCATCCCGGCCTCCCCCGGCCCGTTCCGCAGTGCCCGCACAGGCTCCCACCCGCTGCCTTCGCTCGCCCCGGACGCCAGGCCCTCCAACCCGCAAAGCAGCGGCTCTGGCGGCGACAGCCGAAGAAAGGCCGGCGGCGGCCGCGGCGGCGGCGACAGCGAGGGCGGAGCGCGGCGTTGTAGCCCAGCGCGGATCTCTCTGGGACACCGAGTCCCGCCGCTCGCTCCTGGCCTGGGCATCCGCCAGAGCTGGACTACAAGTCCCGGCAGGCCATGGGGCGGGACGGTGTTGCGGACCGCAGGCGCGCCGCGGGGCTCGCTGGGACTCCGAGTCCAGCTGCCTAAGAGGCTCTGGACTACGTCTCCCGGCAGGCCGCGGGGCAGGGGTGGGGCGGGTCCTGGAGGTGGGGCCAGGCCGGGCGCTGGTGGGGTAGAGTACGCCCTCCGCTCCTCCTTCTCTTCGTCCCCTCCTCTTCCTTCATTCTCCCCACCGTGCCCCCACCCCCACCCCCGCCCCCACCCACCCACCCACGGTGGAGGCCGTGGGCCCTGCGGTGGCAACAGCCCCAGTGTCCATGGAATGATGAAAGGACCGATGAATTGGGCCTGAAAAGGGAGCACAGTGCAATAAGCCAGACGGAAGGACAACAGCTGTGTGACTCCACGGATCTGAGGTTCCTGGAGGAGTCAAGTTCACAAGACAGATGAGTGGACGGTGGGAACAGGGGTGGGGAGAGGGGGAGAATTAGTGTATTTTAATGGGGACAGAGTGTCAGTTTTGCAAAATTAAAAGAGTGATGGGGATGAATAGTAGTGACAGCTGCACAACCATGTGAATGTTGCTTAACACAAATGAACACTATTAACAGGGTAAATTTAGGATTATGTGTATTTTACCACAGTTATAAATAAGTAAAATGAGATTTAAGAAGGAATTAGTTCTGCTCTGGAGTGTGGGCTCCTTTGGTTGAATGTCGTGTACACCAAAAGGTGGCGGGTTCGATCCACGTCAATGGACAGACCCAGCTTTCAGGTTCAATCCCTGGTTGGCCCTCATGCAGGAGGCAGCCAATGGGTGTTTCTTTCTCACATCCCTCTCTTTCTCTCTCCCTCTCTTCCTTCCTCGCTCTAAAAATCAATACAATTTTTTTAAAATTTTTGCCCTGGCTGGCTTGGCTCAGTGGATAGAGCGTCGGCCTTCGGACTGAGGGGTCCCAGGTTCGATTCCGGCCAAGGGCATATGCCTGGGTTGCGGGCTCCATCCCCAGTAGGGGGTGTGCAGGAGACAGCCGATCAATGATTCTCATCATTGATGTTTCTATCTCTCTCTCCTTCTCCCTTCCTCTCTGAAATCAATAAAGAAATATATTTTTTAAAAAAAATTTTTTTAAGCCCTGTCCAGTGTTGCTCAGTGGTTAGAGCGAACACACACACACACACACACACACACACACACATATTCGCGTGCAGGGAAGGGTCGTGGGTTTCCATTCCCCGTCAAGGGTCAAGGGCGCGGGCAAAGGCACAGTATTGGGTTGCTGGTTCCATCCTCCACCCCCTCGGGGCACATGGAGGAGGCAACCAAACAAAGTGTCTCTCTTACATGATCTCTTTCTCTCTGCCTCCCTCCCTCCCTCTCTCTCAGGAAAAAAAAAAAAAAAATCAATGGGAAAAATATCCTCAGGTTAGGATTAACAAAAAAAATTTCTTTAAAGGAATTAAGTTCTGACACATGCTACAACATGGAAGAACCTTGAAAACATTATGCTAAGGGAAATAGGCCAGTCACAACAAGACAAATACTGTATGATTCCACTCATATAAGGTGTCAACAATAGTCCCATTCAAGAGATAGAAAGTAGAATAGAGGTTTCAGGGGCCTGGGGGTGAGGGGAATGGGGAGATATTACTTAGTGGGAGCAGAGTTCTGTTTGGGGTAATAAAAAGCCCTGGAAATAGATCATGGTGATGGTTACACAACACTGAATATACTTAATGCCACTGAATTGTACACTTAAAATGTTTCAAATGGTAAATTTTATGTTATATAAATGTTACCACAAATAAAGAAAACCAAAGATAACTAGAGTTTCATCAACATTTTAAAATTTTGCTTTCAAAACGACAGTTACCGGAATGAAAACACAAGCAAGAGACTGGGAGACAAAATGTGGAAATCACATAAACAACTATAGAGAGAGAATATATAGAAGCTCTCAAAACTCAACAGTTAGAAGACAATTCAATAAGCAAAAGTTGAGACTAGATTTAGCCCTGACCAGTTTGGCTCAGTGGATAGAGCGTCAGCCTACGGACTAAAGGGTCCCAGGTTTGATTCCGGTCAAGGGCATGTACCTGGGTTGTGGGCATATCCCCAGTAGGAGATGTGCAGGAGGCAGCTGATCGATGTTTCTCTCTCATCGATGTTTCTAACTATCTCTCTCCCTTCCTCTCTGTAAAAAAATCAATAAAATATATTTTTTTTTAAAAAATTGAGACTAGATTTAAAGAGACAGTTCACCAAAGAGGACATATGGATGGCAAACAGTGCATGAACAGATGCTCAACATCATCAGCTCTCAGGGGAATGCAAATTAAAATGATGAGATACTAACTACACACACATTAGAATGGCTACAGTAAAAAATAATGCCCAGCAGTGTGGCTCAGTGGTTGAGCCTCGACCCATGAACCAGGGCACATGCCCAGGTTGTGGGCTCGATCCCCACCAGGGGGCATGCAGGAGGCATGCAGGATGCTTCTCTCTCATCAAAGTTTCTCCCCTTCTTCCTTCCTCTCTCTCTCTAAAATCAAAACAAGCATAATTTTTTAAAAAACTGACCCAGCAAGTGTTGACAAGGATAGGGTGACCAATCATTCTAATTTTCCCAGGAGTTTCCCATTTTAACACTGAAAGTTCCCCATCCCAGGAAACCCCCCCCCCAGTCCTGGGCTAAGGAGGTGGTGGGTCACTAGGTCACCCCGGTGAGGAGGCAGAGCCCAGGACTCTGGCGCATTGTAAAGTGTGCAAATGCTAAGTGGTGCAGCCCCTCTAAACTCCAGGGGGTTTGTTGTGTTTTTATTTATTTATTTATTGTTGACAGCGTTGCAGATGTCCCCCATTTTTCCCCTTTGCCCCCTTCACCCAGTCCCCACCCCACCCCACCTTCACCACATTATTGTCTGTGTCCATGGGCCATGCATACATGAATATACGTTCTTTGGTTAATCTCTTCCCGTCCTCCCCCTGAGATCTGTCAGTCGGTTCCACACATCCATGCCCTCTGGACCTATTTTGTTCATCAGTTTATTTTGTTCATTAGATTCCACATATAAGTGAGATCATGTGATATTTGTCTTTCTCTGGCTTATTTCGCTTAGCATAATACTCTCCAGGCCCATCCATGCTATTGAAAAGGGTAAGAGATCCTTTTATATCTAGCTTGGCTTTTTTTTTTTAAAGTCAACTAGATACTTGACACATGAGCCAGTGTTCCCACTCTTGGGTATTCATCCCAGAGAAGAGAAAGCTGGTCTTCAGCCAAAAGCCTGTACATAGATGTCCTCAGCGTGTCTATCTCAGAGCCCCTAGCCAGGAGGGACACCCCGGAGGTCCTTCAGCCACACGTGGGTAACCTGAGGTTCCGTACCTAAATCCGTACCTGAAATCGGCCACTGATGCAGCTACCTCGGGTGACCTGAAGAAAAAGGCCAGTCCGAAAGGTCACACAGTATGTGATTCCAGAGAGGAGACATTGTCAAGAGGACAAAGCTTCGAGAGAGAACTGACCAGTGGTCCCAGGGGTTAAGGGGCAGCCTGTAGCGGGGCTTGAGGGGCTTTCCGGGTGGCCAAACTGCTCTGCGCCCTGAGGCCCACAAAGCTATCCGTATGCTGAACTCAGAACTGAACACTAAAAAAAGGCAATTTCAGCCGAAACCGGTTTGGCTCAGTGGATAGAGCGTCGGCCTCAGGACTGAAGGGTCCCAGGTTCGATTCCGGTCAAGGGCATGTACCTTGGTTGCAGGCATATCTCCAGTGGGAGGTGTGCAGGAGGCAGCTGATGGATGTTTCTCTCTCATCGATGTTTCTAGCTATCTCTCTCCCTTCCTCTCTGTAAAAAAATCAATAAAAGTTTTTTAAAAAAAGGCAATTTCACTGTACATATTTTTAAAACAAAGATTTAAAAATTTAAATAATTCCTCCATATCACAGATGGAGCCAGCGTTCCACTTTCATACACGGGTGCCTGTACATGGACATATGATTTCCTGTCTATGGCTGTCAAGATCCCAGTAAGGTCCACGTGTCACCATGGGTTGGCTTGTTTCTTTTTCCCTTTGCTATTTAGGTGCTAAAAAAATCCCTCCCCTGTCCTGTGGAGGACCCCAGGCTGAACTCCGTGGCTGAACTTTGTGGATAGACCCTCTCCCCCTCCCCACGCCGGTTCACCTCTCAGGCCCCTGTCCGGTGACATCCCAGTCGCCTTGGGGCTCTATTGTTTCTGTGAGGAGGCCCAGGTGAGCCGTATCAGGCTGCTCACACACTTCCAAGTGGGGGCACAGCAGCATGTCTTCCAGGAAAGTCCTGGAAACCAGGGTACGGAGGACGCCCAGCAGGCGCCCAGGGTGAGCCTGGCTCCGCGGCTGAGTGGCGCTGCCTGAGGTTGGAGGTGGAGGCTTACTGCTGACCCGCTTGGAGGGGCTTCTCTGCCACCAGAGTTCAGATTCCCCTGAGCGGCTCTAGGCCCAGTGGCCCCAGGTAAAACGCAGTGTCTTCTCTCCCTGCCACTCCCTCCAGGCCTGTCCAGCTCTGTGGCTTTTAAGGATCCCAATCGCTCGGTGATCCTGGGGTCAGAACTCTGCTGGGAACCCCGGTTTGGGGTCTGCGTTTGGGATGAGGCATCCTGGAAGTTTCTGCCCAGAAGAAGGCTCTTCCCACCAACACTGGGGCTGAACTGTCTCCCCTGGGGAGTCAGGAACACAGCCTGTGGGGGGGAGGCAGGCTGGGAGGACTGCCTAGTCCTCGGGCCTCCCCTCCCCCCTGGGAGAGGGTCCCCAAGGGACATCCCTGAACCAGGACCCTGAGACCCTCCGGGCAGGGGTGCTCGGGGTGTGTCAGGAGGTCAGGAGCGTCCCACGCATGTGTCTGTGGCCGAGGATGGGGGGGGGGGGTGTCTCATTATGGGACAGAACACAGCACAGCCACTGCGAGTGTCGGGGCGCATGGAAACACGCCCAGGACCCAGTGGGAGGTAAAAACCCGGTTTCAGAGCTGCACACGAATTCTGTATAAATGTGTGTACATTATTTTGAACCGAGAGGAAACAGGCCAAAATATTCACATTCCTTATCTCTACACAGCACTATGACTTTATAATTTTCCTTCTTATATGCTTTTCCGATTTTGCAAGTATACTTTAGTGACCAGGTTTTACTGTTAAAGTCACAAAAATATGTTGTCTTTGGCTGCTGGCCATGACTTTGAAATCTCAGAACAATACACAGTGTTTCAAAACAACATATTTGTGCAGAAAAGGCCTCCAGATCTCAGGAAAGGGGAAAAGGCAACAGAAAAAGAGCTCGTCAGGGAAAAACCAGCATCCGACAGGAGGAAAAGGGCCCACTGGCTATTGTCCCGGCCGGTGTCTGAACAGGGCCTGCTCCTGTCCCTCACGCACACGCAGGCTGCAGGCCCCCTGGGAAGGGGAGCCTTGGGTCCCCAGTTCAGCCTCAGAGGGACCGTCAGGCTTCCACTACAGGAACCACTGCTTTGTGGGTGTGGGACACAGAATGTACAGCTGCCCCCAATCTGTGTCTCTCTCTTTGGGTGCCTGGCTGGCAGGTCCATCCTTGTGACAGACTGGAGAGCGCTGGGTTCATCGGGGTCTGTGATTGCAGCCAGGAGGAAAAACCTGTATGGTTTTTAGGGCCTTGTAAAGGGGGAGCCTGAGGCCGCGGGGGCCAAGACCAGGGGCCTTTCCACACTGCAGCCAGTGCAGGAGGGCAGGTGGGTGCCCAGAGGTCTCCAGCCCCGGAGGGGTCAGTGCTGCCCTCTCGCAGGCCAGGCCTGCCTTCCCGGCCCACCTGCTGCCCATGCCTCCTCCTCCTCCTGCTCCCCGAATCCCCCCTCCCTGCTTGCCACCCCCTCGGGTCCCAGCCTCAGTGCCTCCCTCCAGCACGGGCTCTGCTGCCCCAGCGCAGGTGCTGAGGAGACAGCGCTGCTCTGGAGGGTTTGGTAGCTGTGGGGGATGGTGCCCAGTGCCCACCCTCGGGTCCTCAGAGCTCACAGCAGCCTCAGGCCCTGCTGCCTTCCCCCAGCAGACCGCAGCCCCTTTCCTAGAGAGCTGTGTAATCCTGGGAGAAGTGTTTGCCTCGTCCCAGGGCACTGTGCCCCTGCCAGTGTGCTGGCCACCATGCCTCCAGTGTCCAGTGAGGCCCTGCAGAGTGGGCACCTCATGAACATTCAGCAAAGAGATGAATGAATGACCCAGCGAAGGGGACCGTGTGGCTGCCTAGGCCTCCCTGGGTGCATGGGGAGGTCACGTCCCTTGGGGATGGCCGAGTCAGGGTCCTCACAGCCCAGGCTGGGGTGCCATTCTGGCACGTTGAGGGCAGCCCATGCTGGGTCACGCAGTGTTTGCCAAGTGTGTGCTCAAGGATTCGCTCGTGTGTCCTTCAGAGAACCAGGGGAGCACTGGCCCCAGGCAGACCCACCCACATCCAGGTGGTCAAAAGGTAAGCCACTCCATCGTCACACCCTGTCATACGTCACACACCTCGAGGCCTCGGTCACCTTCTCTATCCTCACAGACAGCAAATCTTCACCTTCTAAGAGTGAATATAAGTTTTGGAAACATTCAAACCCAGGTTAGTGAAGGGTGGGTGCTTTCAGGTGCCGCCCGGCCCCAGCCCCCGACAGGCAGCCAGTACTATCTCCCTGGCTGCCGACCAGACACTCGCTTTGCCGCATGCCCACCCCACGGAGCTCAAAGTCCTTTCCCTATTCTGCTGTTCAAACCCTTGCAATGGGGTTCCACAGGGACCACGCTGTCCCCCAAACACTTCTTTAAAAATTTCTTTTTATTTGGTAATTTGGAGAGAAAGAGAGAGACATTGATTTGTCCATCCACCCATTCATGCATTCCTTGGTTGCTTCTTATGTGTGCCCTGATTGGAGATTGAACCCACAACCTCGGTGTATGGGGACAATGCTCTAACCCAGCGATCGCCAACCGGTGATCCGTGAGTCCGAAAGGTTGTCGGCCGCTGCATCTAACCAACGGAGCTACCCCGCCAGGGCCCAAACACGTCATGATACGGAGTTTTAAAAATGCCCCTTCCCATGCTGGCCAGCATGGCTCAACGGTTGAGAGTCGACCTGTGAAACAAGAAGTCACGGTTTGATTCCCAGTCAGGGTACATGTCTGGGTTGTGGGCTTGATCCCTAGTGTGGGATGTGCAGGAGGCAGCTGATCAATGATTCTCATCATTGATGTTTCTATATCTCTCCCTCTCCCTTCTTCTCTGAAATCAATATATTTTTTTAAACACCCCTTCCCACTGACCTGGAAACCACTTCTGGGCAGCAATGCTAAGAAAGCGATCAGAGGCACATAATTTAGTTCAATAGTGGAAAAGTACAAACAAGTTAAACATGCCCAGTGTTATAAATAACTGAGTGACACGGCCACAGAGGAGCAGCGTGCAGTCATCAAACTACCATTTGTGCAGAACCGTAAGGAGCTGGGGAAGTTCTCACAGGCGACAATACAGTGGGGGAAACAGAAACAGCTACAACCCAGCTCCCTCCTTCTCTTTATCTTTTTCCTCCTGTGGTTGGATAAAGATATATTAAACCATTTACAATGATTGCCTGTGAGCCCAATTATGAATCTTTTGTGCAAATGCTTTATGTTTTTTCTATATTTTCCAGAATTTATCACATGAGCATGTATTACTTCATGACTAGGTTCACAGCCTGAAATCCAGCTTCCCACCAAGAATATGGCCCGAACCTTCTCCTCCACCCACAGCAAGCCCTGCATTCAGCTTTCTTACATGAACCCCACATGTCCACACCTCTCCACACCCCTTCACTCCAGTCCACACCTCTGCAAACTCCAGCCACTCACTTCCCTCTAGGGCCAGGCCAGGAAGAGGCAGCAGTGGTGCAGACAGGGTGTTCTGGGGCCCCGAGCATTTGCTCTGGGGTCGGGGACACCATCCAGTGTGTGTCTGTCCTCCTGAATGGCCGTAGGGGGACCCGGCAGGGACCCATGACCACATCTGAGGTGGGTATTGCCACTCACTTTACAAACCTGGCATCACTGAGTTATAGACCTTCTGCTCCCCAAATTGGGAGCCATACAATAGCCTTGAGCAGGTCTCTACAGAAAGCCAGGATAGGACCCTTCTCCTGTCACCTCCCACAGTAGCCCCGCCCGCATCCATGCTGATAGGGCCACTGAAGGGCCCCTGTACCCCCTCCAGGGCCAGGTTTGTGACCAGGCCTGACCATGGGGCACCTATCCCGCTTCCAGCCACAGCTGCTTCAGTGATGGGTAAAGGACAGAGGCTGCTGGTCGCAGGGCACCCCCAGGAGCTACCTAGAAAGAGTGGCTTTTTTCCACTGGGAAAGGCTGAATTATGTGTGTGTGTGGGGGGGGGGGGGGGGGACAGGAAGCCAGAGGCATTAGTCTGCAATCACTTGGGGACAAGTAGCCTGAGAGCAAAGCCATCAGGAAGGAGCACAGACAGACCCCAGATGGAAAGGGAGACTCCTGGATCCAGCCATGCCTGAAACCAGGGCACTTCTCCTGGACATTTCAGTCACACAATTCCACAGACCTCCTTATGCTCAAGTCAGTTTGGGCTGTGAGCACTCAGAAGGCTCCTCACCAACCAGGGACCAAGTTCTACACTGGGTCAACCAGGAGCAGACAGAAGGGTCAGATGCAAGATAAGAGTGGAGAGCAAGAATTCTAAGAGGCAGAAAGTCAGGGCCAAGGTAATTGGAAGAATGTCCAGTGCCCTAGGGGGACTTGGGGGCTGGGGTGCAGCTGGGCATGTCAGGACAGCCTCCTCCAGCCTCAAGGGACAGGTGGACCTCAAGTGATTCTAGCAGGGCCTAAGCTTTTAAAGGTCTGAATAAGGCTGTGGTCCGGGTACTACAGGTGGGTTTAACTGCCCCCCTCTTGATAAATACTTGGGCCTGTTCAGTTCCTTACTGCCGTCAATATTCAGTATCGAATATACTGGGACGCGGCTTTATCTGATCTGGAATGTCCAGGAAGACATCACCTGGTGTCAGGCATGGCCGGTCTCAAGCCTGCAGCTCCGGGACGGAAGGGGCCCTGTCACTATGGGTTACACCCAGTGATCTGGCACTTGCAGGTCAGGGCCCAGGAAGTCTTTCTACACCCTTCCACACCCTGGGACAGAGGAAACAGAGAGCCAGGTCTCATTTTGTCTGGGAGGAAACTGAGGCTGTGAATGGGACCGGAAGTTCCCTGAGGCCACACTTCCCACATATGAGGTGGGGGTGTTCACAGGGGGCCACAGGCATAGATGCTTCTCCTGTCAGAGCTGCCTTCCAGGGGCCCTGGCGTCAGACTCAGGTTCACAATCGGGCTATGCCCCGTCCTGCAGCCACTCTTTGGGCAAGTCCCATATTCCCATCTACAAAACACAAGGAACCCCAAGCCCGAGTGCTCTTCAGAAACACCACAGGCAGACTGTCCTGGTGCTCTGTGCATTGAAGAGAACAGGACAGTGCACACTCATATTTTAGAGTTCTGTGGCTGCTCTGCAAAAACAGCTAAAAATTACTGAGTACTTACTACACAGGTTTTTTTTTTTTTTACACATATTAACTGATTCAGTCTTCTCAACAGCCTGAGGAGATAGATGTTGTTATTTTCTGTTCTATGGGTGGAGGATACCAAGGCAGGTTTGGTAGCTTTCCTAATATCTTCTAATGTTCTTGGCAGGTTGGGGGGTCAATGTTATGTTGGCCTTACAAAATAAGCTGGGAAAGGCTCCATCGTTTTTGATTCTTTGGACAGATTGTATACAGTTGGTGATATTTCTTCAACTGCTTAGAAGAATTTGTCAATGAAACCATCTGAACCTAGAATTTTCTTTGTAAGAAAATTTTAAATTATGGATTAAACAAATTTAATTTAGTATCAGTTTTGATAAATTGCATTTCATTTAAATTTCAAATTTACTGTCCAAGTTGCTCATACTAACCTTTTGCTATGTTTATAATGTTTGTAATACCTGTGGTGATGTGCTCTTTTTCATTCCTGATATTAGAATTTGTGTGTGTGTCTGTGTGTGTGGGTGGGGGGGAGTTCTTACCCATTTCCAGGGGTTTATCATTTCTATTCATCTTTTCAAATAACATTTTTTGGCTTTGTTATTTTTTCTAATTTTTGCTTTTATTAATTTCTGATCTTATTTTTTTTCACCTTTGGCCTGGATTTGTTAATTTTTTTTTCTAGCTTCTTGAGTTGTAACTTAGAGCACTAATTTTTAGTCATTCTTCTAAAGCTATAAATTTTCCTTTAAACATTGCTTTACCTGCATCCCATATTTTCACTACCGTTCACTTCAAAATATTTTGCAACTTCCCTTGTGATTTTCTCTTTGACCCATTGATTATTTACAAGTGTAATGTTTATTTGCCACTTGGAGGCTTTCTAGTAGTTTTGTTATTATTATTTTTTTTTAAATATATTTTATTGAGTTTTTACAGAGAGGAAAGGAGAGAGATAGAGAGTTAGAAACATCGATGAGAGAGAAACATCGACCAGCTGCCTCCTGCACACTCCCCACTGGGGATGTGCCCGCAACCAAGGCACATGCCCCCGACCGGAATCGAACCTGGGACCTTTCAGTCCGTAGGCTGACGCTCTATCCACTGAGCCAAACCGGTTTCGGCAGTTTTGTTATTATTGAGTTTTAAATTAATGCTGAGAGAACACAATTGTATGATTTCAATCCTTTGAAATTTGTTACAACTTTATAGCTCAGGATTTGGTTTATTTTGGTTAATATCCTATGTGCACAGGGAAAGAACATGAATTCTATTGGCTGTTTAGGTGTGAATTGGAGCAAGTTGGTCAATCCTGTTCTTTGAACTGGGCTGTGTTGGTTCAAGGATAGATAAATAAATAGTGGGATAGAAGAGTCCAGAACAGATCTTCACATGTACATCACTTGTTTATTATGGGGACTCTTTCCCAGTTCAGTGGGGGAAATAGTCTTTCAATAAATGATGCTGGGTTAACTGGATACACGCATGGAAAATACATGAGCTCTGACCCCTTACCACACCACTCACAAGAATTAATGTGGCCCATCACTATGTGAACGCTAAAACTATTACACTTCAAAAAGAAAACATACAATATCATTATGGGAAGGCATGAAGCATAAGAGAAAAGACTGATAAATTGGACTTCATTGAGAATAACTCCTGTTCGTTATAATCAATAGCAACCACAGAATAGCACAAAGTATTTGCAGTCTCTTCAATACAATGAAAATCCCCGGATCCATCTCTAACACAAACCCATGTGGCCAGGGTGATCCGGAATATATAAAGAGCTCTAGGAATCAATAAGAAAATGTGGCCGGGTGTGAACGCAGGTGGGGACTCTTTCCCAACTCAGTGGGGGAAATGGTCTGAGGCCCCAGCTAGGTCCTAATCACTGGGCCTTGCGGGGCAGCTCCTGCCCGCCCTGAGTGGGAACTCACTCAGGCCTCCTTAAGCGGGGAAGCTCCCGCGCGGCTCCGCCCCGGGGGTTGCCTTTCCTTAGAAGGCGAAGCCCCAAGCCTCGCCTTTCGCTGGCGGAGAGTCGCGCGGTGCGCCCCGCGCTCCCCTAGCCTCCGACGCCGCCGCCGGAGCCCTAGGAGCGCGCGAGGCCCCGCGCACTCCGCGCTCCAGCCGGGCTCAGGCGCGGACTGGGCGGGCGCCGGGGCGGGACCGCGTCCTCGAAGGTTTGAATGTTAGGATCCAGATTGCCGGCGACGGCGGCGAGCAGATCCTGAAGCCAGAACTCCTCCTGGGCCCCCGCGCCCGCGACATGCGGCGGGAGAGGTGAGCAGGGCGAGCGCGGCGTCCCTCCCCTGGCAGACGCGCCATGGGAACGGCCAGGCCAGGGACAAACACCGCGGACGGCGCGGCGCGGCGGGGCGCGGAGGTCGTGGCAGGGCTGGGCTGGGGTCCTGGCTAGCTCGGAGCAGGTTGGGCTGTGCCTCCCGTCCGCGCCTCCGCCGACCGTGCACTCCTCTTTGAGCGCGAGCACGGCGGCCCCAGAGCAAATCGCCATTTCCCTTCAGCCTTTTTTTTTTTTTTATCCCCGGCAGCCGCGGGGGGTCTTTGTTATTTAATCCGGAATCTAAAAGAATGTGACTCGGTGTTTTTAAAGACTTGGGGCGGAGAAACGTACGGTTACCCCTGCTGGCCGCAGCTCTTCCCTGGAGCTGTACCCGGCCCGGTCTTTCCGTGCGCCCCGGTGTGGGGCGCGGACTCGATCGAGGTGCACACCGCGCCCCTTCCCGCCCTCCTCGCGCGGCCGGCTTTCCCCTCTGCCAGCTGGGCCGGGCGGGCCGGGCTGAGCGCTGTCTGCCAGCAGGTGCGGCGCCCCCCTCCCGCGTCCCCGCCATGGAGGTGCTGCGGCGCTCTTCGGTTTTTGCCGCCGAGATCATGGACGCCTTTGACCGCTCGCCCACCGACAAGGAGCTGGTGGCCCAAGCTAAGGCGCTCGGCCGGGAGTTCGTGCACGCTCGGCTCCTGCGCGCCGGCCTCTCCTGGAGCGCGCCCGAGCGCGCCGCGCTCGCCCCGGGAGGCCGCCTCGCAGAGGTGTGCACGGTGCTGCTGCGCCTGGGTGAGTGTGGGACCAGGCGGGATGGGTCCCCAGACTGCACCTTCTGAGCTGGTCCGCTGGGTTGGGCCCACTGCACCTTAGGGTACAGCTGTCTCCACAGTGACCTGCCCACGGGGTGACCTGACCAGTACCCTCCACTCCTGGGCCTCAATCTCCCTCTGGGGCAGAGAGGGGGCTGGTCTGGGGGGACGCGGACTCGGACGGGGGCGGAATAGCCATGCGTGGAGGCAGGTTACCCAGGCGATGCTCCCCCTCTCTCACAGTCCTGAATTTACCCCTCTCAGGGGCTCCCTGCACGCTACAGACCTCCCCCAACTTGTCTGCTCAGCCCAGATTTCAGACAGCCTGGCCATAAAGGATAGAAAGCTGTAGGAAGAAAAACGTTTTGGTGGCTACATTTCCAGTGACCCTTGTACTCAGCTGGGCACAAATATCCTTGGTCGGACCACATGCCGGTGTTTATTTTGGAAAATAGGTCCTTTTAGTTACTGGCTGAAATCCTGCTGTCTGCTGCTCTTTTCTCTTGATTTGGAGGCCACCAAGAGTCCCCCTCCCGGCAGAACTGGGTGCCCAGGACAGCTGACACCACCGTGGGGCTGGCCCATATTTGTTTCTGGGATCACACCCAACCCAGTAATTAATTGTCTCCACCTTCTCCAGGGTCTGGACCCCTCACCATGGGCACTGAGGTCCTGACCTCCAGCCATTCTCAGTTCTGGGAGTGGGCACTTGGAGAGCAGGAGGCAGCAAAGATGGACCCTGCCCAGTCCTCTCCAAGCCAAGTGTGGGGAGAGGCTGACACTCGTGTTTGCTTGTCCCTGTTTTGTGTGGCCCCTGGGAGCAGGGTTGTATGTGTATCTGGACTCCCAGGAGTGTGTGTGAGAGACACAGAATCAGTGGGGGCCTGTGCAGGGCTCCAGAAGGGTGGTGTCCCACCTGGGCCATAGGTGTGGAGAGCAAGTGGGTTTGGGGATCAGTCAGGGGTCTAGAGCGCCTGGACTCCCGTGAGGTCAGCTGCCCACTGCTGTTTCTTTTAGCTGGGCTGTGGGGATGACACTGGGGGGGGGGGGCACCTTCTAGACTCTAGAGGACCCCTGGCAGGGCTTGGAGAAGTCCTGGCTGTCCTGGCTTGCCCTGCAACCTGGCACTGGCCTTGTAGGGCTGCCCTTACCCTAAGCCTAGTGTCCCTGTTGTTTAAGCTTGTCTGAAAAGCACTGCAGATCTGATGGGCTCATTTTTGTCCCTTCAGTCCTCTGTCCCACTCTGAGAGCCCCATCCCTTGGGCCTGAGCCTGGGTATTGCACTGGCCCTCTCAGAAACTCGGCCTTCAAGGCCCTTTCCCAGTGTGCAGCCCGGCCACGTCCAGTCCCTGGGGCACAGCCCCTGCCAGATGGCTGAGGGGGCCTTGGAGGGAGGTGACTTGGGTCCCCAGAGTGAGCGTGTCTGTCTCATTCTCTGCATCCTGCCCTGGGCCTGTTGCTGCCTCCCTGCCCCTAGCTCCTCCTCAGCAAACGCCCAGCTCGGGGGACAACGCACACAGGAAGAAGCTGGGTCACTTCCCATGCTCAGTCTCTTGGGATAATTCCCCAGCAGCCCCCAAGGTCTCTGTGGGAACAGCCAGGCCAGCCCTGGGAATTTCCATGCCCCCTCATCACCCCGCCTCAGTTCTGCTTGGTCCAGATCTTAATTAATTAGATAGTGTGCAGCTGGCTCCAGGGATGACTCTGGCGTCCTTATCGACCAGGACTGTCCAGTCGGCGTTTCCCTGTTTGCTTTGGCTGGAGAGGTGGGCTGAGAGACACCCAGTGCGCGTCTGTGGAATTCCCGGCACGCCACTGCCAGGGGCGCCGCAGGGAGCGCAGGCGGCAGGCAGGGCTGGTGACAGGGCCTGTCCTCCAGAGTGTGGCCGCCCATGCACACACCCACTTGGCACAAGCACAGTTGGAGCTCGGGCAGTGCTGGAGGCCCCGGATGATGGCTCAGTTTCTTGGTTCACCAAGCGGTGCCAGGGCCTGAGTGAGAGTGGCCTCTGAGGCAGTGGCCAGGGCTGCCCACCTGTGTGGGTCCAAGTGCCTGCCCTTGTTGGATCTGGCTGCTTGCCCTGTCTGCCTGCTGCCCGGGCAGCTCACTGTGGGCCATGAGTCACCCATCAGGCACGGCCCATGCTCCTCCCGGGATTCCCACCCCACCAGCCCAGCCGGATTGGCCTTAGGTGGGGGTGGCGGGGGAGGAGGGGTAGGGGGAGCTGGCTCGTCAGAAGGGGGGGCCCACAGAGCAGGTTCTGAGAGTGCCCACCCCACCTCCCTGGTCTTCCTCTGCCCGGGGGCTGAGTGGGGGTCAGATATAGGCCGGTCAGTGCAGGAAGGGTTTCCAAGCCAGCTGTGGCAATGGGGCTGAGGAGTGGGCTGGTCCCAGGCCCTTGTGACAGGGGGCCGGGGTCAGGCAGGTGTGGACCCTCTGACCCCCCGTGTGGCTGCAGGGGACGAGCTGGAGCTGATTCGGCCCAGCATCTACCGCAACGTGGCGCGCCAGCTGAACATCTCCCTGCACTCCGAGAGCGTGGTGACCGACGCCTTCCTGGCTGTGGCCGCCCAGATCTTTGCTGCAGGTACGTCTGCATCCAGCCCAGGAAGCCAGCAATGCCAGTGTGGCCCTGGGGTCAGGGCTGGGGCTGGGGCTGTGCTGCTCTCTTGGTAAAGACGGGGGGCCTGCCAGGCAGCTGGCACAGAGCCTCACATGGTTCTTGTTGGACGTTAGCCGGGGCTGCAGTGACCGGAAGTCCTGACCGGGCTGGATGGGGCCAGGGAGTCCTGCACATGTCCTGTGGGGCTTGGGTTTCACTTGGCCAGACGACCAGGGACAGAGCCAGGCCTGAGTCGTAGGCCTCTCTCAGTCGTGGCAAGTGTGGCAGCGAGACACGGGACACAGGACTGGCCCGGACTGTGGGCTGCCAGCTGCAGGGTCCAGCCTCCAGCGCCACCGCTGAGTGGGTCAGTGCTGACCGCCCTGGGCAGAAGTGACCATGGTGAAGACGGCATGAGAGGGGGTGCTTGGGTGGGCTGGGGATGTCTTCCTCCAGAATGTTCTCCCAGTGCTGACCCGGATCCTGGGAAGCCCTGGGGGGTGGAGGGACTGTGACCTGTCAGGCACCTTGTGGAGGGTGAGGTGGGTGGGGCCACGGAGAAAGCAGGAGGGCGAGGTGGGTGTCCTGGCTGACGCCTGCCCTTGGCTCTTCCTGGACTCCCACATCCCTGGCCCGACGCCAGCGCGTGGGTGGCCGCCTGTGTCTGTCTCCAGGCTGTCAGGCAGCTGGTTTACGAGCCCAAGGCTGGCTTTAAAAGGAAGGTTCGTCTGTGAGAAGGCAGCTCTGGCCTGCTAGTGGTTGGGACTGAGCAGGGAGGCGGGGGCCTGGTCCCTGTTGGTTGTGTGTGTGTGAGGGGCCAGAGCATCCTACCTTAGCCTGCCCAGCCTCGCCCAGTGTGGGGACAGGCCTGAGAGGTGCCCTCCTGCTTGTTGCCTGTGGGCTCCTTGTCACCCCTCGTCCATCCCTGCCCTCGGGGTCCTTGGACCCTTTCACCACAGGGTGAGCCCAGCCATCGGGCAGTTGCTGGCCCTTGTCCCTTTCTGCTTTTGGCTCTTGCCAAGCTGCCGCCAGGCCTTGCACAGGCTGACCCCTTCTTTCTCCACTAGGCCTCTGGCTGGGGCTGGGCAGGGGCTGTGCCGGTGCTGTGGGCAGCCCCAGGACTGGAGGGCAGATTCCCACGGCGGCCCCTGCAGTGGTCGAGCCCCCTCCAAGGGAGAGGCAACTTTGGGCTTCTCAATTCGCTTCCGTGGAAAAACTAATTTTTCTCTCCCAGATTAACAGTTGGCAAGAGTTTGCATTTTTTCCCTTATCACAAGAGCAATTATTTTACCACAGAAGAATCAGAAAGTAAAAACTCTTAGAAATAATACTAAAAAGACAACCCAGTTTAAAAATGAACACAGGATCTGAACAGACATTTTTCCAGGGAAGATGTACAAATGGCCAGTAAGCCCACAAAAAGATCAGTAGTTGTCAGTCATTAGGGAGACCCTTGGGCGCCTGGGAGGGCTCAGGTAAGAGCATCAGGTAGCACATGTGTTGGTGAGGATTGGAAGAGTTGGAAAGCCCATACGCTGCTGGCAAGAATGGGAAGAGGGCCGATGCTTGGACGAGTGCCAGAGTCTGTAAGGCAGGTGCCATGAGAGCCGGAGAAATGAGAACACATCGCACAAACTGGCGCCCAGATGTTCAGAGCAGCCAGATTCCTGAGAGTCAGGGAGGTGCAGCGACCCGAGTGTTCATCCCCGGAGTGGTAGACGAGTGGAGTGTGGTCCATCCGCGGGATGGAATGTTATTTGGCTACAAAAGGATGCACCTCAACCTGGATGAGCGTGGACAGCATGGTGAGTGAAAGGAGGCAGACACGCTGGGACACACAGTGATTCCGTAGGTGACGTGTCCACCACAGGCGAGTCCACAGGACGGGTGCCTGGGCCAGCGGATGGGCGTGACTGCTCATGGGGGCAGGTTGCTTTTTGGGGTGATGAGAATGTTCTGGAATGGTTGCGCAGCTTTGTGGATGGACTAAAACACGATATCTCACTTTAGAAGGACGAGTTTAGAGTAGTGATATTACATCTCCATAAATGGTAAAACACAAAGGAAACAGGATGTCCCTGGACTCACTGTCCTCTCAGGGGGCAGCGGGCATCTCTCTGCAGACCGCACCACAGAACCTGCTGTCACGGTCTCAGATTCCAGGCTGTAGCCAGGCGGCGGGCTCCGTCCCCACCGCCCACATCAAGCCTTCACCGGCCCTCTCTCTGTTGAGCACCTGAGGGTGCTGAGCTTAGGGGTGCCCAAAGCCCAGCTATGAGCAGAACGGGACCCGGCCCGGTGCCCTGTGGCATCTGGTAAATGGGGAGCATAGTGTGAGGGCCTGAGTGGCGCTAGGAAGGGGACCTGATTAGACCTGGTGGTGGGGGAACCGTGGCTCTGGCATTTCAGGCTTGGGCCTATTTTGACAGAGGGAAGTAACAGTGACAGGAGGTTTTTAAGCAGGGGAGTGACATGATTTGATTCATCAAGTTTTTATTGAGGTGAAATTCATATAACACAGCTAGCCATTTTAAAGTGTACGATTCCGTGGCATGTAGTGGGGTCACACTGAGCACCACCACCCCGGAGTTTTTCACCATCAGGAGGAATACGCATGCTCATTAGCTGTCCCTCCCCCGACCCCCGGCCCCGTAACCACGGACCTGCTTCCTGGACACCGTGTAGATGGGCTCATACGGGTGGCCTTGGTGTCACTGCCCTTGCTGAGTGGACATCAGAGGTGTGTCCAGGCTGCAGTGAGTGTCCACGCCTCACTCCTTACGGCCGAGTCACCACCATTGTCTGGATGACCTTAGTGCATTTGTCATTTCCAGCTTTTGGTGATTGGGAATAAGGCTGCTGTGAACTTCGTGACCAAGTTTCTGCTCAAGCTGATTTCTGATTCGTATCGATAGCTGGGCTGCTGTGTGGGTAGACGGAAGGGCTTCATCTCTGCCCGCGTGTCCTCTCAGCCTGCAGGTGGCTGTGCGTCCATTGCGAGGCTGCAGCTGCCTGGGGCTCATGTTGCCGTCTGAGTTCTGATCTCGTGGACTACAGTCTGCATCCCATTGTAATGCACCCTCAGGTTATTAGAGCATTTTTCATGTCTAATGCATTATTTCTGTTTCTCCTTTTGTGAATCAGCAGTTCATGTTCTGTGCTTATTTCTTTTGAAAGGTTTCGCTTTTTTCTCATTAATTTATAAAATATTTTTATATATTAAGGGAATTCATACCATATAATGTGCAAGTATTCTTCTCTGGGTGGTTCTTCTCAGCTCTACCTCCCCCCCCCCCCCCCACACACACAGCTTGGTGGTCTGGAGAGGCCCTTCCTCCCATGGAACACCCTGCTGCCCCGCAGAGAGGGTGCCCAGGGGGACAGACAGGTGGGCAGGTGTGCCTCAGAGCTTCTTACTGTCCACTGTGTCCAGCTGCAAGTCAGTGAGCACCCTCCACCCCCTCAGCTTCCTCCTCGCTGAATACGTTGCCGTCCCATTGCCTCCTCCAGGAGATGGGGGCTGAGCAGGGTCGTCCGGGGCTCTGGCACAAGTGCACAGTTGGGCAGTGGAGTCCAAAGAAATCTCTGCCTAAGAACTACCCAAAGGGTGGGCAGGACTGACCTGCAGCAGATGATGGCCAGGCACCTGTTCAGGGGGCGCTGTGGGGAGGGGCTAGCCCCCTGAGTTTCACCCCCAGCCATCATGGGACCCCGCGGGCTGGATGGAGCAGGGTTTTGGTGGCCTTCTGCTGACCAGCATCTTCCCCCTGCAGGCATCACGTGGGGCAAGGTGGTGTCCCTGTACTTGGTGGCTGCGGGGCTGGCTGTGGACTGTGTGCGGCAGGCCCAGCCCGCCATGGTTCATGCTCTCGTCGATTGCCTCGGGGAATTTGTGCGCAAGACCCTGGCAACCTGGCTGCGAAGGCGCGGTGGATGGGTGAGTGGGGTCTGGGGGTGCAGGGGTGCTGGGAAGGGGAGTGGTGTTAAAGGTGGGAGGACGAGTAAGGGTTGGGCTGCTGGGTCCAGGACTGGCCTCCTGCCCCACCTCAGTGTTGACCTGTCCCTCCACCCCCAACTCCAGCTCTAAAGACCCGCTGCCTGGCCCCTGCACTGCAGAAGGCGGCCTGGGGAGGGACTTCAGGCCTGAGAGGGAAAGGCCAGCACTGCCCTGCCCTGCCCTCCCCACGGGCTCCAGTGCCTAGTGAGCGATGGCATTGGTCATCTCCAACACTGTCTCCATGCTCCTAACTACTCACCTGGCCCAGCCAGACCGTGGGGGCTGCTGGGCCCTGGGCGTGGGGCGGGGCACCCTCACCCATAGATCTGTTTTCTCTGTAAAATAGGTGGGACACACTGGCAGGAGTGTCGAGCTCAGCCCTCTGTTGAGGTTGCAGCCAAGGGCTGTGGTCTCATCTGAAGGGGGCATTGGGCGGGGAGGTATTGCCTCCAGGTGACTCCCGTGGCTGTGGCACCCCCAGCACAGGGACTCTGAGGCCTCTGTCCTCCCCGGCCCGCTCCCACTGGAGCCCCACTGGGGCTGGACATGGTGGCTTCCTGGCATGGGGCCCAGCTGCCTCCACTCCCACCTGCGCTCCCTTCCCTTCTCACCATCTGAATCCTCATGGAGGGGTTTGGTCCCTGCTGGAGCCTTCAGTCCCCACCAGACCACAGACCTTCCCTCCATGGCTCAGTGCTCCCTGTCGGCTCGGCTGACACAGGTGGAAGGCTCGGGGGCCTCCGCTCCCCAGCTCTGTTCTCAACTGTCCCTTCCTCCCTGCAGACCGACATCCTCAAGTGTGTGGTCAGCAGCAACCCTGGCTTCCACTCCCATTGGCTTGTGACTGCACTCTGCAGCTTCGGCCGCTTCCTGAAGGCTGCCTTCTTTGTGCTGTTGCCAGAAAGATGAACCTGGCCCTGGAACCAGGAGGCTCTGGGCCGAGGCACCGCCCTCCTCCCGCAGAGCCCCTCCTCCCGCGAGCCCCTTCTCTGTACACCCAGACCCTTGGGAAGTGGGAACGCAGGCTCCCCTGGGCCTGGAGCTGGCCTTCAGTGCCCACCTGTGGCCCTGCTCCATTGTGCCTCTTGTGGAGCCAGAAGGTCAGGGTGACCTCCCGGGCCCAAAAGGAAGGCAGCTGGGAACACCAAACTCTCACCTGACACCGGGGTCCCATCCACGAAGGGTGACCATGTCAGGACATTGGACCTGAAGGTGACTTGGGCCTGGCCAAGGCTAGAGGAGCCGTGGGATCTTACCGACCCCACAGAGCATAAGGCTCATGTGCTGTTGCTTAATCCATCCCTGGCGGGAGAGCGCACCCACCTGTGGCAGGGACCGGGATTGGGCTCCAGGCCGGCACCCCTGATCCGTGAATGCACCAACTCCTGACCTACGAGGACGGGGTGTGTGTTCGATTCCAATAAAGCGTCATTGCAGTGGAAGGCCACCTGCCTGCGTCTGTGTGCCTATCCTGCGGCTGCCCGGACCGGACAGGAGGCAGGTGAATCCTGCGTGATAGGCCGTCTTCCCTCATCGGCTGCCCTCTGCTCCTGTGGGCCACAAGCAGGAGCTCGCACACCAGCACGCACACACAGGGGAACAAGAGCAGGGTGCCCAGTCGCCCTACTCCCCACAAACCCCGTCCGTCCCTGCCATCCCATCCCTTTGCTTGGCTCACACAGCCCTTTCCCCACCGCAGCCTGCCCCATGGCCCTGAGCCTGGCTCCCGTCTGTCCCCAGCAGGGCCTGTCCCCTGCAGCCCACCCGACTCCCGCTCAAGCCACAGGCACACGGCACAGGAGGCCTGCAATGTGGCTTCTCAGCCTCAGTTTCCCTTTCTGCACAAGGCAGGTTGAGCCAGACAACTGCTAAGGTCCAGCCCTGCTTCCCGTGCAGCCTCGGGAAGAAGGGGCCGATGGCGCAGCTTTCCTCACTGCCCCCGTTGCCCCTCCCGGCCCCTACCCCCTGCACTGTCCCCTCAGCCTCTGCTCAGCACCCCTTCCCCAGTGGCCTTGCAGTGTGAGGTCTGGCAGGTGGAGAGAAGGAAGGGAGCAGGCAGGAGAAAGGGATGGGGGGTGGAGAGGAAGAGGACAGCCTCAGACCAGTGCTACACAAGGCCACCCTGCCTGCCCCCGCCTTCTGTCATTCACTTGGACCAAATGTGCTGGCATTTCCAGCATAAGAAGGTAATGTTTCAGACGCTGAGAGCACTCAGGAGCACAGGGGTGAGGTGACACATCAGTGGTCTATGCATATGCAGGTTGAAGACACTGGGAGAGGTGCCCCATTTCCAACAGCAGCAAAGGATCACGTTCTAGGTGTGAGCCAGGCGGGCGTGAAGCCTCTGTGAGGACAATCAGGACCCTAAAGACACCCAAGTAGACGAGCAGACAGAAACACCAGCTTCCGGAGAGGAAACCCACGCGAGGAGACAGTTCTCCACGTTTATAAACTTAATGTAATCCTTACCAAAAAAATACCAGAATTTTTTTTCCTAAGTTTAAACAAGCTAGTTATAAAGTTCATATGAGAGAAACCAAAAAGTAAAAACAGCCAGAAAAACCCTGAGAAAGAAGAGGAATGAGGAGGGACTGGGCCATCTCTACGGGCACCCGACCAGATGCAGACGGGCAGACTCGGGACGTCCAGGCTCAGGCCCAGCCCCAGGACAAGCCTGGGAGCGGCGGCAGCTCAGGCAGCAGGGAGGATGGGTTTGTCGCTGATTGTCGACTCAGCGAGCCACTGGGAGAAACACTAAACCAGACCGTACATCCCACTGCACCAGTCAAACTCCAAATGGACCAAAGAGCTAAATATAAAAAATGAAACAAGTACTAGAAAAAAAAAGTGAATTTCTTTGGAACTGAGGAGCGGGCAAAACACTCCCAAATGAGATTAAAATCCAGGAACAGTAAAAGACAACAAAGTAAATGCCCAGCATGAGGGGACCTGCTGGATAAACTGGCACAGGGCTTCTCGGGGTCACCCTACCGCTGGGCTCTGTGAGGGGCAAAAGGTACCTTAGCTTACAATTTTTGTTGTTGTTTGTTTGTTTGTTTTTGGTTAATCTTCACCGGAGGATATTTTTCCATTGATTTTTTAGAGAGAGTGGCAGAGAAGGGGAGAGATAGGAATATTGATGTAAGAGAGACACATCGATTGGTTGCCTCCCACATGTGCCCCAACAGGGGCTGGGGATCAAGCCTGCAACTAAGGTACGTGCCCTTGCCTGGAATCGAACCTGGGACCCTTCAGTCCGAGAGCCGATACTCTATCCACTGAGTCAAACCAACTAGGGCAAACTTACAGTTTTGATTTTGACAATAAAGTAATATAGGATGTTTTACACAAAGCTAACCTAAGAGAACACTCAATTTGTAGAAGTTAAATTAGTTTGTGTATCAGGTTGATGACATAAGCAACCAGAGAAATTGCTCATTCCATTTATATATACTTGAGAAAGGGAGAGAAACAGATCAGTTGCCTCCTGGATGCAGCCCGATCGGGACCGAACCCGCAACCTGGGTATGTGCCCTGACTAGGAATTGAACCAGTGACCTTTCCATGCATGGGTTGAGCCTCACTGGCCAGGGCTCCAATTATATTTTAACTATATCTTTAATGAGGAATGCATAAAAACAGTAACAAAAATATTAAATTTTGCCCTGACCAGTTTGGCACAGTGGATGGAGCGTTGGCCTGTGGACTGAAGGGTCCCAGGTTTGATTCCGGTCAGGCGCATGTGCCTTGGTTGCAGGCACATCCCCAGTAGGGGGTGTGTAGGAGGCAGCTGATTGATGTTTCTCTTTCATTGCTGTTTCTAACTCTATCCCTCTCCCCTCCTCTCTGTAAAAAATCAATAAAATACATTTTTAAAAATATATCAAACTTTTATCAGTAATCTTATTGTTAATAAGAATATTATTATACCAAAATAATTGTGTCCTGTAGAATAAAGCAAATAATTTCAATGTTTTGAAGAACCACGATTTTCATCTAAAAAGATGTAAAATGAAAAATTTTAAGGAAAAAAATTTAAAATCTTAAATTTTGAATTGGAAACAGTGTAGACACATACTTTTTTTTTTTTTTTCCTTCTTAAAAAATGTGTATGCCGCATGCCTAAGCATTTCAGGGTGAAGGGTCATGCAGCACCTTCGTCTCGCATAGTTCAGTGAAAATAAATCAATTATAAAATGATTTTCCGGTTCTGCCCATGGAACAGGCCTGGAAGCATAGCCGCTGCCTGTGGTCTCTGAGTCCCACCCTCTCCAATGCCCCACCCCCAGTAAGAATGGGCTCTGGGGCAGGAGATATGGGGGGCAGTGGTGGTGCTGGGATCATTGGAGCACCTCCCATCTGTCAGAAGAAAAAGGCTGCAGTGGACTAGAATTTCATCAAATGTACAGAAGTACCGGCTCGAGCAGGAGCAGGAGCAGGAGGAGCTGAGGGGTGGTGTGGGGGTGTGAAAAGAGCGCGATCCTCAGGCATCACCCAGGGTTAGCACATTCTTACTCTAACAATTCACAGTTAAAGGTGAGAATGAAGAGGCAGCTGTCCAGACCTCCACACAGGAGGGTCTGAACGTCAGCCCCTGACTGGGCAGGTCCTGGTGGAAGGTCGCATCCCACAGCTTCCTTGTGAGAGGCTTGTCTTCACCTTGAGGGAGCCTGTCCGCTGTTCTTGTGCATCTGGCATAACATGTCTTTGGAATGTCAGGGTAATTTTCACTTCCAGACCCTCAAAACCGGCCCGCTAGCGGCAGGGCAGGGCCGCGTGGAGACGCATCTCGTTGCTGCGTAGTCTCTCCTCACTGTGATTGTGTGAACCATCCTGCACCCAATGTAAAGCAGGCGTGTATCTCTACTTTCCTCTCTAGCCAAGCCTAGAGATTTCCCTGCCACCAGTGGACTTCATGTGAGCTTTCTGCCATCTCTTTTGATCCTAAAAGAACTGCAAAAGCATCCTTCCCTGGAGCACTGTCTCAGTCCATGGAGACCTTACTTCTGGGCATGTCCTCAAAGTCCTGGCTCAAATAAACTCTCAGAAAGGGTTTTTACAAGTTTGAATATTTCTTTTGTCAATAATTGAAAGAGTTATGCTTCTATGCTGGCTTTCTGGTGTGAACATTTTCAGGGAAACAACACTTAGCCTAGTGGAAGCAGGGGAAGTTCTGAGGGAGTCCCAGCCCCGAATGCAGAAGTAATGACAACTGGGCCACCACTCTAATCAAGGGGCTGCATCGGGCGATGTCCTCGGCGGCAAACCTTTCACGTGAAAGGCTGTCCCCTTCCTCAGAGTGAGGACTGGGCACCCTGCAGGGAGTGTGTCCAACAAGAACTCGCCATCCAGCTTCCAGACTACATGAAATAGAGGGGAGAGAGGGACACGGCAGACACTACAAGAAGCTCAGGTGAACTCAGACTGCAGCCTGGGGATGCCTTGAGGAGTAGTGACCAGCTTCCCGACCAGCAGTGGCAGGAGTTGGGGGTAAGATGATTGGTCAGTTATTTGCTTCTCATTTCTCAGCTCTGCTCCGAGTGCTGCCCTCCCAGCTCAGTGCAGGGGTGAGATACAGGGTGTGGGACAGAAGGGGCAGGTGCTGGGGCAGGATTTGGTCAGGTGTGGGGTGTGATGCAGGGGCAGCATGTGGGTTTTGGGATGGGATGCAAGGGCAGGATGTGGAGGTGGGATGTGGGATGCAGGGGCGGGACTTCCTTGATGCTCCCAGCATCTGTTGGCTTCTCTCCAGCAGTGGAGACAGCTGATACCAGCCTTCAAGGTCCCTGGTGCTATGGTCTGAATGTTCGTTTTCCCCAAATCCATGCTGACATCCTAGTCTCCCAGTGATGGTATGAGGAGGTAGGGCTTTTGGAAGAGGTTAAGACATGATGGCTCCATCCTCAGGAGGAATTCGTGCCCTTGCAACGGACCCCAGAGAGATCCCCCCTCCCACTGCCCGTGAGGTTACAGCCGAGATGTGGCTGCGAGGGAGGGGCCCTCATCGGACCCAGTGGATGGCCTTGGGCTTCCAGCCTCCAGACTGTAAGAAATAAATTTCTGTTGTTTATAAGCCCCACCCACCTGTCTGTGGTATTTTTGTTATAGTAGCCGGAATGGATGACAGAAATTGTTACTGAGAAGGGGGTGCTGCTGTAACAATGTCTACAGCGTGGAAGTGGCTTTGGAACTGGTAATGGGTTGAGGTAAGAGTTTTGAGGTGTGGATGGAAAGGGGCACATACTAAACCTGGTAAGTTCAGGGAAGGCCTGGCGTGGAGGCCTTGCAAACTCAGAGATCTAGAGTAACCACAAAGGTTGGTCTGAAATGAAAACTTTTTAAACTAAAAGCAGTTTATGACAGGTAGTCATGTCCTAGGCCACCATTTAAAGTCAATCTTTACCCTGAGCCTATTGTCTTTTTTTTAAAAAATATATTTTATTGATTTTTTACAGAGAGGAAGGGAGAGAGATAGAGAGTCAGAAACATCGATGAGAGAGAAACATCGACCAGCCGCCTCCTGCACATCCCCAACCGAGGATGTGCCCGCAACCCAGGTACATGCCCTTGGCCGGAATCGAACCTGGGACCTTTCAGTCCACAGGCCGACACTCTATCCACTGAGCCAAACCGGTTTCGGCCTATTGTCTTTTTGCATCTACAATAAGACATTGTTGGAATGTCAGAGCAAGTTTCCTTTTTCCGGACCCCTCAAAGCACAGGCACCACTCTGCAGAGACCACTCTCATTGTTATTGAGTTAATTGTTGACTGTTAACTATTCTATACCCACCTATGCAAAAGAAGTATGTCTATCATTTTACTTTTTATCCAATCCCAGAGGTTTCCCCTTTGCTTTCTCTCCTCTCCCTAGTCTATCACCAATGTATTTCATGTAACCCACTTGCTCCTTTTCTTTTGATTGTAATGTATAAAATAAGGTGCAGCCCTGGCTGGTTTGGCTCGGTGGCTGGATTCCCGTTCAGGGGGCGCGTGTGAGGCAACCAATTGATATGTCTCTCTCACATCGATGTTTCTCTTTCTCTCTCTTCCCCCTCTCCTCCCTTCTGTCCACTCTCTCTGGAAATCAATGGAAAAAATATCCTCAGGTGAGGTTTAAAAAAAAGTAACAAAAATTAAAATAAGGTACAAAATTGCCATTCTCTGGAGCATTATCTCAATTCATTGAGATTTTGCTTCCTGGCAATTGATAGAGGTCTATGATAGGAAAAGTCTACATTGCATGAATGGACTGTTTTGGGTGATTCTAGTGATTCAGAGAGAAAAGTGGGGAGTGGAGAGAAAGCCTCTATCATCTTAGAGAAATCTGAGCCACTCAACACTCAACAGAATGTTGTAGAAATACGGATGGTAAAGGCCATTCTGATGACATCTCATACGGAAATGAGGGTCAAGTTCTTAGAAGCTGGAGGGAGGGTGATGGTTGCTATAAAGTGGCAGAGTGCTTGGGGGAACTGTGTCTGTGGCCGAGTTCTGTGGATGGTAGAACGGGTGATTCATGAAACTGGCTATTCGGCAGGAAATTTCTAAGCTAAGTCGAAGTTTTGAAGGAGTTGCCTAATATCTCCTGAATACTATAGTAAAATGCAGGAAGAGAGAAACGACTTACAGAGTTGTTCATCAAAAAGGAAGCAGACTGCCTGGCCAGCGTGGCTCAGTGGTTGAGTGTTGACCTAAGAAACAGGAGGTCATGGTTCCATCCCCAGTGTGGGGTGTGCAGGAGGCAGCCGATCAATGATTCTCTCTCATCATGAATGTTTCTCTCTCTCTCCCTCTCCCTTCCTCTCTGAAACCAACAAGGTATATATATTTTAAAAAGGAAGCAGACCTTGAAAATCTGGAAATTCTCAGCCTGTCCACATTGAAAATAATGAGAAAGCTTGCTCTGAGGAAGCATGACTGGTGTGCCCAGATTTGATAAGGAAATTAGTATTAATTGGCCATCTCAAAGAAGTTAGGGGTGATTTTCTACAACCCTGGGGAAATTAGCCAGCCCCCTACACAGAAGTCAGGGCCTCTAGTCCAAGACCAGGAAGAATGACTGAAGGCATTCAGAAAGCATGGGTGCCCTCCCCTTAGAGGCCCAGAGCAAAAGGGCCTGCTATCCACTTTTTTTTTTTTTCCAATTAGCAATAATCACGCCTCAGATAAACCTCATTGGCTACGATATTGCCACTGCACAATGCTCTCCCATGTATTTGAGCCAGCCCTTTAGGAGGCACAGGCCGCACACATTGGTGGGATGTGTATGAGCCATGGGGGCTGTTACCTCCCCCTAGAGTTTGGAAATTGCAGTGGTGCGGGGGCTCATGACCCAGGCAGAGAGCCAGGCCCTACATAGGTGAGGCCGCTGCAGAGAGCTCCCCATTAGGATGACCCCAGGTGGATAGAGCCACTGGTGTGTTACTGCAGCCCAGGAGGGACCTCTACCCCAGTGGGCCTAGAGGCAGACATGAGGACAGAGGATTATTCTGAGGCCTTCAGGTTTTGGTTTTGCTCAGGACCTGTCACTGCCTGCCCACCCCCTTGGAATGGGAATGTCCAGCCCATGACTGTCCCAACACCTTATTTTGGAGGCACATTCCTTGTCTGGTTTCACAGGTTCACGGCCAGCGAGGGCTGTGCCTCAGGATGAATTGTACCTGAGTTTGACTTGGAGTGCCCAGCCTCCCTGTGTCCTGGCACTTGGGGAACTAGCCGAGTTCCTTACACACTGGCCATGCTCCTCCCATACGATGGCTCAGCGCCAGCCCTGGTTCCTCCTCTGCGCTTCCAGGTGTGCCACCTGATAATGCCTTTTGTCCTTAAGCCACCAACTGGTAATGTCTTTTGTCCCCAATCCCTGGGGGATGGGTAGGATGCAGCTGCTCTTGCAGGTGCTAATCTCTCTGCAGCTGGAGCACCTCCTTCCACATGTATCTGCGCTCCTGGTGTGGTTTCTGATACCCTGGTGTGCTAAGAAAATAAAAGGCTTTGTTTTTAAATGCATATTGAAGCATTTAGGGATCAATGACATTATGTGTGGAATTTTCTTAAAAATACTAGCAAAAAGAAGACAGAAGAACAGGTGAAATCACTGGGATGGAAAAGCTGGCAGGTGTTAAAACTGGGTGACAGGTACACAGGTCAGTGTATGTCTGCAAACTCATAATCAACAAAGAAAGAAATCCAAGTAATAATATATTACAGAGTAATAAAATAAGACGTACATAATGACGCTAATTTCACAACTACCCTCTTGCCTTGGGAACACCTTTTGTCCTTATGGAAATGGGGTCCTCAGGCTCCTTTAGCTCATTAAAAATCACGGCAACTCTTTCTGTCCGTCTTTGTCTTTAGCTTATGATTGACCACTCTACTTAAGGTTTATACATATTTCAGATCTTGTAAAAAATGCAGTCTTTTTTTAGGGAAAAGACTCTAGAAAACAGTCACCAGCAGATGAGGAGCTGGACAGTCCACACACATAATATCACAATGCTCAGCCATAAAAATAAAGGCCTTTTATTTGGTTTTTCTATGCCATTACAGGAATACTGGGCAATGCCCTTGATCCCCCTGGGAGCTGCAGCCACACCCACACTTGCTGCTGCGGCGTCTGTGAGAAGCCTAGTGTCACATCCTGACGCACATGGCCAGGATGAAGTTCTGCTCTGGGTCACGGGGTCACCTTCTTGTAGGTGATGTGAAGATGCTGAGTCATGGGTTGGGTAGTGGTTGCCATGGAGACTGTCTGTTCAAGTTTGCCTTCAGAATTCAGCCTGAATTTTCGGGTAATCTGAGCAGAACAAAACAAATACAAAATATCTTAGTTTTATCTTCCAAAGATACAACAAATGCTTGAGGTCCCACCACAGGCCAAGTGTTCCTGCAGGGGCTACGACAAGTCACCTTAGTTTTGAGTCAGATGACAGACTCTGCCCACAGAGCTACAGCACCTGCCAAGATCCAGGTGTCCTCGGCTCTCTCTGTCCCCAGAAGACCATGACTTGGTTCCTCCCATCTTAGGGTATTTAGAAGCCACCTTCTTTTTCTGTCAGTAAATTATACACTTGATCTGGCAAAAGGTAACCTTCCCACTTCACTCTGCAGCTTGCACTGATGTCACACATGTTCCTGGAAAACTCAGTAGCAGCACTTAGGAACAAACTATGGTGGCTGTTTCCAAAAAGGAAGCCTGTAGCAAGCAACCTGTGAGAAAACCTTCTCTGCCTGGGATGTCTGCAGAGTGAGGAACCACGACAACTGTTGAGAGATACTTTAGATGGTCACCCTTTCTATTGTTCCAGAACATTCTGGGGTCTCCAGAAGCACATGAAACAGGAGTGTTGTTTTAAGCTGCAGACAACTGTACTGTAATTGGTCAACCCTCTGGCAGAGAAAAAGCTAGATTTTAAAAAGTCTATTTAAAGGAATTGGAGAGTCACCAAGGTTGCAAGGACCAATCAGAGAGAAGGGAGTGCAGAGGGGAGACCCAGCGTGTCTCCATTACCTGACACTTCACGGTTCTCTCTCTGCACTGCTGGAGTGGCTTTTGGACACACCCCATACAATCACACCGATCTCACTATTCAGGGACCCAGTGAGCCTGTCCCTCAGCCTTCAGCTCTGTTTGTGCCAAAATCTGTGGACACCCCATAGCAGCCACCTTGCTCCACTAAAAGTAACTTGTCAGCAAGAAGCAGGTGAGCAAGAGATGGGGAGACAGCCTGGGAGCAGTCACTGTGGCTGAGACACTGAGGCCACCTCTCCCTGGGTCCCAGGAAGGAGACAGTGTGGGGAAAAGCAGGTGAGGGGCTGCCCCATGCCCCAGCTGTGCACACTTGCAGAGCGTGGCCTCCTGAGCACTGTCACCCCATCTCAGGGATGACAGTCAGCTGTCAAATGGCTGCCTCAGTGCCAAAGCTGGCAATGGCAGTGCCTTGCACAGGCTCCCCAAAAGCCACTTGTCAGGTCCTTGGGACTTTGTATTCCCTTGAACTTTCTTGTTTTCCTCTTCAAACTAAAGTTATTTGGAAAGATTTAAAGTTGAGGCAGATGTACACTGCATTGCTCAGGCTCAATAGACCTCTTCTGGTGCCCGTGGTTCCATCTATCAATCCAGTGAGGTCACTAACAATAACTGTGGGTGTTCCGAGGCTGCCAGGGGTCCATCTGAGCCACAGACTGGTCCTCATTTCAATAAAGTGGGGATGGAAGCAACTGTTGGCCTTGCTGACTACAAAGCAGAGCTTGCGCAGGCTGCTGCAAGCCCACATTCTGGACAGGCTGCCACAGTGGGAGGCTCTACTTCTCAGACAAGGGCAACTCTGAGCCTCTGACACTTCAGGAAGACAGTCCATCTCTTTTTTGGGGGTGGGGAAGCCACACCCAGACTCACTGGATCAGAGCCTGCATTTCAACGAAACCCCTTGTGGATGAAAGGGGCCACATGCTGACCTGACAAGCTCAGGGGAGGCCTGCAAGGCAGTTTTGCAAACTCAGAGACCTAAAGTAACCACAAAGGATGGTCTGAAATTAAACTAACTAAAAGCAGTTACGGAGGGCAGTTACAGTCCTAGGCTGGTATCTTTACTGACAAGGTCAACCTTTACCTTAACTGAGTCTATCTGTCTTTTTTGCATCTATGATAACATATCCTTAAAATGTCTGGGTAACTTTATAACTTCCCTTTTTCTGGAGCCCCTGGGGCACAACCAAATGTGCTGGACGCCAGGACAGGTACCACAAATCCCTTCATTTTCATGTTAATGTTCCTGCACCCACCTAAGTGTCCATCATTTTACTTTTTATCCAATTCCAGAGTCTCCCCCCCTGCCCCCCCCGCCCCGCTTTGCTTTATCCCTCCTCCTTAATCTGTCACCAATGAATTTCATGTAACCCACCTACGTCCCTCCTTTGATTGCAATGTATAAATACAAATGTAACCCGCCATTCTGCAGAGCATTATCTCAATTCGTTGAGGTTCTGCTTCCCGGCATTTGTCGACAGTTTGGCTCAAATAAACTCAAAAAAGTTCTTTACAGGTTTCAATGTGTTTTTCTTTTACATTAACACCCTAGATTCACTGGTACATTGAATTGTGAGAACTGGTATGAATAACAAGCTTAAAGTGTGGCTATCATCGCAATATAAGCAGAAGGGCATTTCTGAAGATTCCTGGGTGGAGTAATGAACACAGTGCTTAAAAAACTGCACTGGGGAGAGATCAAAGGTTGTGGCCACGGGGACCAGGCAGTGTGGGTGCAGCCTGCTATCACTGAGGAAGAAAGGGCAATTCTCTGTGAATCATGGAATGTGGGAGGTAACCGGGAGGAAGAGGTAAAAAACAATTCAAGGCTATGAGCCCTTGTTCATTCAGCTCTAATTCTGTGTTCAAGACCCCAGGCTGGCTTTGCTGTTTAATTAAACAGAGATGGTCCTTATTTTTAAGACATTTCTCCTAACCGGTTTGGCTCAGTGGATAGAGCATCGGACTGCGGACTGAAAAGTCCCAAGTTCGATTCCGGTCAAGGGCATGTACCTTGGTTGCAGGCACATCCCCAGTAGGAGGTGTGCTGGAAGCAGCTGATCAATGTGTCTCTCTTATCGATGTTTCTAACTCTCTATCCCTCTCTCCTCTTCTCTGTAAAAAATCAGTAAAATATATTTAAAAAAAAAAAAAAAGACATTCCTAGCTTTCTTAGGTGGTTTTCAACAGGTTGTCAAGACCATTCAATGTGGAAAAGACTTTTCAACTAATGGTGCTGGGAGAACTGGATATTCACACACAAAAGAATGAAGCTGGACCCTTATCTAATAGTATATACAAAAACAATAACAATAACTCAAAATAGATCAGAGACTTGAATATAAAAGCTAAATTTATAAACCTCTTAAAAGAAAACATGAGCAAAAGCTTCATGAAACTGGGCTGGGCAAGGATTTCTTGTATGTAACTCCAAACACAGTCAACAACAGAAAAAACAGACAAACGGGACATCATGAATATTTTAAAAATTTATATATCAAAAGGCACTATTGATAGAGTAAACAGCATCCCACAGAATGAAAGAAAATATTTGCCAGTCAAATACCTGATATTAGAGGTAATATCCAAAATACATTAAGAACTCTTCTGATCCAAAAACAAACAATCCTGGCCTGGCCAATGTGGCTCAGTGGTTGAGCATAGACCCATGAACCAAGAGGTCACTGGTCCGATTCCTGGCCAGGGCCTATGTCGAGGTAGCGTGGGCTTGACCCCTAGTAGGGGGCGTGCGGGAAGTGGTCGAAAGATGTTTTTCTCTCATCACTGATGTCTTTTCTTAAAATATATTTTTATTGATTTCAGAGAAGAAGGGAGAGGGAGAGAGAGAGAGAGAAACACTGATGATGAAAGAGAATAATTGATTGGTTGCCTCTTGAACACCCCCTACTGGGGATCGAGCCTACAACCCGGGTATGTGACCTTGACCAGAATCGAACCCGGGATCCTTCAGTCTGCAGGCCGATGCTCTATCCACTGAGCCAAACTTGCTAGAGCTCATTGATGTTTCTATATCTCTCTCCCTTTCCTCTCTTTCTAAAAACTTTTTTTTAAAAAAAGAAGAGTTCCCAACAATCACAAAGATTGCTGGAATTTCATTGTAAAAAAACAAGCAAACAAACAAAAAAACCCAAATAACCCCGTTCAAATATGGACAAAGGACTTGAATAGACATTTCTGCAAAGATACATGAATGGCTAACACGCCCATGAAAAGATGCTCAGCAGCACTGATCATGGGAAACACAAATCAAACCACAGTGATGCCTCCTCACTCATCAAGATGGCTGCTATCAAAACCCCAGAAAATATCAAGTGTTGACGAGGACGTGGAGAAACTGGAGCCCTGTGCATAGGAGATGGGAATGGAAAATGGTGCAGCTTCTGTGGAAAACAGTATAATGGTTCCTCAAACAATTAAACACAGAGTTACCACATGATCCAGCAATTCCACTCCTGAATACAGACTGAAAGAATTGAAATGAGGGTCTCAGAGATATTTGCACACCCACGGAAGCAATCCAAGTGTCCATGGACAGAGGAAAGGTTACACAAAATGTGTTCCATTCACACAAGGGAATATTAGCCATAAAAAGGAAGGAAATCCTGCCATGTGCGACAACATGGATGAACCTTGAGGACATTATGCTGATAAAATAAGCCAGTCATAAAAAGACAAATATTATATGATTCCACTTATAAGAGGTACTTAAGAGTCATTAAAATCACAGAGAGAAAGTAGATGGTGGCCGCCAGGGGCTGGGGGAGGGGAGGAAGGGGAGTTATGGTTTCATAGATAGTGTTTCAAATATACAAGAGCTATGGGGATGGATGGTGGGGATGGCTGCACAACAAAGTGAATTATAGAAATCACTGAAGTGGACACTTGAAAATGGTTAAGATGATCAATTTTTTTATATGTATTTCAACTCAATATAAAAACATTAAAAAAGAAAAAAAAGTTGGGTGTGAAATAAACTCAAGAGCATTGTTGCCAGCAGATTTGTGTTATGAGAAACACTGTTAATGCAGGTCTTCAGGATGAAGGGAGATAGTACCACTGGAATTTCAGAGTGACAGGAAGGAGGCAAGGGCAACAGAGAGAGAAAATAAATGGGTAAGTATAAGAGATTACTTCCCCTCATTATAATTTGTTTGGAAGTCAACTGACTAAAGCAAAAGTAACAATCCTATGAAGGTTCCTAGTGCAGTGTGTTTGTGTGCCCATCCCCGACATGGGCCAGGGGTGGTGACAGCAGCACAGGAGAGTAAATGGAGTTACAGAGCTGTGAGGTTAGGACTCGTGAAATGGAAAGGGGAAAGTTCAGCTGCAAAGAGCACAGGATTATCCAAAACCAGGTGGGAAGTGGGAATGCAATGGTATAACACTGATTATAAGTTAAGATGCAGATAGCATTAAAAAACTGAAAATGGAACTCCCATTTGACCCTGTGATCCCACTTCTAGGAATATATCCCAAGAAACCAGAAACACCAATCAGAAAGGATATATGCACCCCTATGTTCATAGCAGCACAATTCACCATAGCTAAGATCTGGAAACAGCCTAAGTGCCCATCAGTAGATGAATGGATTAGAAAACTGTGGTACATCTACACGATGGAATACTATGCTGCTCTAAAAAGGAAGGAACTCTTACCATTTGCAACGTCATGGATGGAACTGGAGAGCATTATGCTAAGTGAAATAAGCCAGTCAATAAAGGAAAAATACCACATGATCTCACTCATTCATGGACAATAGAGACCATTATAAACTTTTGAACAATAATAGATACAGAGGCAGAGCTGCCTCAAACAGATTGTCAAACTGCAGCGGGAAGGCCGGGGAGGGTTGGGGGGCAGGAGGTAGGGGGGTAAGAGATCAACTAAAGGACTTGTATGCATGCATATAAGCATAACCAATGGACATAAGACACTGGGGGGTAGGGGAGGCTAGGGGACTGTCTAGGGAGGGGGGATAAAATGGATACATATGTAATACCCTTTGTAATACTTTAAGCAATAAAAAAAAAAAAAAGATACAGTTAAGAAACTAACAGAAGAAATAAAAACAGAATGCTAAGAATATTTAACCCAAGAGAACATAGTAAGGGTCAAGCCAAGGGGAAAGGTAAACTCACAGGGAAAGGCCAACCCAGGGGGGAAGGTCAACCAGGCACGTGAGACCAGCCTCTGGTCAGCCAGGTCACTCTGCAGAGTGGAGCCCTCCCCTTGTCCTCCCTCCCACAGGCCTCACCTCTGCCTACCCCCTCCTTTTGCAAAATAGCACTTTTTGTTTAATTAATAAAACCCAAAGTTAGTTCTCTAGCGAAAACCGTGATAAAATAGGAAGCCTCTGGCAAGAAAAAGAGAAGACACAGAAAATCCAAGGGGACATATGTGTCACTTCTCCAAACTCTGAAAATCTTGATATAAGGAGCTGTGAATTTACACATGAAGTAAGGTAGGGCCTGGAGATGAACAGTGGAGGCAGAAGCAGCATCCAGGTCTGGGTCTCTCTGCTCCCCAGTGCCCAGCCAAGACATGTTCCCAAGGGGGTCACCACTTAGTCCTGTGGGGGCCATCCTTGCCAGGGGGCAGAAACAGCTAAGGAGCTCTATGAATAACTGATACCAAAATGGACAACATTTGAAAAAATTATTTAATTCATTATAACTAGAAATGATCTTCAAACATGACTCAACATTTAGAGTTATTAACATAATTCACTTCATTGACAGCTTCAAGTGGAAAAAACACAGAATCTTCCCCAAAGAGGCTGCAAAAGCATTTGAAGAAACTCAAAACCCTTTCTTGAAAACAATTCTTAGCACACTAGAAAGAGGATCTTCTTGACCCGGTCACAGCCTCCAGCAAGCATCCAACAGGGCTGTGACACAGCAGTACCTCAGGAAGTCAGGCCTGAGGTCAACAGGTTCCCCCGTGACCCCAGCAGTGCCATGCCCAGACCCGGTGGTCAGAGACTGACAGATGTGACTCAGATGGACAGAAACCATGTGTTCCCTTATAACCACCAAAAACGAGTTAGAAGATGAAATGGAGACAACAGTCTATGCACATAGCAACAGAAACTATATGGCACTTAAGGCTTCACCGTACCACGAAGTGGCCAAACCTATATAATTTAAGTGATAAAGAAATACACTTTTGATATCTACTGAACACACCACACTAGACCTGAAATCACTGCAGCACACCATCACGCTGCTGTGTAGCACTACCCATGGAAAGACTCCAGTTCTCCCCCATTTAATTCCTGTATTTACACAATCTTGATTTATATTTTATGGACCTGGACAAGCTCATTGAACAGGTTATCTCAATGAGGAACTGCTTAAGAATTAACCAAGAAAAGTTAGCATTAAAAAAAAAATCCTCACTTAAGGATATGTGTATTTTTAAAATATGTTTTTATTGACTTCAGAGAGAGGAAGGGAGAGGGAGAGGGAGAGAGAAACACTGATGAGATAAGAAACACCAATTGGCTGCCTCCTGTATGTCCTGTACTGGGGACTGAGCCCGAAACCCAGGCATGTGCCCTAACTGGGAATTGAACCGGTGACCTCCTGTTGCATGGGTCAACACTCAACCAACTGAGCCACACAGGTCAGGTGATGTGTTGTTTTTTTAAGTTGATTTTTTGAGAGAGGAAGAGAAAGAGAGGGAGAGAGAAACATCTATTGGTTCCTCCTACATGTTCCTGAACAGGGGATCAAACCTGCCACCTAGGTATGTGAATCAAACTCAAGACCTTTTGGTTTCATGGGATGTCACTCCAATCAACTGAGCCACACTGGCCAGAGCTAATCAAGAAAATTTTAAAAATCAAGAACTTTCCCTAGACATTAAAATATAACGAAGTGTGGTAACTTTAAATTATTAGATGATTTTAAATTACTATTGAAAAAAGACAAAAAGAAAGAAACAGGCCCCTCCCCCTATTTATGGGGGATGTGCTTGTGATAGGCATGACATTTCAAATCTGTAGGGTCACCGTTCATCCATCTGAGGAAAGTAGAACTATACATTGCATCCTGTAAAAACAAATCTGAGAGAAACTAAAGGTCTGAGTGTAAGAAGGAAAGCTATAAGAGTACAAGAAAAATGGAAGAATAATTTTATCATTTTGGAGAAAACAATTTTCTGAGCATGAATCCAAATCCACACACCGCAAAGGAAAAGACCCCCAGAGGCAACCACAGTAAAGCTTACAACCTGTGGGTAGAACACATCATAAACCAAAGTCACACAAGCCACCAAATGGGGAAATGCAGACAATAGATTAATATCCATAGTATATAAAAAGCCCCCATAAATCAATAAAAAAAAAATGAAAGCCCACAGAAAGACGGGCAATGACTTTAAACATCAAGTACACAGAACAAGAAATACCAATGGTGAATTAGTGTGGGGAGTCCTCCCTTTCACTCATATGTTAAATTTAAAACACGAATGAGATGCAATCTCTTCTTTATCAGATTAGCATGTTGATAAGGGAGTAGGGAACCAGGCACTCATGCAATGCTGGTAGGAATTCATTAATAAAAGGAATTTACTTGTATCTTATCAAAATTTTAAATGTACCTATCCTTTGATCCAACAATTCAACTGGGAGAAATTTATCCAACAGATGTGGATATACCTGCAAAAGTGGACAACACAAATGGAAAAGGAAGTTTGTGACAGAAAAACAAGGAACCTGAGAATCTCCCTGCCCACCAGCCAGGACATGTAAGTGAGGAAGAATGATGTGCCCTGGAGACAGACAAGTCCCCAAGACAAAGTGAGAAGTCAGAACAATGTGCAATCCTGCCTACACCACAAAGTGATGTCTGAGAGGGATGACAGGCTCACCTGCTCCACGTGGGGCTCCTTGGCAAAGGAGATCCTGGCGATGGAGTGGGATGCGATGCACAGCTCCTGCCCGTTCACCTCGCCCTCCTCCACCTCTACAATGCCTGCAAGAGAGGGCCATCAGTCCATGACAGCCTGCCATGGGCTCTTGGCGTCCATCTTTGCATTCAAAGATTCAACAGACCTGAACTCTGCAGCCATTAAGGCCACAAGGCCCCTTGTCTGCAATGAACCTCCTGATATCAAGAGGGGAAAAACACAACTCCTCATACTAGTACAGCCAGGGCAGGTGATCTACAGAGGGTCGACCTCTCCAGGGGTGCCCTGACTTCCACCCGCCTTCCCCACCCCCCTCAAAAAGATCCCCTAGGATCTGAGAGGAGGGAAAGGTGGCCAGGGAAATGGACATCTCTCTGGCTGCCCAATGACTTGCAGTTCACCAATGTCCTGGGCTCCATTCCAGACCGGGCTGGTCCTAACTGTCCACCTGCTTCCAGGAAGTGAGACTCATCTGAGGCAGTGAGCAGGTAAAAGTCAACAGCTGGGTTCTGCGTCATTTCTAATTGATGAACCTGGTAAGCTATTTTAGAATGATCTCATTCTAGGGGCAAAGCAGACTTCCAGACAAGAGCTTTCAGACAGACAGTGAGCCTCCCTGGTCTAGCTCTCTCCCTAGGGGCGTGTCCCATAGGAAACACCCGGGAGCCCGGGAGTGTGCTGTCATTGAAGGAACTCAGGCGGAAAAAAAAATCAGCCCGTTCTCACAGAAACACTCCTTTACCACCTCCTGTGGACCTCAGAGACTGCAGACAGGACTCCACCTGCTGACTCCCCACCTGCAGGCCCCACTGCACTTGTCCTGATGCTTCCTGCCCTGAAAGGGACCCACAGGATTAGGTCTGTGTCCCCCTCCCAACTGACCCCCCCCCACAAAATGTCAGTGAGCAGGGACACTGGAGCGACTGAAAGAACAGAGGCAGACGCTATCTCACCCAGGGGCCATCTGGCTGGCTGGCAAGAGGTACCTGTGTTCTGGGCGCTGACGAAGGCCACCTTGTTGGTGTCGGGTTGTAGCCGGATGAAGCCGCACTCTCTGTGCATGGGCTTCCGAGTGTCCGGGTGGAACGCGTTGAATCTGCACGGGGAACAGGGGGTGAGGACAGGGCATAGGTGAGGGCAGGGATGCAGGGCCCTCAATGCAGGCTTTGCCACCACCCTCCCCACTTTATAAGGCCCCCACTGAGCACAAGGTAATACACTTCCCGCTCACATGGAAAGACACTTGAGCAACCACATTCGTGGGCTGTGGCCACCAGGTGCATTAGGGGTTCGACCTCTAGCCTGAAAGCACCCCCTGGAACCTCCCCACACAAACACTCCACTGTGCTTGGCACCACCTCAAGGACAGCCAACATGTTCTTTATAATTGTGGTTACCTTTCCCAAAGCCCTTTTAGCCCACACCTGACATGCTTCAGGCCTCAGCACCAAATCCCACCCTTACACCAGGTCTGCCCTCCCCAGAGGTATCATCTTGCCTTAGACACCCACTCATCTACACGGTGGGGAAAAGAACAGGCCCTGAGTCAGGACTCCACTTCTTATCAATCAACCTGCATCATGATGCAAGTTCACGGTGATGGAAGAGACAGCTGCGCTGACAGTTCTGCACTTAGACTCTAACACAACTTTGCCAGCACTGCGAGCTGCCATTGGAATCGAACCCTGAACAGGGCAGCGCTGGCAGCCACAGCACATGCCCTCTCTCCACAACCCTCATGAGAAATACACTCTAGATCAGTGATGGCGAATCTTTTGAGCTCGGCGTGTCAGCATTTTGAAAAACCCTAACTTAACTCTGGTGCCGTGTCACATATAGAAATTTTTTGATATTTGTAACCATAGTAAAACAAAGATTTATATTTTTGATATTTATTTTATATATTTAAATGCCATTTAACAAAGAAAAATCAACCAAAAAAATGAGTTCGCATGTCACCTCTGACATGCGTGTCATAGGTTCGCCATCACTGCTCTAGATCATAGTCTAACACACTCACAATTCTATTCACCAAAATAGATACTTTGTACTGTAGTCACAAAATTATCTTTGGGTTGTAGCCCACTATTTAACAAGACTGTTTTATACTGCCCGTTATTTTGTGTTTTCCAGAATTTCCTCTTTGGTGTTATGTACACAATATTATTCTGCCCTCATCCATTCAGTCATGAATAATACAAAAAGGTATGAGATAATATTTTTAAAAGCAAGGTCTTCTAAATCCTTCTGAAGTTTCTAGGCATGACATAAATAGAATCAAGTTAATTTAATAAGATTCTTAATATATAATTAAATGTATAGCGGATATTGGGGAAGGGCAGACTTTTACTTTTAATATTTTTTCATTGCTTAAACTTTAAAAACTGTGTGTTATCTCTGAAATTAAAAACAGCCGGAGCCGGTTTGGCTCGGTGGATGGAGCGTCGGCCTGCGGACTGAAGGGTCCCAGGTTCGATTCCGGTCAAGGGCATGTACCTGGGTTGCGCGCACATCCCCAGTGGGGGATGTGCAGGAGGCGGCTGATCGATGTTTCTCTCTCATCGATGTTTCTGACTCTCTGTCTCTCTCCCTTCCTCTCTGTAGAAAAATCAATAAAATATATTTAAAAAAACCAAAAACAAAACAACAACAAAAAAACAAACAAAATATTCTCAGCCACCTCCCCTGGTTCCTTTCTATTTAGCCACCTGACACTACGACCTGCCTCCTGTGGTTGGGGCGAGGGTGAAATGCACAAGCTGAAGGACCTCTGCTTTGTTGTCTAATAAGAACCTGAGAACCAAAATATTAACAGCTCCTTTGAGACCTCAATCAGCTCAGGGGTAAGTCTAAAAGAAAGTCAAGCTCTCTCCTTTTCAGTAATATTGGGTGAAGGGTTTAGTTAAGCACGAGCACTTATTTTGTGTTTGGGGTAACACATCTGACATCTTGCCAGCCTAGCATCATCACATACACAGGAGCCACAACGTCCTGTCTCTGCCTACCATGTTTCAGCTGCAAGTGCAGGGAGCCTCTCTGGGACATGCCCTTCCCACCTGGCATTCTCCCAGAGACTCAGGTGCACTTACGAGAAGTTGAGCATGGGCTGGCCCACGTGGGAGATGTGCACCTCCTCCAGGTACTGGAAGGGCTGCAGTGTTGGGAAGGTCCCAGCTCCCGGTGGGTCTGACAGCCAGGTGCCCAGCATCCAGGACAGCGGCTCCACCACTGGGTTCATCTTGGGGGGCTCTGAGGACAAATGGAAAAGATGGTCAATGGCTCCGTGTCCACTGGTCTCCTTCTGACCGAGCCCTGCTGAGCTTTGTGTGGAAGCACACTCGGTCAGCACATGCCTCATAATTTACAGCGGATCCTGCTGATTCTAAACATGCTACCAGCCACCTGTCAAGAGGGGGAGAAAAAGGTCAAACAATGAGTAAATGTCATCTTGCAGATCAGTGTCAGAATGTGGTATCTCCTACATGAAGGGAGAACAGGAGATCCATTGAAGAGATAGGAGTTCCAGAAGCTCCTTGGTCTTTGAAATTATACAACCTTTGGCTATAAATTGGAAGCAGCCTAGGAGAATAATATCCAGGAGGAAGGGAAGTGAAGGGCTCTGGAGCTGGAGAAGTGTCCCACCAAAGCTGAGACAACTGGGAACTGAAGAGGAGACTGTGTGGCCTGCTGGTGGCAGCCCCAGCCCGAGATAAGAACATAATGGGCAGAATGGGGAATGGCGCATAGACTTCTGGGCCCACAGAGGGCAATGTAACAGCCTGAATAGGAATGGGGGTGAAAATCCATTCCTTTCCAATATAGCAAGCTCCCTTTCAGTGTTTCCTTTTCAAATTGCTTACAGAAAGTTTGACAGTGAGGATGACAACAGTAGAGATTTGGCCAATAAAACTTTCGTAATCCTATATAAAAGCCTAATATGCTAAGTGTCTGGTTGTCTGTTCCACCAATCAAAGCATAATATGCTAATGATGCTCAACCGCTCGTTATAACGTGCACTGACCACTAGGGGGTGGAGAGTTGACCGGTTGCTATGACATGCACTGACCACCAAGGGGTAGGCGCTCCTACCGGTAGGTTAGCTTGCTGCTGGGGTCTGGCCTGAGCGAGATGGGCTAGACACGCCTTGGAGCCCTCCCGCAGCCCCTCCCCAGTTGGCCAACCTCCTGCGTCCCTCCCGGCCCCGATTGTGAACCGGTGGGGTCTTTCACCCTGGGCTGCACCCTCTTGCAATCCGGGACCCCTTGGGGAATGTGGGAGAGCCGGTTACAGCCCAACCTGCAAGACAGACTGAGGGGCCCCACTGGTGTACAAATTTGTGCACTGGGCCTCTAGTCAACAATAAAAATATTTATAAAAAATAAAAGATGGAAAATTCTATTTTTGTATATATATATATATATATATATATATATTTTTTTTTAAATATATTTTATTGATTTTTTACAGAGAAGAAGGGAGAGGGATAGAGAGTTAGAAACATCGATGAGAGAGAAACATCAATCAGCTGCCTCCTGCACACCCCCTACTGGGGATGTGCTCGCAACCAAGGTACATGCCCTTGACCAGAATCGAACCCGGGACCTTTCAGTCCGCAGGCCGACGCTCTATCCACTGAGCCAAACCGGTTTCGGCAATAAAATATATTTTTAAAAAAGTTGTGTAATTGCCAATAATCTCAGACATTAAATAAGAGGCAACACTACAAAAAACTCTATGCCCACAAATGTGCAATTGTAGATGAAGTGACCAAATTCCATTAACATAAACTACATAAATTTATATAAGAAACAGTTGTATCTCTGAAAAATAAATCAAATTATTAATACAAGTCCTTCCAATAAAGAAATAAATATGCTCAAATGTTTTAATTGGTGATTTTGAACAAACACCTATATATATAAAAGCCTAAGCAATTGTTGCAACCAAACGACTGGAATGATGGTCGACCAGTAACTATGACACACACTGACCACCTGGGGGCAGATGCTCAATGCAGGAGCTGCCCCCTGGTGGCCAGTGCACTCCCACAGTCAACCTCCCGTGCTGGCCAACCTCTCGTGGTCCCTCTCCCTGGCCTATCCCTTCCCGCAGCTAAGGCTCCAGACCCTGAAGAATCTGGGTCTGGGAAGCCTGTAGGAGGAGAGCAACCCCAATCGAGACAGAGTAGCAGCTCGGAAGGGGCAGAAGGGGCAAGGCAGCAGCCTAACTGCAAAGACATAAAGTAAGCCCCACCACCATCTTAACCTCTGCCACCGAACCACGAACCACATGTGCGCACCGCTTGACCTTCTGCCCCCATCAGCCACTTCTAGTTTGGCTCCATGCCTTTCTGGGCTCCCAACTGCTGATTGGCTAGCGCTCCTATGACGGTGTGCTACCATTGGCCGAAGTCAGCTACCTATCATGCTTGGGGGCAGAGCTCTGAAAAAATGTGTGGCTGAGGTAGGAGAGACAATCTGTCTGTCTGTCAGCAACTCTGCCCCAGGGAGAGTGAGGCGGCCCAAGTGCGGGCAGTGAAGTAGAGCTGTATTTACACCTCAGAGATTAGCTGGTGTTCAGGCCATTTTGGGGCACTCTGTCTGTGGCCTTTGCCTGCCACTACCTCAGCACATCTACACAACGAGATCGGGGCCTGCTGGCCAACCTCCTGCGGTCCCTCCCCCAAGCCAGCAGGCCCCTCCCCTGCACAAATTCGTGCACTGGGCTTCTAGATAGACAATAAAAATTTAAAATCAGAATGTGAGCTACAGTCTTTGATGCAGTTAAGGAATAAAAGCTTCAGAATCAAGAGTTCTAGACTAGAAGAAGCTGCTGCTGATGATTGTGAGCTGCCTGTTATCTTCATCTCCACAGGAGGCAAACAGCAGCCAGCTAACAAAAGCTAATAAAAGACAAATGTCCCAGCCCACCATGTGGCCTTACATTCCAGTGAGGGAAGACAATACACAAAGAAATAAGGAAAAGGAAGAATTTACCGTACATTAGGTGACAAGCTGGAAAGGGAAATGAAGGTTGGTGAGGGTTTTGAGATCTTACTTAAGAGGGGCAAGGCCAGCCTCCAAGAAGTGTGTGAGACCACTCTGGGGAACAGTGGACTAGGCAGACATGCCACAGACACAAAGGTCCTGGGTTGCCCAGGCTGGCCTTGCTGGGGAGGGCTTTGGCCTTGACTCTGAGCAGACAGAGCCCTGGAGGTCTCAATGGAGCCAAGATCGCTGGTCGAGCAGAGTGGGTACAGCTGCAAGAAGCACCTGGTGGCAGAGAAGGGTGGCCTGGGCAGTTGGCAGTGGTGGAGGTGGTGGAAAGGACCAGGTTCTGGATCTGATCTGAAGGCACAGCTGGCTAGACTTGCTGATGGCTCAGACATAGGACATGAGAGGGAGGGAGATGAGTCGGAGGTTTATAGCCTGAATAACCGAGAAGACAAGTTGCCACTGGCTGACATGCAAGACAGGAGCTGGGTGGTTTGAAGCTTGACACTAATGTCAACAATCAGTCAGCAGGACAGTCCAAGCCCAAACTCTCAGAATAAATAGAAACCAGTATGCTGCAGACAGACAGCTGTGGTCTTAGAGCATCTACCAACCTGGCAGACTCAGTGCCGCACTGAAAACACATTTTTATAGACCTCAGGCTTTGTGGAGGTCAGGCGGCCTAAGGCAAGTGCAGCACAGGGCGGTCAGAGCCTGCGGTCACCGCCTGCTCCACTCCTGACCTTGGGTCCTGGTCAGCACACATGAAGCATGGCCTATCTGACCAGGAAAGCCAGAAACCAGGTGCAGGGCAGCCTAAGATACCAACCCTGCGGCTCGGGGGCCCCCCACCCACCCTGGGTACTAGTGTAATAAGGGGAGGGGTGTTTTGCTGTTTTAATATACTTTTATTGATTTCAAAGAGGAATGGAAGGGAGAGAAAAATAGAAACATCAATCATGAGAGAAAATCACTGATCAGCTGCCTCCTCCATGCCCCACACTGGGGATCAAGCCCACAACCCAAGCCCACAACCCAGGAATGTGCCCTGACGGGGAATCAAACCATGACCTCCTGGTTCATAGGTCGATGCTCAACCACTGGGCTACACAGGCCAGGCTGATTTCACATTTCTGGATCTCAGAGTCGGTGGACAGTCATTCTGGCCCAGAGGGTCTGCGTGACTTCTCATATAAAAATCGTCCTGGCCCTAGGTGGTTTGGTTCAGTGGATAGAGCATCGGCCTGTGGATTGAAGGGCTCCAGGTTCGATTCAGGTCAAGGGCACATGGCTGGGTTGGAGGCTCAATCCCCCAACTGGGGGCATCCAGGAGGCAGCCGATCGATGGATGAGGTCCTCTCTCATTGATGTTTCTATCTTTCTACTTGAAACATCCATCTTATATAAAAACTGCTGTTTGAAATTTTAACCTTGCTGTTTCTGGCTTCTGTAAATGCTTGCTGGCTTAAATAATAAGGAAAATAAGACTACTCCCATTTCAGAGAGGTCATTAAACCTTCTCCAGACGAAGTTATCAGTGCTGGCATCAGGCCAAGCCTTTGGTCGAGGTCTGAAAGTGCCAGTACATAGAGGCTCTTTAAGAACTTGCAAAGGGGACCGGAACAGAACCCCATATTTGGGAGACAAAGAAGGTAAAATGGTATAAATACAGGAAACTTCCTGTGTGATTTGGCCCAGAATTCGAGAGACATTTTCCTCTGGGCCTGCGCGTAATAATAATAAATGTAACTCCATCTCTCTAAGCGTTGCTTGGTTCTTCTCTTGTTTTCTCTGTAACATACTCTCTCCCTTCCCCTTTCTCTAAAACTCAATAAAACATATTTTCAAAAAATCATCTTGTTAATATGATGCCATGTCAAACCAGTGTTCTTACTTTTCTTAGGTTTTCTGAATGTGTTGATCCTTTCACCTGGGCAAGGCCCCAAGACCTTGGGTTGAGCTGGGCCAGTCCCTAGTAGGAACCACACAGCTGCACTGGCAGATCCCAGACATGAGCGGGGAAAGTGGGAGAAGCCGAAGAATCCCCAAAGAAGAAGAAAAAGTGTTAATCAGAGCACCACCAAATGAAACCAAAGGGGAAGGGCACTGCTGGGAAACATGACACGGGACACAGGGCAGAAATGAGTTCAAGAGGAGGGAAAAGGTAAAAGAAATGAAAATAAAATTATAAGGATTAGAGACCCTCACACTCCACTTCTGGGAAAAGTTTGGTGGTTGGTTCCCCAGGCTGAGCTGGAGTCAGGACTCTGCAGTAAGCCCACCTGAGACCCGAAAAAACACATCCACACACAACACTGTGCATGAGTGTTCACAGCAGAATCACAGCAGACAAAACACGGAAACAACCCAAAGCCCTTCACTGGACAGATAAACAATGGGGCCATTCAGACAACAGAGTGCTACTCAGCCATAGAGAGGCACGAAGAAGCACGGACACTCACTAATGCTGGGGTCCAACCCCAGCAGGTCCAGGGGTCCCCAAAGGTGTGGACGGAGTCGGCGAAGAGGGAAAGACTCAGAGGCAGCGTTCAGTTGATCAGCAGCCTAGCCAGGATCTCCAGCCAGGATCTCCAGCCAAGTTCTGGTCTGGATCTCCAGAGAGGTTCTGCTTAGGATCTCCAGCCAGGTTCTGTACAGGTTCTCCAGCCAGGTTCTGTAGCCATGTTCCCTTGCTAGGCTCTCCAGCCAGGCTCCGTCCAGGCTCTCCAGCCAGGTTCTGTCCAGGTACTCCAGTCAGGTTCAGTCACCAGGTTCTAGGTTCTAGTCAGGTTCTCTTGCCAATTTCTGTAGTCAGGTTCAGTCCAGGATCTTTTGCCATGTTCTCTTCAGCGAAGTCCTTCTGTCTCTAGAGAACGTTCTGTGTAGGTTCTGTCTCTCTTGGTCCTGTCTTCTAAGTCCTGTCTCCTAAGTTCTGTGTTCTGCTGTCTTGTTACATCTGTATTTATACCAGTTGATTCAATCCTATCAATCTCTATTCCAAGGTTAGGGCGTTTCTTATCTCCATTCCAGGGAGTAAAGATTATGTAGCTTAAGCATGATTGTTCGTAGTTAAAGTGATTAATTACCCGCCTGGCACTTAGTTGAGGGGTTTTATTCCCTCCCTAACTTCAGGGGAAAATCCCTACCTGGGGAAACAACCTTTCTCAGAGAGGTGACCTTGGTTAAAACACAGCGCCAAGAAGGTGAGCAAACATATTAAGAACCGTATGCCATATATGCCAGGTCCCTTGAAACAGCAAGGATGCACCGGCTCCCAGCACACTATGACATAGCAAAGCCTTGAAAACGTTGTGCGAAGGGAAAGAAACCAGACATTAGAAGCCTCGTATGGCCTGACTCCATTCATATGAAAATCAGAACAGGAGAGGCCACAGAGCAGGAAAGCAGGACAGTGGTTTCTCCTCGGCAACTTCAGTGGCAGAAGACATCATCACCACACTTACAAGATGCAGCGATAGAAAGTGAGCCACGGATTCTACAGCCACCACTTCCTCTACAGGCAGGCCACAGACCTGTGCTGCCCAACAGGGCCTCTGGGGGACACATGTGAGCACTGGAAGTGTGGCTGGTCCACTAAGGTATGCTTTAAGTGTACAGCATGCTGGGTTTCCAAAACAAATACCTTAGTAATTTTAAGTATTGGTGGGTTACAGGTGAAAATGATGTTTTAGATAATATTGGGTTAAACAAAATACATTATGAACATTAATTTCACATGCTTCTCTCTACCTTTTTAATGTGGCTCTTAAGAAAATTTTAAGTTACACAAGGCTCAGGGACTGAAAAGCAGGGTAAGCGGCCACAGCCATAATGGACTGACCTGAGTCACCAACGGTACGAAGTCGGGTGGCCGTGAGCTGGTCTGTGGCATTCGGGACCGGGCAAAAAGGTGTTTTATTATCACAATAAAAATAAGAGTAGGGTGGACTAGTGATAAAAAAAATTTAAGTTACATATGAGCTCATGCTATGGACAGTCTCAACATTCAGGGAACACGGCTCCTGTGAATTGTCCCTGAGGATGTTACTAGAAGGCAGACTTCACCAAGATACAACAAAAAATGATGGCAAAAGGAAACACAGTAAGTACTGAACACAGTCCACAGAAACACACACGTTGTGTGACTCAGTGGTTGAACATCAACCTATGAACCAGCAGGTCATGGTTCGATTCCCAGTCAGGGTACATGCCCAGGTTGCCAGCTTGATACCCAATAGGGGGCCTGCAGGAGGCACCTGATTGATGATTCTCTCTCATCATTGATCTTTCTTTCTTTCTATTAAAAAATATATTTTCACTGATTTCAGATAGGAAGGGAGAGAGAGATAGAAACATCAATGATGAGAGAGAATCATTGATCGGCTGCCTCCTGCACACCGGAGGCTCAACTACTAAGCTATGATGGCTGGGCTCATCATTGTTGTCTGTCTCTCTCTCTCTCTCTCTCTCTCTCTCTCTCTCTCTCTCTCTCTCCCCCCCTCCCTTTCTCTCTGAAATCAATAAAAATATTTTTAAAAGGAAAAGCGCAGGCACAATATAAATAATAAGAGCTAAGCGCAACCACACCTGAACTCACATAATAAAGAAAAAGCTTTTCAGATGGATCACAAAGCAAGACACCAACTCCTGTGCTATGAACAAGAGAGGCACTAAATCAAGTGACTCAGAAAGGTGTTTCAGAAAGTGGGGCAGACACATCGGGAAGAAAGCAGGGTCAAGCCCCTCCTGTCAGGTAAAACAAAGTTTAAGCCACACAATGGCTGAAGGGACTGCGATGTGAGTGCTCGTGCACCAGACATAGCAGCAGCATTTAGGTAGTGGAAATTACTGAAGAGATGCACATTGACAGAAAGGAGTTAAAGGAAATATCAATTCATGTCGATGTCCAAGTGAATAAAATACAAAAATGAAATACCTACATAGCATGATAAATAAGGCACTTCTGATGGATACACAAACTTGGTATCTGAAAACTAGAGAATACTCCTTTTCTTTTTTAAATATATTTGTGTTGATTTTAGAGAGGAAGGGAGAAGGAGAGACAGACAAAAACCCAGGCATGTGCCCTGAGGTGTCTGCACCAGGATATCTAATTACTCTTGAGAAACACTGCACATTTGGTCCTGGCTTGCTGTTATTTGCTTTTAACTGTAAGGAATTTTAATCTGAACAGGACACCAGGACTGGCAGTAAATAATCAGCAGGCAGGTGGGTTCCATGACCCTCGCAAGCAGTGCCCACAGGTTCCTCCACTGCTCCAACCTGTCTGGCCGCATCTTTCCTTGTTTTCACTGAAGCTTTGAGGGAGGAGAACCACCAACAAAATAACTCTAAAATCCAAATGTCAGGTTACATGAGCCTATTAAATTTCATTAAACTATATCCTTAAGATCTGTGTATTTTACCTACATAAATTATACTTCATTATAAAAATAAAATGAATTTTAAAGTCAAACAAATAAAAAGTATAATAATAAAGGATCTAAATCTATTTGCCACTTTCAACTTCTTCAAGTAAATTTGACAGGCTTTCCTATGCATTTTTTTCTGGATTTCAGCTTTCTTTTATTAAAGTCAACCAATATGCAAAAAACAGTACATTTTCTCCAAGAAACTTAAATTTTCATTTTTTGGCCTGAGGCAGCGAAAGAAGGCTTACCCATCCCTAAATTTTCTAAACTCCGAACACCAGCAAGGTTCTTCAAGGTTGTTTTCTTCCAATTGACGGGAAATGTTTGCACCTGGCTGTTAAAGAGCTGGCAGGAAGTGAATGCCAAACCTAAAGAATGCATTCTGGGAACTGTAGTTCCCTATAAAAGATGACTCCTCAAATCTGAGAGGGAAGGTGGGGGGAGGGTAGGTGGGCGGGAAGAGATCAACTGAAGAACTTGAAGAACCTGTACACATATATGCATAACCAATGGACACAAACAATAGGGTGGTGAAGGTCTGGGGTGGGGCAGGCTAGAAGGGGTCAATGTGGGGGGGAAAGGGGACATATGTAATACTTTCAACCATAAAGATTGAATAATAAATAAATAAAAGAAAAAAGATGGCTCCTCAGAAAAAAATGGAAGACAAAGACAGACCAGGAGATGACCCAGTCCTAGTAGCTGGGAGGAGATGTCAAGTTGAATTTTACGAAGGTCAGTCAGGCCAGAGAGGTCACATGTCTTGTGTGAAGGATAAAGGGGGACCTCCACCCTCAGCTACTTCCACTGACGACAGAGGGAAATGACTTTTTCAACAGGGAAAATGTCAGGCAGCCAGGCACATAGCAAAGCTGCTTCTTTCCAAACAGTAACTCTGGAAACATGTTGCTTTCTGCCTGTCTCCCAGAGTGCTAGCTGCCCACTCCTCCTGTCTTTTAAAATGGACACTCAGAGACTGCTCTGTCTCTTTGCAAATGTATCAGCATACGGGACCTGGACTCAATGACAGGAAATACTCACTGAGACCTAGAGACAGACTTCTTCCTGGCACCTCCCACCCTCACAGCGCTCTGTGACAACAGTGTTTCCCACCCCAGCACACTGGAAATGATACTAACTGCAAAGCATAGCAGGGTAGGGAGAGCAAAGACTGCCTGCTGCTTGCCTAGCACAGCCATCCCCAATGGAGAGGACACTACCTAGCACACTACCAGTGGGATCCGTTTGGGTCCCACTGGCATGGCACAACAGGTAAAGAAATAGCAAGGCCCTCGCTTTATCACCCGTTAAATGGAAAGGCATCACCACAGTTCTTATAGCACAGGAATGTGCAAGTTATTAATTCAAGTTCTGCTGCTTCAATTACCAGCCATGTACATGCGAGACACAATGTGAAACCTTGGAGATGCCAGCATAAGATAGTGTTCTGTCTTTAAGGAACAGACAGTATGGCCATTTGTGGTGTTTTTTTAAAAACTGATTTCAGCCCTGACCGGTTTGGCTCAGTGGATAGAGTGTCAGCTTGTGGACTCAAGGGTCCCAGGTTTGATTCTGGTCAAGGGCATGTACCTCAATTGCGGGCACATCCCCAGTGGGGAGTGTGCAGGAGGCGGCTGATCGATGTTTCTCTCTCATCGATGTTTCTAACTCTCTATCCCTCTCTCTTTCCCTCTGTAAAAAAATCAATAAAATATATATATAAAAAAACACTGATTTCAGAGAGAGGAAGGGAGAGACAGAAACATCAATGACTAGAGGCCTGGTGCACGACATTCGTGCACTTGGCGGGGGGGGGGGGGTAGGGAGGGTCCCTCAGCCTGGCCTGCGCCCTCTCACAGTATGGGAGCCCTCAGGGTATGTCCAACTGACAGCTTAGGCCTGCTCCCTGCAAGCTGTCAATAGGACATCTTTAGTGCTACCACTGTGCTCACCAATGGTGAGCCCAGCTCAGGCTTCTGGCTGAGCGGCACTCCCCCTGTGGGAATGCACTGACCACCAGGGGGCAACTCCTGCATTGAGCACCTGCCCCCTGGTGGTCAGTGCACATCATAGCGACTGGTTGTTCTACTGGTCGACTTGCATATTAGCTTTTTATTATATAGGATTATATAGGAGAGAGAAACATTGATTGGCTGTCTCCTGCATGCCCCCCTGACAGGGATAGAGCCCGCAACCCAGGCATGTGTCCTGACCAGAAATCAAACTGCGACCTCCTAGTTCTTAGGTCGACACTCAACTCCTGAGCCACACCAGAATAACTGATATGCTAAGGAAGGGGAGAAATTAAAATAAAATAAAATGCTCAATTAAAACCAGAGAAGGCAGAAAGTACAGAAAGAAAACAAAACCAAATAGAGAGTAGTTATAAACACAACATATATTAATCCCACTGTAGCAATAATCACTTTAAAGTGAATGGTCTAAGTATACCAATTAAAAGACGAAGACTGCCCTAGTTGGTTTAGCAAAACCAGCGGTTAGGCAGTGATGGCGAACCTTTTGAGCTCGGCGTGTCAGCATTTTGAAAAACCCTAACTTAACTCTGGTGCCATGTCACATATAGAAATTTTTTGATATTTGCAGCCATAGTAAAACAAAGATGCATATTTTTGATATTTATTTTATATATTTAAATGCTATTTAACAAAGAAAAATCAACCAAAAAAAATGAGTTTGCGTGTCATAGGTTCACCATCACTGGGTTACAGCATCAGCCTGGGGACTGAAGGGTCTCAATTCGATTCAGGCCAAGGGCACATACCTCGATTCCAGGCTCGATCCCCAGCCCCCAGTTGGGGTGCATATGGTAGGCAACCAATCGATGTGTCTCACATCCATGTTTTCTTTCTCTTTCTCCGCTTCTCCCTCCCTTCCACTCTCTTTAAATAATGGAAAAAACATCCCCAGGTGAGGATTAACAACAACAAAACAAACAAACAAAAAGGAGACTGTCAGAGTAGATTAAAAAGACCCATCACCCTGTTGTCTATAAGAAACCCACTTTATAAAAACACAGATTAAAGTAGATACAGAGAAAGATGTATCATGAGAACTTGAATCAAAAGAAAGTTGGAGTAAACAAATTAGTCTCAGGTGAAGCAGACTTCATGAGAAGAAAGTTATGGGGTAAAGAGGGGAATTACATAACAACAAAGGTGTCAATTCTCGAAGAAGACACACCAATCCTTGATGTCTGTGTACTAACACAGGGCATCAAACACACGTGAGACAAAACTGACAGAATTCAAGTAGCGACAGACAAATCCACTGTCAAAGGTGGGGACATCAACACACTCTACAGAATGGGCAGGTCCAGCAGGCAGGAAAGCATTTAGGACACAATTGAACTCAATGGCACTATCAATCAACCGGACATATCTGACATCTGTAGGTACTATAGTTAATTTTATGTGTCAACCTGACTGGGTGAAGAAGATGCCCAGAGAGCTGGTAAAACATTCTTTCTGTGTGTGTCTGTGATGATACTTCTAGAGGGATTAGCATCTGACTTGGAGAACTGCATAAAGCAGAGGCCCTCCTATAAGCGCACCGAGGGCCTGAACAAAACGAAGGAAGGGAGAATCTGCTCTCTGTTTGGACATCTATACTCCTGGCACTTGGGCCTTTGGACTCAGACCAGGATTTATCTCCTACACCCTCCAATTCTCAGGCCTTTGGACAGGGACTAAACTGACCTACCAGTTCTCCTGGCTCTCTAGCCTGTCATCCATAATCTCAGGAGCCAATTCCTAAGAAATCTCTCTTCTTATGTATCTCTCTACACACACACACACACACACACACACACACACACACACACACACACACACACACCCTATTGGTTGTTTCTCTGGAGACCCTTAAGAGCTACTTCATTCCAACAACAGAAGGCACATTCTTCTTAAGCTCACATGGAACATTCACCCAGACAGACTACATTCTGGGTCCTACAAAACACCTTCACCAATTTAACAGAATAGAAATCACATAAAGTATGCTCTCAGACCACAATGGAATTAAACTAATACCAATCCTTCTCAAATCTTTCCAAAATATAGGAGGAAACACTCCTAACTCATTCTATGAGACCAGCAAAGACACTACAAGAAAAGAAAGCTACAGACTAATATCCCCTATGAACACTGATGTGAAAATACTTAACAAAATACTAGCAAACTGAATTCAGCAGTGTATTAAAGGGATTATACACCATGACTAAGTGGAATTTATTCCTGGCATGCAAGGAATCTGTTCAACATATGCATATGGATCAATGTAATATGCCACATCAACAAAACAAAGGGAAAAACTACAAGGTCATCTCAATTGATGTAGAAAAATCATTTGACAAAATTCAATGCCTTCATGATACAAACACTCAACAAAATAGGAACAGATGGGAACAACCTCAACATAATAAAAGCCATGTATGAAAAACCCACAGTGCACATCAAAATTAATGGTAAAACACTGAAAGCTCTTCCTCTAAGAGCAGGAACAAGACAAGGATGCCCACTCTCACCACTTCCATTCAATATGATCCTGGAAGTTCAGCCAGAGCAATTAGACAGGATAAAGAAATAAAAGACATCCATTAGAAAGAAGTAAAATTATTTCTGTTTACAGGTGAGATGATCTCATTTATGAAAAATCCTACTAGAAACTCCACAAAAAAATTATTAGATCTAATAAATAAACTCAGCAAAAATAGCAGGATACAAAGTCAACACACAAAAAACAATTGCATTTCTATACACTAACCTGAAAAGGAGATTACAAAAACAATTCTGTTTATAATAGCATCAAAAAGCATAATTACTGCCCTAGCTGGTTTGGCCTCAGTAGATAGAGCGTTGGCCTGTGGACTGAAGGGTCCCAGGTTCCGTTCCTGTCCAGGGCACATGCCTGGGTTGTGGGCTCGATCCCCAGTAAGGGGTGTGCAGGAGGCAACCAATCTATGATTCTCTCTGGTCATTGATGTTTCTATCTCTTGCTCCCTCTCCCTTCCTCTCTGAAATCAATAAAAACATATATTTTTTTTAAAAAAAAGCATAATTACTTAGGAATTAACTAAGGAAGTGAAAGACTTGTACAATGAAAACTATAAAACATTTCAGAAAGAAATCGAAGACACAGAATAGAGAGCCCAGAAATAAAGCCTTGCACATGTGGTCAAATTATTATTTTCTTTTTTGTTGGTCAAATTATCATTATTTTTATTTATTGATTTTAGAGAGAGAAAAAGGCGGGGGGAAGAGAGAGAGAAAGAAAGAAACATCAATTTGTTGTTCCACTTATGCATTCATTGGTTGATCCTTGTATGTGCCCTGATTGGGGATCAAACCTGCAATCTTGGCATATGGGGACAATGCTCTAACCACTGAGTACCTGACAAGGACTGGTCATAAGATTTTTGACCAGGGTTCCAAGACCATTCAGTGGATAAAAGACAGTCTTTTCAACAAACGGTGCTGGGAAAACAGGAGATTCATAGGCAAAACAATGAGGTGGGACCCTTACCTAACAATGTATACAAAAATTAACTCAAAAATGGATCAAAGACCTAAAGACCCCAAAAAATAAAATTCAGACAAAAACATAGGACACAGGACAAAAGCTGAACTTGGCAATGATTTCTTGGATAAGACACCAAAACACAGATAACAAAAGAAAAAGACAAATTAGACTTCATGAAAGTTTTCTTACATCAAAAGGCACTATCCAGCCTGGTTAGTGTGACTCAGTGGATTGAGCATCTTCCAATGCACCTAGAGGTTGCTGGTTGATTCTTGCCTGGTGAGGGCACATGCCTGGGTTGCAGGCTCCACTCCATTCCCAGTAGGGGGCATCATCAACTGATGTTTTTCTCTCATCGATGTTTCTATCTCTCTTTCCCTTTCCCTTCCCCTCTCTCCACAAAAGATTAATAAAGATATATATGTTTGTATATACACACATACACATATATGTATATATATATATATATATATATATATATAATTATTATTTTTAAAGGCACTATCTGCCCTAACCGGTTTGGCTCAGTGGATAGAGCGCTGGCCTGCGGACTAAAGGTCCCAGGTTCAATTCTGGTCAAGAGCATGTTCCTTGGTTGTGGGCACATCCCCAGTGGGAGGTGTGCAGGAGGCAGCTGATCGATATTTCTCTCCCATCGATGTTTCTAACTCTCTGTCCCTCTCCCTTCCTCTCTCTAAAAAATCAATAAAATATATTTTAAATAAATAAATAAATAAATATAAAAAGGCACTATATGCTCTGGCAGGTTTGGCTCAGTGGATAGAGCGTCGGCCTACAGAGAAGGGTCCCAGGTTTGATTCCAATCGAGGACACATGCCTGGGTTGTGGGCTTGATCCCCAGTGGGGGGTGTGCAGGAGGCAGCCGATTGGTGATTCTCTCTCATCATTGATGTTTCTGCCTCTCTCCCTCTCCCTTCCTCTCTAAAATCAATAAAGAAATATATTAAAAATAAATAAACAGACAATCCCCAAAGAAGATATAGGAATGGCCAAAAAGCACATGAAAAGATGTTCAACATTATTAAACATTAGGAAAATGCAAAACAAAATCACAATGAGATACCACCTCACACTTATTAGGATGGCTTATCAAAACAGGAAAACAAGTGTTGATAAGAATGCAGAAGAACTGGAACCGTGTGCACTAGAGATGGGAATGGAAAATGGTACAGCCACTGAAAAACAGTATGATGGTTCCTCAAAAAATTAAACGTAGATTTCCAATATAGTCCAGCAATTCCACTTCTAGGTATACACCCAAAAGAATAAAGCAGGGTCTTTTTTTTTTTTTTTTTTTTTTAAGCAGGGTCTTAAAGAGATATTTTTCACACCCATGTTCACAGCAGCATCACTCACAATAGCTAAAACGTGGGAGCAACCCGTGTTCATGGACGGATGAAAGGATAAACAAAATGTGGTCCATTCACACAAGGGAATATTAGCCTTAAAAAGGAAGGAAATCCTTTTTAAAATATATTTTATTGATTTTTTTACAGAGAGGAAGGGAGAGGGACAGAGAATTAGAAATATCGATGGGAGAGAAATATTGATCAGCTGCCTCCTGCACACCTCCCACTGGGGATGTGCCCACAACCAAGGTACAAAATGAGGACATTATGTTGATAAAATAAGCCAGTCATAAAAAGACAAATATTGTATGATTCCACTTACATGAGGTACTTAAAGAGTCATCAAAATCACAGACAGAAATTAGACGGTGGCTGCCAGGGGCTGGGGGAGGGGAGAAGGACAAGTTATGGTTTCATAGATAGAGTTTCAGATTTACAAGAGCTATGGGGATGGATGGTGGTGAAGGCTGAATGTAAAAGCCACTGAAGTGGACACTTGAAAATGGTTAAGATGATAAATTTGTTATGTGTATTTTAACTCAATATAAAAAAAAGAAAAAAATGAAATGAGCTATCACACCACAATAAGACAGAGAAGAACTTTGAAGACATATTGCCAAGTGAAAAAAGCCAACCTGAAAAAGCTATAGATTCTAGTCCATAGTACCTATATACTTCAATTATATGACATTTGAGAAAAGGTACAACCATAGAAAGAGTAAAAAAAATCTGTGATTGCTAGGGTTGGGAGGGAGGGATAAATGGGTAGAGTACAAGGATTCGGGGGCAATCTAACTATACTGTATGATCCAGTACTGGAATGGTGGATAGATAAGATTATGCATTTGTCACCTGGCAGGCGTGGCTTAGTGGTTGAGTGTCCACCTATGAAGCAGGAGGTTACAGTTCTATTCCTGATCAGGGCACATGCCTGGGCTGTGGGCTCAATCCCCAATGTGGGGTCTGCAGGAGACAGCCGATCAATGATTCTCTCTCATCATTAATGTTTCTATCTCTCTGCCCTGCTCCCTTCCTCTCTGAAATCAATTAAAAAAAATATATATATATGCATTTGTCAAAATTCAAGTACAAGACAGTGAACCTTAATGTAAACTATGGACTCAGTTAAAAACGATTTATCCATATTGGTTCACCACTTGTAATGAATGTGAACCCGGCCAACACACAACACAGGTTTTGGTAAGGCAAGATATGAATAGAGGAAACTGGGGGTAAAGGGTATGGGGGTGTTCTCTGCACTGTTTGCTGAATATTTCTGGAAATATAAAATTTTCCTATGAAAACAATCTATTAATTATAAAATAATAAACGGGAAGTAGAGAGTAAGTAGAAATATAGATGAAATAAGAAGATACAATATTGATAAATGTTGAAAATAGGGGATAGGTTCATCAGTTTATTATACTTTTCTGTTTAAGACTTTCCACAATAAAGTTTTAAAACTCCAGATCAAAAAATTATATATATAAAACAAAAGAAATAAACAGGCTTTTTTTTTTTTTTAATCCTCACCTGAGGATATTTTTTCATTGATTTATAGAGAGTGGAAGGGAGGGAGGTGGGAGAAGGAGAAAGAGATTAAGAGACAAAAAACACACAAACGTTGATGTGAGAGACATTGATTGGTTGCCTCCTGTACAGGCCTTGACTGAGGCTGGGGATCGAATCTACGACCCAGGTATTTGCCCTTGACCGGGAATTGAACCAGTGACCCTTTGGTGCAAGGGCCAATGCTCTAACCAGTGATCCCACCATTCAGGGCTAAACAGGTTTTTTTTTTGAAATAAGTATTAGATTATTAATCAGAGGGAATGGTTGATTCATACTTGACAGAGAGTGAATACCCTTGTTATCTCAGAAACATCCATCCCTCCGTGAGCAAGGTGGGCATTGGCACAGGTAGGAAAGTGACAAAGAAATATTGGTAGGGAAATATGTTCACCCTCACTGGTTCAGAAATGCCAACGTACCCTGATACAACTATTCCAGGTTTTAAAACGCTGTAAACACCTGGAGTTAGAACAGATTTAAGGACAGATCACTACATCCTGTGAGAAGAACAATCAGCACCAGCTTTCCAGAGGGTAACTGGGACCAAACCCTAAATCCTAGAACCCATGGCCCACTGGCCTAACTGCTCTGTCCAAAAATAAAGGGTTTGGCTAAAGATAATGGACTGAATAAACACAGGGATAGCCCCTTCAATATGAAACCTATACACAATGATCAAAAGACTCCCTCACTGATGAACAAATTCTTTTTTTTGTTAATCCTCACCGGAGGATATTTTTATATTACTTTTAGACAGAGTCGAAGAAGGGAGGGAGGGAGAGAGAGATTGATTTGTTGCCTCCCACATGCTCCCTGGACCAGGCAAGGGAACAAATCTGGAACCCAGGTATGTGCCCTTCACCGGGAATTGAACCTGAGACCCTTTGGTTCGAGGGCTGACGCTAACCGTTTAGGAACACCAGCCAGGGTGATGAACAAATTCCTAATAGCACTGGGAACCACCAAGAGAGCAGACATTTTGAGGAAGACAAAGAGAGACAGCAGGTGGTGACCACAGATTCAGTTGGAGCTCTGGGCAGGCCTTGGAGACCAAGCCATGCACCTTCTCTCCCTCCCACTCTTCCCACTGCCGCTGGAATCCTGCATCCTCCCCTCCACTCCAGCCAGCGACCAGCCTCGTACCCTAGTGAACACAGCAGAAGCTCAGACAGGCTCTTATTCTCCGTACAGCCTCTGTCCCCTTGCTCTCCACCCCTCCCCAGGCCCTGGAGCCCAGCCCAGCCCAGCCCCGCCTCAGGGCCCAGCATGCTCCTCCCTGGCCTTTTCATCCTGGCCCACACTCCCCTCAGCAAAGATACCGGCTGGCTTGTCTCCACACATAAAACCCCATTGAAGCCATGCTCCCTTTTGGCAGCTATCCACTTTTGCAACTCCCCTCTTAAATAAGGCTAAACCTCTTAAAATGCCTTATTGCTGCCCCCCCACCCCCATCCAGCTCCATTCTCGCCACTCCAAGGAGACTGTGGTCACCAGTGACCCCATGTGGCTGAGTTTAGCCATCTTTCCTCCATTCTAATCAGAGCTGTATCCAACTCAGCCAAGCACCCCTGCTGTCTGAATGCCCTTATCCTCACTGGCTAGCATGACTCCGAGCACCCCTTGCTCCCATGACTCCGAGCACCCCATGGCCCCATGCTCCTCCCTTCCCAGATCCTCTGCAGCTGCACATCTATAAACACAGCCTGCTCCTGGGCTAGACCTGAGCCCCTTCTCTAGCTACACAGTTTGTCCAGGTAACCTTATTCAATTCCATGGCTTTAAACACCTCTGACCTCATCCGACACAGCAGACACACACATACACACACTGTGGACACACATACAAAACTGGCACCAGCACCTAATACCTCATACTCAATCATACTCATACTAAGTATCTCATACTCAATTCCTCGCAAAATTTTACTGTCATATGAGTTCCAAAAAATATCAGAAAATATCTCCAAAAAGAAGAAAAAAATCTGGATACAATAAATAGTGGTGAATAAAATAACCAGTAAAATGTATACTTACAACTAAATATGGTTGTTTGGAGGGGAAAATGAGAATATAGAACCAAGACCACAGAGGGTCTGGCCCTGGGGAGCAGAAAGTAAGGAGCTAGGAGAGTAGAACACAGGGACTGATCAATCCAAAGTAGTTACTGAAAGATAGGCTTCAATGATTTTTAAAAGCTGAAAGACATCCACTAGAAGAACAGGGAAGAAAACAAGAAAGCTTACCAAATTAAAAAATAAAACAGAACATCAGGCCCAAATTTCAACTTACCAATAATCAGAATTGTAAATGGGTTAAATTCTCCATAAAAAGACAAAAGCTCTCAGACTGAGTTAAATGTAACTGTAAAATAAAGGGAGCCCTGGCTAATGTGCTCAGTGGTTGGAGCGTTGTCCTGTGCATTAGAAGATGTCAGGTTTGATTCCCAATAAGGACACAGGCCCAGGTTGCAGGTTCAGTCTCTGGTTAGGATGCATGCGGGGGGCAATTGATTGATGTTTCTCTCTCTTTAAATCACCCTTCCTCTCTCCCTAAAAAATTTTTTTCTTTAATTAAAAAAAGAGGATATAAAAGAATTGAAAATAAGGAGATAAAGAAGACTTTAAATGAGACAAAAGGGGGTTTCCTGTAAGAATCAGGGACACATATCTATAACAACATGATCTCCAAATAAAAAGCAAAATTAGGCAGAGAAAGAAACAGACCTGTTGTCTATTACAAATAAGCTAGATCCAGCAGAATAAAGTAACCGACTGGTGGAGAGGACACATTTTTCTCAAACCACAATGAAACACAAAAACAGACTAGATTAAGCCACATTGAAATCTCAAGATTCCAAAAAAAGTAGGTCTCATTAAGTGACTATATAACTGGAACTTAAAGCAATAAAATTTAAGCATAATTACAAATAAATTAGCTCCCCTCCTCCAATCTATCCACTTGAAAAACTATAAACTTCCTTCTACATAACCTGGGTTAAAAAAAGGGTATCAGGAATGAAGTTAGAAACGACTTAGAAACGAGTAGCAATGAGAGCAACATGAGGCAAATCCACACTGAGGCCAAAGGGACCAAAGAAGGGCTTAGCCCAGCCGTGGGCAAACTACGGCCCGCGGGCCAGATCCGGCCCGTTTGAAATGAATAAAACTAAAAAAAAAAAAAAAGCCCGTACCCTTTTATGTAATGATGTTTACTTTGAATTCATATTAGTTCACACAAACACTCCATCCATGCTTTTGTTCCGGCCCTCCGGTCCAGTTTAAGAACCCATTGTGGCCCTCGAGTCAAAAAGTTTGCCCACCCCTGGCTTAGCCTCAACTGGAGGTATGAGGAAATATACATGTACAAGAATAAGCTCAGTCCTCAGTCCAGGAGCCAGAACCACCACAAAATGAAACTGAAGACAAAATGAAACTGAAGAAAGTAGAAAAAGTGAGGATTAATGAGGCAGAAACACGAAGGCAGACTTGAACAATGGAGTTGAGGGTTGGCTGTTTGGAAAGACCTACTGACAAACTTTGGAACATTTGACCAAGATGAACAGAAAAAGTAACCAAAAAGCAACATCGAGAAACAATAAAAAACAGCTTAAATATGACGAGAATACAGTGTCACTCTGACCAGGACATCGTGGTCCTCACATGAGCTGCTCCTCCCCCAGGTGCATTTGGAAACACAAAGGACAGATTTTAGCTTTTGCTTCTGTTTTGTTTGATAGTGGTTGATGTCCTGGGGGGTCCAGGAAGTTCTGAACAGCCTGTCACACAAGAATCTCCTGAAGTGTTAATTACATCTCCGAAGACAAACTCTGATCCAAATTAAATGAACAATGTGGCAGGATGTTTTCATGTATCTATAACAGGCAAAAGATCCTATCTCCAATATGTAAAGAATAGCTACAAACCAACTTTTATAAGTACTAATCAGTAAAATAGGGGGGAAAAACAGAAACATAGCCAATAAACATGTAAAAAATAAACTCAACCTTTTTGTATAGGTACCAAGATATGTAGGATAAGCATAGAAAGTAATCTAAAAGATCACACAACAAATTTTAACAGCAACAGGGAGAAAAGCTGGGAGGTGGGGGAGAAGGAATTTTCACCATTTCTTAGCCTGTATTTTTCTGTAGTGTTTTAATTTCTATAGAAGACAATGTATTCTACTTGAAGAGATGTTTAAAATCTTATTATTATTAATGTTCAAAATTATTTAACCTTAAGGATATTCATGGAAATGTGATTGAAAAGAAGCTCTCTAATAAGTTTTCTACATCTATTTGATTTTACATTTAGATCCTAACCCATTTGCAATTTGTGTGAGGTATGCCATAGATGTTCACCTTACCCCAGGCAAGGGAAAAACCAAGTGTTGGGACCCCATTCACTGAGTAGCTGACCGCATAACTAGAGGCCTCCCGGCTGCTGGAGGTAAGCTTTCCCACCTGAGTCCCTGTCTACCGGGTCCAGCTATTACCAGAGCCTCATCGGAGCAAGACCCACTAAGGGATAGGCAGTGGAAGCCTGAGGTGGGTACTGACCGCGGCCGGGTGCTGGCAGGCTGCTCAGGCTCAGCATGCTTCCTCTCTGCAGTTTGTCCAGCTTCTCCTGCAGCTTGCGCACCTGGCTGTCGGAGCGGCTGACACGCTGGCGTAGGCTCCTGAGCTCACCATTCTTCTTTTCCACCTGCTTCCAAAGGCAGCAAGCCCGGCTCCGGTTCTGCCGCGCAGAGAAGCAGTAGGAGTGCAGCGAGTCGATGAGCTTGCAGGCACCGGAAGCTGACAGAATGACCTCGTTGATGGACATGGGGCTGGCGTCACTGTGCTCACTCTGCACAGCCTCAGCGGCTGGCTTTGGGGTGACGTCTGTTGGAGGGGCAGAGGGACTTTGGGAGGACTTCTGTGGCGTCGCAGTCAGAGATGAACTTGGGGGGCTCTGCCCCAGGCTGGTCCCACTGCAGCCAGGCTCCGTGTCTCTCTTCGGCCTCTTCCGGTCCACAGGTTCCCGGGGGACGTATGGCCTCTCTCGGGTGTGCCTGGAGGAGAAACTGTAAGAATGAAGTGAGCCAATAAATTTGCAGGCCCCAGATCCTGGGGGGGTAAAGTCATCCATGGAGATGCCACTCTTATCCACCAGGTCCTTGTCGGGGGTGATGCTGCTCTCATCACCAGCATCGCATGCAGGCCCATCTGCTTCGGCCTGGCTGCCTGAGGCTTTCGTGGCCAGAGCATCACCCGGGGGTCCCTGTGTAGCCTGCTCCTGACTGGTGGCTTCACTCTGCAGGGAAGCCCGCTTCAACTTGCGGGACTCTGGCTTAGTCTTCAGGTTCTCACTTGAGGGCGATGGTGATCCTGCATCTCCTTTCCCATCAGCTTCACTTGCACGTCCCCTCAGGCCCCCTGAGGCCTTTTTGGTGTCCTTTCTCCTGCTGCGGCCATGGCCTCCAGACCCCCTCTTCTTCTCCGTCAGGTGGAAGATGGAGGGCACCGCTGTGGGCTTGAGCAGGCGGTGTTGATCCTCCAGCCTTTTGGAGAAGCTGTCTTTGGTGAAATGCTCACTACAGAGGAAAGAATACTTAGTAGGGGTCCAGTTGTCCCTCTGAACAGCTTTTAACCACTGGATCAGACGCTTTGAGTCCTTCAGAGGGAACCTACAGGACAAATGGCAAAGGAATTAGAAAGAAATAATTACATGTCTCCACCTAAAATGATCAACTATAAAAGCAAAACAAGTATTTTTGAAAACACCCAAACCTATATGGACTTTACCCATTTAAAAATTTGATAAATACTTAAGGAACACATTGTACTTACACATTACTACTGGAATGGGAAGATGGAAGACCCGTTGTTTACTCTGAAGGAGCTTACAGTTGCAGGGCAGATAGGAATGAAGGCAGATAACTCCTACCAGAATATTAGGAGAAGTATAGGATAGTATACAGACATCAGGAAAAGCTCCAGGAAGCCCTGGAAATAATTCCTAGAAAGTCATGGCTCAGCAACCGCCAGTGTGCCTGGGACGCAGGACTTCGGGTGCTAAAAGTGGGATGGTTGGTCGCCCACTTAGAAGCCAGACCAGGTGTGGGCCAGCAGAGCATCCCAGAAGCCCAGCACTGTGATTCCAGCAGCTGAGGATGGGAGATTAGCTCTCCGAGAACGTCAGGCTCAAAGGTGTAGTTCTGTGTTCCTACTACACTCCCATCCCTGGAAGATGCTGAATAAGACACTGAATGACCACTTCTCATTAAGACAAGATCTACTTAGAAAACGCTGACCAAAATGTGCACATGAGGCCATTTGCTCCAAGGTCACGTAACACACCCGAGGCCGCTGTGGACAAGGACAGGGTAGAATCTCCACCTTCAGGAAGTTCTCCTCGACATGACCTCCTAAACTTCCCAACGATCCTCAATTCCCATGCCCTTTGCCCCCACACCACGTTAGACCACCGTGAATGCCAAGGTGGGCCTTCTCTGCAAGGACTCTGTCTCATTTTCAAAATGGTAACAAAACTTTTGGGACCAGAGGCTCCCAAGGAAACTGAGGAAAGCATGGTGGCTGCTCTAAATAGTCTAATGTTACTTTTGATAAAGTGTAACCACTTAAAACTTAGTGCACCACAGCAAGCTTTCCGTAAGACCATAAGTAACAAGTGTCACTCTGGCTTTAAAAATTAAATACTAATGTCCTGCAACATAGAGGTACACCCCTCCAGCTCACTGTGGGGGGCCTGCTGTGCCTAGGCCGGCTTCAGAGGCCTCCTGAAGGGAAGAAGGCGAGACCCTCGCCCAGCAGGGCCCACAGCAGGGGCCCAGGGCCCACGGCCCCTTGCAGCCTCCAGGGGGAAGCCGGCAGGGAAGTGCCACCCACTCCAGGACAGGAGGCTATCGGGCCCCTCCAGGGACTCACCTTACCGCTGGGGCACAGCTACCTTTCTGCACCCAGGACTGGGGACCCTTCCAGCCACTGAGCGCCTGGAGCGCGTGTTAACACCCGATGCATGAGACGCATTTGCTCCGCCACATTCCTGATGGCAGAGATCAAGGCAGCCTCCCCCGCGATACAACAGGGACAAGTCACAGCCAATGGAGAGGACAACTGACCTAGGAAGAGGCTGCCAGAATACACTGCTTCTGGAAACGCGCGGCGCCAACTCGAATCAATGGAGCGGGGCGGCCGCAGGGGTGGGGGCGAGGGAGGTGAGGACGCGAGTGGTCGCCAGGTGGTCGTGGGATGGCCTTCAAGTGGCCCTAGGGTGCGCGAGGGGTGGGCGCCACTGGCCGCGGGATGGGCGCCGCTAGCCGCGGTGCCCGGCCCAGAGACGGCGGCCCCGGCCAAGGTCACACAGCGCCCGGCGCTGACTCACTCGCAGGAGCGGCCCCAAGGCCTGGCGCGCAAAGTGCCCCTCGCGCCGGGCCGCGCGGCCTCAGTTTCCCCGGTGCCGAGCCGGGCCCGGCGGGGGCGTGGTCAGGCCGAGCGGGCGGTGGGCCGGGCCCGGTTACCTGTGGAAGGAGACGGCGCGCTTCTCCCCTTTGCCCTGCCGGTTGGAGCAGTTCGCGGCCGCGCAGCAGATCACCATCTCGGGCCTCGGGCCGCCGCGCCGCCACCAGGCTCCGGCCCTCGCCTCGTCGCGCCGAGCCCGGAGCGGGACCGCCCCGAGGGGAGGCGCGCGGCGACACGGCTGCGGGACGTGGGAGCCAGCCCCCGCGGCGCCGTACGGCAAGATGGCGGCGCCCGCCTCCCCGCCGCCGGTCGCCGGCCGTCGGCACGCCCACGGTCTCAGGCACCCAGAGTCTCAGGCACCCAGAGGGGCTCTGCCCGCGTTTTGAGGCTCTAGGGGTGAGCAGGGGCACCCGGGCCGGCGGTCCGTACAGCGACATGACGCGCCGACCCGGCCGTACGGCAAGATGGCCGCGCCTGCGGGTGCGGGCGCACGGCGGGCTGACAAGCTCGCCCCGAGGCCTCTTTGCCCGCCTGCGCCTGCTTCCACCGCCCCGGTGGGTCGTTGCTGGGCTCCTCGGAGAGCGCGCCGGAGGCCGTCGTGGTGCCGAGCGCACGAGGAGGACGCTCCGTGCCGGACTCCTCCGTACGTCAAGATGGCAACCGGCGCACATCCGCGCGCACTTCCGGCCCCGCCCGCGCCCCGGATTGGCCCTGGCGGCGGCCCGTCGCGTCGCGCTGCGGACCCGTAGAACCGACGCGGTGTTCAGTCGGCGGCCGGAGAGGGAAGATGGACGCAGGTAAGGACCTGCTGGGGCGTTGGGGACCCGCGGACGGCGTTCTCCTGGCCCCTCGGCTGCTGGGGAGTCTCCCGGCGCGGCCTGGGCGCGCGGAGTTGGGTGGGCGGGGTGCGGCCCCGGGAGGAGCGGGCGGGGCGTCGTCGGTGGGGAGGCCGGCTGGGATCTGACAGCCCCGTGTTTGCGGGTCTCGGCGCTTCTCCAGCCTGCCCGCAGCGCCCGGTGACCGGCCTGGCAGGCCCAGGGCCGGCTCGGCCGAGAAGGGGCAGTGGGGCGCCCGGGGCGGGAGGGCGGGGTCGGGCATCGCTAGGGGCGCGGGCGGTGGTAGGTCCCGAAGCGGCGGTCGTGGGAAGCTGTTGCCTCTGCCCCGCTGGGAGTTACGAAGTGGAAACTCTTTAACTTCTGTAAAGTTATGTCGGTGGGCCGGAGGCAAGAAATATGCTCAGCACTCTCAGCGCACGCACCGTGTTTGGGTTTTTCATTTTTAAAGTAACCAATACACTACTTTTTCTGTGATTTAAAATGAAACTGGAGACATCTTTTACATCATAACTTCTCGGGGTCCTAATGCCAAGTCGGGTGGGAGGGTGTATGCGCACACGTCTGTGTGTGGGGTGTTCCCGCCTAGCCCGCTGTGCTTCTGCAGCTTAAATTTTGCTGGCAAGGCATTTTGTATCTTTGTCCAGGAGCCTTGAAAGCGTTTTTACCTGGACGCTCTTCTCCATTCCATAGTTTTAATTCTTTCACCCCTCACCCCCAATAAAGGAAGACTTTCATCTGGGTTAATTCCTCCTATCCCATGGTCTCTGCTTCGTTTTTCTTTTCCTGGCAGCTGTAACATATATTTACTGAAATCTCCGTTTGGAAACTGTAAAATAGACGTGTATTGCCAGTATTTCAATGATTTGTGGCATTTCCTCACTTAAATGGTGGGTGGCTGGAGGAAACAGTAGCCCCAACTCCCAAAGGAGCCTGTTAGCCACACATTTTTTGTCCAGTTCATTACAAAGGAAAAGGTACCAGACACTGTTGTACTATTAGCTGGGGCAAGGGGTAGAGAAGGAATAGAATTGTCCACTTTAAGTTACTGCTGCTCGATACGTAAAGTCAGTCATATGAGAGAGTTGGTTTAGGTGGAAAACAGTTTAATAGTCACGTTACCTGAAATGTGAAAGTCATCATGTTGAAGTTGGGAGTAACCACCCTGGCTGGGTATATCAGTTGGTTGGAGCATTGTCCCATATACCAAAAAAAAAAGGTTTCAATCCCCATTAGGGCAAGTGCCGGGGAGGGCGGGCAAGCTGTCAGTGTTTCTCTCTCACATCAATGTGTCTCTCTCTCCCTCCCTTCCTGTCTCTCTGAAATCAATAAACATATCCTCTAGTGAGGATTTGTTTTTTTAATTATAAACTTAGGAGTAGCCATGTGATGATACCCTAATGAGACACTCAAGGCTGCTTCAAAGCAGGAAAAGTGTTTGCCTTTGAAGGCCTGTGTTGATGCTGATAAAAACGTATGTGGCGGTTGTAGGGTGTGGTGGGGAGCTTTCTTCTGACCTGACGCTTACATCCTTTTAGGGGTGATTAATGGCCCACCTTCCTCTGATCCCTCTGTCCTCACAGAGTCTGCCTTCCTTAATCAAGTGTTCTGAGATTCTTACTTGTTTTCACAGTCATACATTCAGTAAACCACGTTTATTATTGTGCAGAAGGTTTGTGTTGGGCATTGTTCTAGGGTTAGAGAAGTGAAAAAAAATAGATGATAACCATGCTCTCCTCACATTCCAGACGTGACACCAGTGGCATGGGTCATGTGGAAGAGTGATGTGGGCCAAGCAGGGGGGTTGGAGTTGGAGCCAGGATGGCCAGGGAAGGTCTCACGGCAGAGGTAAGTTTGACCAAGACCCAGAAGCAGTGGAGAAGGAGGGGCAGGTGGCGTGCAAGGAGCAGCAAGTAGGCCAGTGTGCCCAGGGCACAGTGAGTGGGCTAAGAGAAACAGAAGCTGGAGGCAGAGAGGCGACTTGGGCTCCAGCATGGGGCCTCGCTGAGTCATGGTGAGGACTTGGGCATATGCTTATCCTGAAGGATATGGTGACACTCTGGAAGGTTTGAGGAGTAACCAGACTGGAGAAGACTCACTCTGGCTGCTCTGTTGAGACTGTGCTGCAGAGGGATAGAGCAGCAGCAGACAAGTTAGGAGGCTCTTGCAGTGGGCCAGGCAAGAGGTCTGGGAGTTTGGGTCAGGGTCGGGAGAGGAGGCTGAATTTTGGTGTGGAGATGAAGGTGGAGATGATACACCTTCTGTGTACAGATGGGCAGTGGTGAGGGGTGGTGATGGAGGGGAAGGAGTTAAGATGGTGACGAAGTGTATGTATGGCCTGAGCTCAGAAACTAGATGGGGAACACTTGGGGATATCCTGCCTGGTGGGGAACTCTTGGGAGTCAGTTTTGTACATGTTGACATGTACACGGGGTACCATCAGACATTTATATTGTGACGTCTGGGGAACATTGGATCCATGGGCCTGGAGCTGAGGGAGTAGACCTGGTCTAGAGGGACACGTGTGGAAGGCCACTTTGAGTGAGGTCACTGAGGGTTTGAGTGTGGGAGAAAAGAGGAGGAGCCAGGGAGGGGATGGCCCAGGGCTGCAGGTGCTTAGCGGTCCAGAAGGTACCAGGCTGACTGTCTTCTTCACTGAGCCTCCAGCACTGTCCATCAAAACGCACTCCTGGTTCAGGGAACGCCAGGCCCAGCATTTAAATGGCCACACTGGCCTGACTGGTGTGGCTCAGTAGTTGAGTGTCAACCCATGAGCTAAGAGGTCACAGTTCGATTCCTGGTCAGGGCACATGCCAGGGTTGCGGGTTCCATCCCCAATAGGGGGCGTGCAGGAGGAAGCTGATCATTGATTCTTATCATTGATGTTTCCGTCTCTGTCTCTCCCTCTCTCCCTTCCTCTCTCTGAAATCAATTTAAAAAAACAAAAACATAAATGGCTGCACTGTCCATTCTATGAAGACAGAGCAGTGTCTTATACTTGCATCTCCAGGACTTTATATTGTGTCTGGCATATACATGACTGGTAATTGAAGAAGAACAACTTGAATTAATAACTTGCACATTCCTGTGCTTTAAGAATTTCAGTTGTAGAGCTTGTGTATAGTACAGATCCGGTCTGTTGGTGTAAGGTGTCTGTGAGTGAGAAGGGCTGCTCACGGCAGAGCAGTGAGGTTAATGTGGACATTCTGTCCCCTGTGTTCACTGAGGCAGTGCTTTCCAGTTTCCTGGTGGTGCTAAAGTTCCTGGTTCTGTCCCATCCCTTCCCTTCCATTTCTTCTGTTCCCTCCTTCCCTCCCTCCCTGTATCCCTCCTTCCCTGTCTCCCTCCCTCCCTCATTTCATTCAGAACTGAACCACCAGCATCTTCATATAAAGTATTTGAGATTCAAAAAAACAAAACAAAACTACTTGCAAACATATTTTCTTAATTTGTTTCTAAAGGAGGGGAGACCCCTTCACTTGATTTTATTTATAACGGAGAATCTTTCAGAATACAGCAGTATTTTGGGGAAATATATTGGAAACATGATAAGCTCTCAAAGAAATCTAATGGTGAAATGTTTTGTGGTTTTCCCTGATTGAATCTGAATGACAATATGATTGGTCTAAGTGCAGAGAAGTTAGTTATATTCCTTGAGCACAATTCCCTAGTTTTCTATCCTATTAATTATATTAAATTGAAACTTTTTTCTAATGGAGCTACCATGCTGTTAAAGGGCTTTCTGCATCCTGTTCCAGGTGTGCTCAGGGATATCCCAGGAAAGATGTGGAAAATCAGGCGTCTGGGACCCAGGTGACCACATGGGGAAAGTACTTCTCAAAGGGCCTCTTTCATAAGATGGACGATGCTTCTCCATCTGGCTTCTCCTGCGTGCCATCTTATTTCAAATTAAAGTCAAAACGGGGAAGTCTGGAGACTGGCTTTTCTTTTCAAGGTTGGAGTCCTTTACACTTGGACGGTATGGGACTGCTTCATAAATAATATGACATTGTGTAGAAAGACAGGTGACACTATAATGCCGCTGAGAACTGAGATGAGGGGGCCATCTCGGGGAGGCAGGTGGCTGCTGGCGTGTCTGAGAGCAGAGTCATCATGAGTCCTGAAATAATACAATAGAAATGGAGGTGCTTAAAACCACTGCTGGGTGCTGTGCACCTGTCTGTGTTGTCCCCACTGAGTTGATGGCTTTGCCCCATTTCATGGCAAAGGAGACTGAGGCTTAGAGAAGTTAAGTCATGTGTCCCATAGCTAGCAAGTGGTCTCTGTTAAAAAACAAATGTTTAGCCCTAGTGGGTTTGACTCAGTGGATAGAGCGTTGGCCTATAGATTGAAGAATCCCGGGTTCGATTCCCGTCAAGGGCACATGCCTGGGTTGCAGGCTCAAACCCCAGTAGGGGGCGTGCAGGAGGCAGCCAATCAATGATTCTCTTTCATCATTGATGTTTCTATCTCTCTCTCCCTCTCCTTTCCTCTCTGAACTCAATAAAAATGTATTAAAAATCAAAAAACAAGACAAATATCCATATAAATTAGGAAGTTGAGCATTAGGAGTAAATGTTACTTGGAAAATTTCTCCTTTCTCCATTAGAAAATCTGATTTCAGAAGGTCCAGGACTTGGGGGTCTAGGTGCCTCTGTTGTGCTCTAGAGTGCCCGACCTGTGGCATTTCAGGCGTCAGGCAGGACAGGCTGGTCCTGTCCTCCAGCGCAAGTGAGAGAAGCAGAGCCACCATCAACGCCAGTTAAGATTTTCTGGTGGCTGCTCAAGGATGAGAAGTGCTTCACTTGCTTTTCTGGGTGAAATTGCTGCAGGTCCTGGGGCTCTTCACACTCATTTTCCAGGGTGGAAGCTTGCAGATAGTGGAACGAGCTTGTGCAGTGGCACAGACAGCTGGCTTCTGCTCCTGTCCTGTCTGTGAGGATAGTGTATTATCTGGATTCAGTGGTAATGAAGTAATTCACCTGCTTGGTGGGTTTCCTGTTTACATTGTATGAGGTGTTGCAGCTCAGTTTGGCCACAGGCTGTTATTTTTGTCTCATCCATTTCTGGGAGTCCCAGAGGGCCCACGTGGAGATGTGCTTACTGTTGCCCAGCACAGGTCATAGCTTTTCACTCTTATTCACTTGTTTTTCCTCACACGAGCCTTGAGGAAAACTCAGCTGTTCCATTTTACCAGGGAGAAAAACCATCGAGGCACAGGAAGGTCACTGACTGGTTAAGGTGTCCATGCTTCTGTCTGCACTGGGGGACCATGTTCAGCAGGTTCTGTCCTCCAGGGCACAGAGCCCTGATGGTCCCCGTCGTGAGGAAGGTACATGCAATGAGACACGTGAACGTCTAACTCTAGAGGCAGATGTGACACACATGTTCAACTGGGGGAGGATCAGAGGCCTGGGTGTTTGCATAGACAGGAGGAGCAGTGAATTGCAAGGGGTCGGGGATGGGACCCTCTTTAGGGACCCCACAGATATGGATGCTGTTGCTGAGTGGCTCCTGCTTAGCTGGTGGGAGCTGGGGTTGCCTCCTGGTAGTTTATTTCCTGCAAGGGCCTTGTCTCCTCACTGGCGTTTGGCAGTAAAGAATGTGAGGCTACACAACCCATAATTTTCTTAGTTATGGTAGGAAACTCGATGATGTGTTTTAATAAAACACCTCTCACTATCCTCTCTCTGAAGTTGGCTTCGTTGCCTATAAAGTTGCTCATAAACCTAAGAAATGTGCCTGCTTTGCATTTTGCTCCTACAGTGATGAAACCCCTCAACTTTAGAGCTGCCCCAGGCCTTGTCAACCCCCTTTCAGAAGGAGCCTTTTCCTTCCTTATCACTTTCTTCATATGGGAAGCTAGGTATCTGAGGAGTGTCTCTGTCTAGAGCAATGATGGCGAACCTATGATACGCGTGTCAAAGGTGACATGCGAACTCATTTTTTTGGTTGATCTTTCTTTGTTAAATGGCATTTAAATATATAAAATAAATATCAAAAATATGTCTTTGTTTTACTATGGTTGCAAATATCAAAAAATTTCTATATGTGACACAGCACCAAAGTTAAGTTAGGGTTTTTCAAAATGCTGACACGCCGAGCTCAAAAGGTTCGCCATCACTGGTCTAGAGTGATACTACAGACTCAGCGATAGCATCATGGTTCTTGCACATGTGCCACCATCCACAGTGGAGCTACTTGCCCAAAGTTTAGGAGATGCATTTTAGGAGATGAAAGCATCTTTAGTTAACAGCTGCTACCCTGGGAGGCCTCAAACATCAGTAGAATGTTCCAGCTCCAACAGAATGAGAATCAGACAGTCTATGGAAATCAGGTGTCATTGGCATCCTTTTTCCTAGAGAGTAAACTGTGGCTTTGAGTGTACATATCAATAAAGGCCTAGAGGTCACAGAAGACAGTGATTGCTAAAGATACAAAGGTGGGTTAGAGAGCAGAGACATGATGTGTTCAGCTCCTTGAGAAGATAGACTTTTCATTTATCCCAACTCAGTTTTTATAATTACATACAGATACAAATAATCTTATGCAAAAAAAAAAGGAGAAATAAACTTGACATTACATTATGCATTCCCATTACTAAGCAGCCTGGTTGACATTGACTGGATGCATGGACACAGGAGATATGTGAGAGCAGAGGAATGAGGCCCCAGCACCTACCTTCACACTGTGGCCCTCTGGGCAGCAGGGTTGGCTCTGAAAGCACAGGATTCCTGGCACTCTGAAAAGACAGAACTGGGTCTGGATTTGTGACAGTCTGGGAACTCTTTTTTTTTTTTTTTTTTTACTCCTCACCCACGGATATTTTTCCATTGATTTTTGGAGAGAGGGAAAGACAGAGAGAAATATCAATGTGAGAGAAACACATCAATTGGTTGCCTCCTGTACGAGCCCCGGCCAGGGCCAGGGAGGAGCCTGCAACCTACATACCTGCCCTTGACTGGAATCGAACCCAGGACCCTTCAGTCTGCAGACCGACGCTCTATCCCAGGGGTGGGCAAACTTTTTGACTCGAGGGCCACAATGGGTTCTTAAACTGGACCAGAAGGCCGGAACAAAAGCATGGATGGAGTGTTTGTGTGAACTAATATAAATTCAAAGTAAACATCATTACATAAAAGGGTATGGTCTTTTTTTTTTTTTAGTTTTATTCATTTAAAACAGGCTGGATCCGGCCCGTGGGCTGTAGTTTGCCCACGGCTGCTCTATCCACTGAGCCAAACTGGCTAGGGCCTGAGAACTCTTTATGTCACGCACATTGGCCTTCTGTGGCTATGTATCTGATGGCTCAGTGTGCTGCTTTCCTGGCCCTGTGGTGGGGACTTAGCTGCTCATCGGTTAGGTTCTGGTGTAGCAAAGTGCTTGCCTTTGAGCCTGCAGTTCTTTTTTTTTTAATTGATTTTAGAGAGAGGAAGAGAGAGAAACATCAATGATGGGAGAGAATCATCCCGCATGCCCCCTACTGGAGATTGACCCTGTAACCCAGGCATGTGCCCTGACTGGGAATCGAACTGTGACCTCCTGGTTCATAGGTCAATGCTTAACCACTGAGCCACACCGCCTGGGCAAGCTTGCAGTTCTTGTTCTTGTTGACACTGCCGACCTTGGAGCCCTTCTGTCTGAAGCCTCCTGAGCACCTCCTGGGAAGGGTCCGTTCCTCATTTTATGGTGAGGAAATTTCCACCCTAGAGGTCACATAAGTGCCCCAGGAACCTGCAGCCTGTGATTGTCTGGCCACTAGACACCAGAGCCAGCACTCTGGGGGTGGTGTGCAATAGAGAACGATGGCCGGGGTGCTGGTGTGAAAAGGCATACTCAGTAGGGCTGTGAGTTCATTATGGCATGCCTCAGAACAGTGAGACACAAGACACTGGTGGAGTTGTGACTTAGGGGACTGACCATCTTGTTGAGAAGAATAAGATGAGGAAGCCACAGGTGTGCTGTGGCCTCATTCAAGGGTCTGTGCAGAAAGACTTCTGGAAGGACAGTCATTTCTGGGTGTGAGGCTGCAGATGATTTTTTTTAACATTTAAAAAATTGATTTTAGAGAGAGGAAAGGAGGGGGTAAGAGAAACATCGGTGTGAGAGAAAAACATCAATCTGTTGCCTCCCACACACACCCAACCTGGGATCGAACCTGCAACCTAGGCATGTGCCCTAACTGGGAATTGAGCCTGTCACCTTCTGGTGTATGGAATGACTCTCCAACCAACTGAGTCACACTGGCTATGGCTACAGATGATTTCTTATAAATAGTATATGTTATTTTTACCAAAAAATGGAGCTATTGTCAAAAAAATAAAGATATAGGAAAAACTCACATAATATCATTGATTTCCCAAAGACTTCTGTGAAGTTGCAGGTGAGGGATGTGATGACTGGGCCCTGTGAGAGCTTGAGAGGCAGCAGGTGAGAGTTGTGTGTTCAGGGTTCTCTGCAAAGCAGCTGCAAAGATGGGACACCCGGAATACACTGCGCACACCTGGCATTGCAGGTATGGGGACCTGTGCGGAAGCAGAGTTTCCTCAGCCATGGTTCTGTGGACAGGAGGGACCCTGGGCCTGTCTTGTTTCTTGTGGAAGCAGCACAGAATAAGAAGGGGTTCAGGTCTTGTTAGCTCAGTAGGTAGAACCATGCTCTGCACACAGTGACCTCCTTAGGAAGTGGGGCATTGCCAGTGGAAGCTGGTGGTTGTGCCCATCTGGTATCATCATCAAAGTGAAAGCAGGCTCCAGGCCTTGATCTCCAGGCCTTTCGGCACCTAGGGCTTTAGGGGACTTCTCTCCACTTCTCTGGAGCCTAGTGTCCCACCCAGGAGTTTGCAGCCTGCTCCTCTACAGCTAACTGCTCCTCACCAAGAAATCTGCGGTGGACTGGAACTTCCAGTCGTCTGGGACGTGTGGCTCTGGTTTCTTGCCCCTGACGCATCTGCCTTCAGCATGGCTCCTTGGCACGTGCTCCCAGGTGACGTCTGCTGAGCCTGGGACGGCTATGAAAGCTTACTCTACCTTCTGGCCTCCCTTGCATACAAAGATAAATGTGTGGTTTCATTTTACTTTTGTCCTTTAGGTTTTAAACATTTTAAGTCTAAAACAAGTGTTTAAATCAGGAGGGTTTGTTTTGTTTTGTTTTGTTTTTACTTTCTCTCCCCTGGATCTGGCCCCAGTTGATCTCTCACCCTCGTTTCTGCAGGCACTGACTCTGGCTTTGAATCTGAAAGGCTCAGGAAGTGGGGTGGCAGGTCCCACCACCTCATCCCTACATGTCCCTGTACATCTGATCATTGTGTATCTTTGGTTTCAATAGCTACTCTGACCTATGACACTCTCCGATTTGCTGAGTTTGAAGATTTCCCGGAGACCTCGGAGCCTGTTTGGATATTGGGTAGAAAATACAGCGTTTTCACAGGTATGTGCTGTGTTGGAGCCCACTGTGCTTTTAATGCCCAGTCTCCAAATCCTTTTTGTGATAATAATAGTTATCTGCTAACTCTCTAACCTGTCTTAGTACTTACACCTCTGTGTGTGCGTGTGTTTTCTTCTTTTTAACATTCTTTAGAAAAGGACGAGATCTTATCTGATGTGGCGTCCAGACTCTGGTTTACATACAGGAAGAACTTCCCAGCCATTGGTAAGTACTGCCTGTCAAAATGTGTGGTGATGCAATGTGCATGTTTTAGAAGGAGAAAAACAGATTGATAAGTAGGTTGACTTGGATATCCTAGTACTTGTCACTTTGTGTTAATCCTTAGGCAACCCCAGGTTAGTGAGCTGGTGAGTCTTGCCCCAAGTTGTGGCAGAGCTAGATTCCAAACCTAGGGCTTCTGACGGTGGTTTCCAAACGTAAATCACCATTTGTTACTGGGGCTTAAAGTCAGGATAAGGAGTCCCAATCAGCAATGAAAACGGAGAAGACAGTGCACTGTGAAGGAGTGAATTCTGCAGAGGCTGTGGTTAGATTATATATTTGAGTCTTGTCCTGGGTCAGGGCTGTAGGTCCTGGCTGGAGGCCGTTGTTCTATACCCATCATCTTCTCTAGTACGTTCCACACGTAGTTGTGGGAGAGCTGAAGGGCAGTGTGGATGGGACATGTTTTCCCATGACACTAAAGTATGTTTCATTAAAAATGATTCTTCATCATTGTGCCCTGGAGGCGGACAAAAGTTGGGGACCAGCTTGGCCTGGTTTTTGCCAGTCAGAAGACCTGAGACCAGAGGTTTGGTGCCAGGAGGCTACACCTCCTCAATGCGTAGTCTTGATTCGGTTCCTCTCCAAGATGTGGCTTCTTCTGTTCTTCAGAAGTGAGGTGGGCGTAAAATAGCCACAATGCTTGACATTGGGACACTGAAATGTGGGGAAATGAGACCATTGTCCCCATAGGTTAATACTTAATGATGTGATTTGTCAGGTGCACTCTGTTCTGGTTGCACACCTGCCCTGAGGCTGTTTTGCTCAGCCCTGGTTGCAGGAGGCGCAGTTGCCCACTTGCCAGTTGAGGCATGCTGTATGGAGAGTGCTGTTCTGCAGATCAGATGTCTGAACACAGGGAAAGAGGACAGGCTAGAGAGGAGCCTTGTGCTGTTTGACACAGTCATTGAGGAGGAGGTGGGCTGTCCAGGTTCTAAAGGCCAGTGTGGTGTTTCCTCCCTTTGCCCCTTGGACATAGCTTGTTGGTATGGGAGGTGGAGTGGGGAGTGACAGGTACCATGCTGAGTACCTTCTCTGATCGCACCAAGAGGTGGGCTTTGTCCCTGTGTGCCTGGGCAGGGTTCATGAGGCTCAGAGGTGAGACTGCAGCCCACATGGTCTGGCTCCAGAGTCTGATTGTTTAGTGCCAGCCATCCAGGCCTTGCTGATGGTTAGGACACCAGGGCATTTCCTGTATGTCCAGGTCTGTCTCACTGTACGTGATACCACATGCCCAATGTCAGAATCTGCGCACCAGACTCTGCGCAGACGGGACGTGGATGGGCCCAAGGCACACATATCTTCAGGGCTGACTCTGAAACCTGTCCCCTCCCAGCACCGACCACCTTCCTATTCCGCTGTCTACTGTCTGGGTACTGATGACTCATGGGCACAGTGTCTCCATGTTTTCCAGACATTTGTCCTCTGTGACTTTTCACATATTTTGCCCCTTTGAGAGGGTTGTTAGGACATTTCGCTCCTCAGCAGTGGGTCCTCGGCATGACCACCTGCTAGGTTGTGTGTTGCCGAGATGGTGCTGACACCTGCAGTGTAGAGTGACCTGACTGGAGTCTGCTCTCTCTGCGCCACCACAGGGGGGACCGGCCCCACCTCGGACACGGGCTGGGGCTGCATGCTCCGCTGTGGACAGATGATCTTCGCCCAGGCCCTACTGTGCCGGCACTTAGGCCGAGGTGAGTCACGCTGGGGACAATGATGTTCTCGGGAAGCCAGGACTATGGGTGCAGTTGTGTAAACACAGATGAGGATTCAGGGGCTTCTTCAGTAATGATCCACTGGCTTTCATTGATTTTTTAAAAGTGACTGTAAAGAATGCTGATAAATGTTTGTCTTCAGAAATTCTCTTTAAACCCCTGAAACCATTGTTTTCTGTGTGGATTTGTGTTGATGGGTTGGCATTTTTGGAATCTTGGAAAGGGCTTTTAACTTGATCACAGTTCAAAGCAGTTTGGATACCATCTGTGTCTTCAGTGTTGCATAACGTAAAGGCTTCTTTCTCACATTTGGTAAAACTGCACTTCTGCACCTGTCTCCACTAGATTGGAGGTGGACACAGCGGAAGAGGCAGCCGGACAGCTACTTCCACGTCCTCAACGCATTCATCGACAGGAAAGACAGTTACTACTCTATCCACCAGATAGGTGGGTGGGAGCAGGGTGCCCATGTCTTGGCTGTTTAGCTAAGCAGTGAGTCTCGGGGTTCTCAAGAGCTTTGTTGTATTGTGATGTGTATGGCGTGAGGCTTGTCACCACCGTGGGCTCCTGGGCTAGGCTGCTCGTCACAGCATCTCTGAAAATTAGATTCAGTGAGGGAGTCTGAATGCTCCTGTGTTTTAAGTAAGTCCAACTTCTGAGCATCATGTTCTCAGTGTAGAAGGAAGTAAAAATACAGCTTTGAATTCAGTGGGTCATTTCACTTCTTAATCCTACTCCTCATTGAAGGACTGGAATCCTGGCTCATAGTGAAGGACAAACCTTGAGACAGCGTTTATCCGTTTTGGATGAAGCGCCCTGGTGTCCGTCAGCTCATGCTGGAGGCAGGTTTGGGCGTGCCTGTCCAGGCTTCCTGTTAAGTGTTCCTCAGCCACATGACTCCAGGACCAGCCTCTTCTAAGAGGTGGGGGAGGGATATTGATGGTTGATACGTGTGTGTCACTAATCAGATCTGTTTCCTGCAGCGCAAATGGGAGTTGGCGAGGGCAAGTCTATTGGCCAGTGGTACGGGCCCAACACAGTCGCCCAGGTTCTCAAGTATGTACCAAGCTCCATCCCTCCCATATCTTTGGGGAACATGGCATGCATAGATGTACCTGGGGTGTTCAGACTCTCCTGAGGCCTGTTGCTAAAGGACATAAGGGGTCTCTTACTCTTCAAAGCCTTAAGGAGGGTCCTCAGAGGTGACCATCCACGTGGTCTTGAATTGGAATTTTGTTTTCTAACGGAATGAATACCTTCATCCAGGTTGCACCCACTAGTGTGGGCCTTTTTGTGTGTCTAGTGGTGGATCCAGCCATCACAGTGGTCTGATGGTCAGGGAAGTTGGAACTGATCGGGAATGACAATACTGTGGTGAGAAGGCGGCCCTCCATACAGGCTCTGTGGGGCTCTTCCTCTGTTCTGACTGTCTCCCCCCTTCTCTGAAACCTGTTTCCAGCCTTGGCCTTCCCTCTCCCCGCTGCCTCGCTGTCTGCCCCTCTGCTCCCTACCCCCATGGGAGGCTCCCACAGGCGCCCCCATGTGACTTCCTGGAATTGCCCTTCTCTTCCCTCCACGTGGTGGATGACTGCCGTCTCAACCCAGCTGTCCTCGGCAGGTTTCTTGGGATCCTCCAGGACACTTTCTTCTCTTACATTTCCAACTTCCAGCTGGTCCCCAAGCCTGACACTGTCTCTCCATCTCCTTATCCCGGCCCCTGGATTACTTAGCCCTCCCACATGTCCTTTAAAGTCCCGGGCCCAGTGCTGCATGCCTTGAAAGTGTAGTTTGTTTGCATGGTTGGCCTGCGTGGTCTGTGTGAGCGCTTCCTGTCTTATACTACTCACTGACACTTTCCTCCCCACTGCTGCCTTGAAACACCCCAGTCGAGGTCACCATCAACCTGTCATGTCTGAAGGCTGAGTTTCTGCTCCTACTCAGCCATCAGCAAGCAACCCTTGGCTCAGGCACTTGCTGTCTTTGGAAATCCAGGCCACAGAGCCATTTTCTTTGGTCCTTCTGTTCCTCTGCCGCCTCAGAATCTGTTGCTGGCCCTCCCAACCTGTAAGCCCTGCAGGCCTTGTCTCACGACTGTGGCTGCTTCTCTGTACTGTCCATGCCCAGCTTTAGCTGTTGTCTGCTCATACTCAACTCCCAGAGTCACATCCCCCAGTGCTAATCTGTCCTATCAGGATTTTCACTCAGCATCGTAGATGTCCAAGTGGCATGTTGAACCCTAAGCTGAACCTTCCCCTACCCTGCCTGCTTCTCCTTCACTGAGGGCAGCCCCTCCTTCCTGGCACTCAGGCCAGACACTGGGATTATACTTGGCTCTTCTTTCTCAAGACACCCATCCAGTGTGTCCTAACTGACCAGTGTGTCTCGCTTCACTGTCCTCACTCTGGTCCAAGCCCCGGCTCTTGCCTCCTTGTTAGTCTGTCTTCTCTTTGCCATTCTGGAGTCTCTTTTCAAATAACAGCAGAAGTCATCTTCACATTCATAAGTCAGCCACTCTTCCCTCTTCTGCTCAGCACACCCCGGGCTTCCCAGTGAATGCAGGAAGGCTGCAGGTGCAGGCCTGGCTGCCCTGTGCTCCTCCCTGGCACATGGCACCTTTTGCTTCTCAGAGGGACACACCACCTCAGGCTCTTTGCACGTGCTGTGCCCTTTGCATCAGGGCCTTCCTGCACTACACTGGTTATGCCCCTCCTGCCCCTGCTTTGTTCTTTAGGGCACTTACTACCTCATAGGATTACGTATTTCTTGCTGCCCCCTCCCCCCGTGTCAGCCTCTCTAGGGGCTTTGTCTGTCACATGTCATTGCATCCTCAGCACAGCTCCTGGCCCTCAGCACAGGAGCGAGGTGGCTGGTGCAGCACTGCAGGTGCTCTGTTGGAATCCTATCTGGCCTTTCCCCCAAGAGGGGCTCCGTGTGGACAGCCCAGTGCCCCAACCCTCCCTCCGTGTCCCCAGACCCATTAGGTCCTCTCACATGGGAGCCCACCTCCACTGCACTTGAGAGTAAGTCAGATGCCTCCACACCCCCATATACTTCTGGTGGCAGTGTGCCTTTCTTCCAGAGCCAGGATCCTGTGGCCACCACTCCTCAGTCATTTATAACCGGGAACCTCAGCTCAGCACATCTGGGGTGGAATTGAAGGGAGCAGAGTGAAGTGGGGCTGGCAAAGCCTGCGGTATCTGACTCCTGGTTCATGATCTGGTTCCCACCTCCACATGCCAACTAGGCCAGGACATGACATCACCAAGAGGCTCCTGTGCAGGAACTTCCTCTCTGCAAAGGGCAGCTGGGGGTCATGGGAGGGAGCACTGGATCCTGGGAGGAAGAAACAGGTTCCAGCTTCAGCTTTATTCCCACCTGTGGCACTGACATCTCTGAGCCTTGGTTTTTCTCCTGTGAGAAACGCTGTTCCCTTGGTATCCTGCACGGCTGAACCATCTTTGAATTGTGAAAGCTTATTGGCGTGTCCTCCCCCTTTCTGATAGGAAACTTGCTATCTTCGACACATGGAGCGCCCTGGCTGTCCACATAGCAATGGACAACACGGTGGTGATGGAGGACATCAGTAAGTGACAACAAAGCAGGGTTGGGACTGACGGGACTCGGGGAGCAGCAGCTGAGCACTTATTCCTCCCGGGCTCACGGGCCTCGCCTGAGGGCAGTGACTATGAGTCCTGCACAACAGCTGGACACCCTAAACAGAGGCCAGGGGACCCCAGGTTTCCTTACAGAGAAGACCAGGCTAAGGGGTAGGGTCTGGATTCTCTCCAGAGCTGGGTTACTTAGGACCCCCATGGTTTTTGTGCAATGGAGGCGTGCTGGGTTGAGCTGCATTTGTGCAGGTGTTCATGTGCATAATGCACCGCCAAGGAAGGCAGGAACAACTGATTTTCTAACCCCACCCTCTCAGGCCGAGATGTAACACAAAGCAGAGACATAGCTCTGCCCCTTTCTGGAAGGATCCTCCGGAATTGAGCACACACAAGTTTGGTCTAGAGCAGAATGAGGTCTCAGTTTGGCAAATAGCCTGTCATGAGCGAGTTTTGACTTCGCGGTTTACATTTTATTATGCACCCAAGCTGATAGAGCTGTTTTATTTAGTGCCTACTTAAGTTTTTACTCAGCAGCACTGATTCCCAATGAATTTCCCAAAGCAGCCTCAACCCCAATTTTATTGACGTTCCACATGTAGATTGTTGCCTTGAATCCAATTTTATGGAAGAGAGAGCACTTTGAGCTACATCCTTGCAAGTATGCAGATTTGAAGGTCGACGTGGATGTTTAGAAGCAGGTCTTGTACACATGACTGCCGGTCTAGAGCATGGCCACAAGTGTCCCTGTCGGCTCACAGGGGTATTGCTTCCCCGCCAGGCAGTGGGTCCATTCGGGGACACTGTCAACATAGGATTGGGAAGCCGGGGATGTGACTTATTAATAAAAAGCAACACTGGTTTCTGCAGCTCTGAACCCTCTGGTAGATACCTCATCCCTTAACAGTTCTGTTCCTCTGAGAGGGGATTAACTTGGAACCACAGCAGAAGGGTGTATAGTTCTTCCTCTTGCCTTTTCTCCATATTCCATTTCCTGAAATTTTTATGGTACATAGAAAACTTAGGAAATGTGCAAAGAAGGGGGAAAATCACTTGATTTTACCTTTCAGAAATAGCTCATGTTGACATGTAAACATAGTTGGTTCCAGTGTGTGTGTTTTTTGTTTTTCCAAAAGAAAATACATAGGATCTTAAGCATTTTCTCAGCAAATCAGAAAGTGGAGAAACAGTGCCCAGTTATAATTCTTACTGTCTGGCTGCTCAATTCTCCGTTACACCTTAATTTCTTTTTGGGGGGATTGTTCTTTACCCTCCTCAGTTGTCTGGCGCAGTCACTGGTCCAACCACTGGCTTCAGACTACAGACTGGTTGCTCCAGGGCAGTGGCCAGGAAGAGATAGGGGGCAAGTGGCTTTCCAGAACCTCCATCTATCTTGAGTGGGGGTGATGCTGGTGAGGGCCCTCTCCAGTCTCTTCTGGGAGTCTTGGTCATTCAGAGCAGCCAAGCTGGAACTGAGATGAGACGTGAACCCGGGCTCATCCCAGGAGCTTGTGGATCTGGTTCTGGGGAGGGTCTGACCTGCATTGTTAACAGGCTCTCAAGTGGGATGTGTGTGGCCACCTGGCCAAGATCAGGGCCTAGTCTCACTGCATCGTCCTTCCCTTCCTCGGATCAGGAGTTATGGGTGCACATCACAGGAACAAGTGGAGGATGTGTGCCCATATTTAGGAAGAAGAGCACCAGAACACAACCAGCAACAACACTGGGACTGAACACAGTGTAGTGAGGTGTGGGGTGAGGGGTGAGGGGAGGTGATGTGATTCTAAATGGCTCATCCTGATTCCTTTGAGCTTTGAGAGCCTAGGCTTCATGGAGACAGGTCAGCTGCTTTCCTGGTGCGCTGCTGAGTTACCTAGGGCAGCAGGCTGGGGAGGAAGGCTTGGGTTCAGCAAAGCAGAAAGTGGAGAAACAGTGCCCAGTTTCTAAGAAAAGCCTGTTGATGTCAGAAATCTCATAAGTCCCTTTCCGGTGATAGAGGTTGCTTACAACGTTCCTGCTCAGATTTTATGGGAAACGTGCCAGGTTAGAGGACACTTCATTCCTTAGATTTCCCTGCCCACCCACCCACCCCCTAAGGGCCCGCTAGGACGTCCAGAACAGGCCCTGACCGTGTTTAATGTTGATAAGAGTCACACCTTTGTAAGCACAGTGGACTGTGGGAAGTCATGGAACTGAGGGAGAAATAGATTGGAAAAGATAACCTGGCAGTAAGTACAGGTGACATGGATGAAAACCGATTAATACAAGAATAATCAGAAAAGCTGTGGGGCAAATAATCCGATGGCAGAAGTAGAAATAGAGCAAAATAGAAATAATCGTGTGGGTTGGAATGGCAGGAGAGAAGGACAGGGTGAGAGTAAAGGAATTGGAGCTGGAAGAAGAGTTGAGCCTTTAGCCTGGCTGGTGTGGCTCAGCAGTTGATTGTTGACCCAGGAATCAAGAAATTGCTGGTTCGATTCCCTGTCATGGCACATGCCCGGGTTGCAGGCTTGATCCCTTGTAGGGGGTGTGCAGGAGGCAGCCAGTTGATGATATTCTTCTCTCATCGATGTTTCTATTTCTCTATCCCTCTCCCTTCTTCTCTCTAAAAATCAATACATATTTTAATGAAAGAGTTGAGCCTTTAGAGTTAACCTTAAATTTTTAAAATCAAGAATGTATAAAATATGCATGTGTCTGGTGACATTTCCAAATTGCAAAAATGAAGAGAAACTTGTATAAGCATCCAAATAATAATAATAATAATAATACTGAGAAGAAAGGCTGTTCACTGGTACTACAGCCTCATCTTCCTGCCACCAAACACCAGAAAAATGTTCAGAATTCTGAAAGACCTGGGTTCAGGAGGTCGGGAAGGCAAATAATATTGCTTAGTAGTTGTCATTGATCAAAAGACAAAAAACAGGACATAAAAAGCTTTAAAAAATGTTAGGAGAGCTCTAGAAAATTACAAATGGGTTGCTGGGACAAAGGAAAACCCATTTATTAACAGGACACTTGTGACGTAACAGGCCACAGGCAGGCTCTTGAGTCCCAGGGTGCAGCTGTGACAGGTCCTGCCCCATCCTGAGCCAATTCATATGTCTGGTGTTCTGGTAATAGAAATCAAGTCAACAAGAGAATGTTCTCATCACAAAGTATAGTCTCGAACGCAGGGAAGCAAAACTTATGTCAACAAAGAGACCATGACAGGTCAAATAAGTAAAAACTAAGTTACACAAAACCAGCATAACACAGAGTATAATAGATGTGTGCCAAAGACTAGGTTCTGGTAGCAGAGTGTACCTCTTTTAAACATTTGTATAAACTAATGAAGCATAAATAGGAAAAAAGACAGAACTCTGCTACCTCGAAGTTTAAACCTCTGTCTTAGCTTTTGGGTCAAAAGAAGTCAAGTTAACAGACTACATAGCAGAATTTGACTTTTACTGAATTCTGCACCTTCATACTGGTGATCAGAGAGTAAAAAGTGAAAATGAAGTTGGAAAAGAACAAAATTGTCAGAAGAAACCCCCAAAGAGTGGTATGATGACACCAAATACAGAGATTGATGATTTTAAGGGAGAAATGATAGAACTAATAACTTCCTGAACTGGCCCTTTCAAAAACATGCAGATCACCAGACAACTACTGCAGGGGGAGGGAAAGAAATCAGGAGATCTCTGCTTAGAAATTAGAAGGTAAGATACACTGGTTCTGATGTGTGGGTTTTCACCTACCCACCAAGCAATTTGATACCAACTGAGTGTCCTACAATTCATCCCAGTTCTGACACCATCTACCTGGAGATGGTGTCAGACCCCATGAGTTAAGGCCTCAGTCCTACACGATTGCATCCTGTCCGCCCTCCTCCCCCACTTCAGATGCCAATATCAAGTCCAGGTGTCACCTGTGCTTCTGACCAATGCTATAGATTGGAGGTTCCCACCACCCCCTCGGGTTGGATTATTTGTTGCAGCAGCTCACAAAACTCAAGATGTTACAGATCACGAGTTTATTCTAAAGGATATGAATCAAGAACAGCAAGATGGAGGAGCTTCCCTGCCCTCTCCAGGTGCCACTCCTAGCATCTCTACTGGTCCACCAACCCAGAACCTCTCTGAACCCCCTCCTGGGATTTATGGAGGCTGCATTACACAGATGAGATGGATGAAGTCTGCCCATTGCTGATGGAGCTCCCTTGGCTCCTCAGGAAAGTTCAGCCTTTAATCTGGGTTGGTTCCTGTGGCAGCCCCCACCCTTGGAACCTCACAAGTCTTGTTAACATAACAAAACATCTGTTCCTTCTAGTCACTTAGGAAATTCCTCAGGTCAGAGCTCTTTTCCTGCAGTAAGATGTAGACCTAGTATATATTTCTTATAAATCACAGTATCACAGAAAGATTAGTCAGAGATAAAGAAGAAAGATAAAATCGCACTCCCAGTCTTCTTTTTCCAACCATTCACTTTGAGATTCCAGTCCTCTGCTAGTAGGTACTACACAGATGAGCTGCTGCTTCCCAACTGCTGGCCTCACTGTCACCCTCTGGAACCTCCTGTGATCCAGGAGCCAGGCCGTTTCATTCTCCTTTAATCCAGAAAGTCCTCTTTTTTGGTTTTTCCTGGTTCTTCACAGCATTGATGTTTTTGAAGAACCCAGGTCAGCTCAGTAGAATGTCCCTCACTCCATCTATTGTTTTCTCACTGTTACATTTGGACTAAACATCTACCAGGGGTGGGCAACCTTTTTGTGAGTGCGTGCCAAAACCAGCAAAATCTCTGATTTAAAATTCTTCTGCATGCTAACCCTAATTTTTTGAGAACATGTTATGCCTACTTGATATCTCTTAAGGTGTACGTATATGAAGAACCTTGAAGAAATAATAAATTTCATTCGAGTGACAAAAACACAATATATGATGATGAAAAATACATTTATTTTTTAATGTATACATGTACACTGATAGTCCAACAGAAAACTTTATGACTCTGATATTATCAGTGGGACTTTTGCTGCTGCATCACTGATGACAGATTTTACATCAGGTTTATATTTCGTGACCTTCAGAGATATGCACGAGCTACTACTTTCATCTGTCAGGCTACTCCTATTACGAGACGTAACAAAATTCATCACTGAGAACAAAGATTCACAAGCGTATGTGGATGAAAACATGGAGAGTAACGCTCTTGCAAAGTTTTTTAAACAAAAAATTTTCTGGAATGGCATTCCAAGTCCTCAATAGTTCGTTTTCAACACTATTGAAATTGCTCTTCCCCTCTCTCATCAATCCATGTCTATGGTCTTTAAGATAACTTGTTATGTAAAATTATTTATTTATCTAAGATGCACCTACACTGAATTTATCTGAAAAAGAAAAAAGTCGATATTAAGAAAAAAGTTGTAAATGGAAGATTATAAGAGAGGGTTTTGCGTGCCAGCAAAAGTTAACTGGTGTGCCATGTTTGGCACGCGTGCCAGGGGTTGCTCACCATTGATCTAGACGAAGAGCACTACCTGATGGCTGTGTCCCAGCATCACAGCTGGAGGTTGCTCCTGGTCAGTGATGCTTCCTGGGTCACGTGGTGAGGGCAATCTCTCTCTCTGTGACTAATGGGTGGTCTGAGGAATAATACATGGTGTCTGCATGGGGATCTCTCTAAGGCAACCCTTTCTCCCAAGTTGGTTGGCATTCTTGTGAAGAGCCCTCTTTTCTTTCCTCCACCATCTCCTTATTTACATTTGAAAAACTTTTTTAGGGTCAGTACATTCATGGATTGTTTTTTAATTCAATGTGTTGTCCATTTTGGATATTAGTCATTGTCCCAGATTTGGCTGGTGGGCATCCCTGCAGGTGGTTCTGTCTTCTGTTGGTTCCTGCCATTTTCATTGTTCAGCAACCCCTTTCTAGCATTAACCAGATCCTGGTTCCTTTCAGCAGGAAAGATATTTAAAAACTAGACTGAGTGCTGGGTGTGCTCAAGGCCACTGGAGTGTCTGTTTCTTTTTGTTGTTAATACTCGATATATTTTCATTGACTTTTTAGAGAGTGGAAGGGAGCAGGAGAGACAGAGAGAAACATCAATGTTAGAGAGACACGTCAATTGATTGCCTCCCGCAGCGTGACAGGTTGTTGGGGTTTGAGCCTGCAACTGAGGTACATGTCTTTGACCAGGAATCGAAACCAGGACCCTTCAGTTTGTGGGCCAGTGCTCTATCTGCTGAGCCAAACTGGCTAGGAAATTCCAAAAATTGGAGCTCTGTGCCTGCAGGCTGGAGTTTCTGTCTCTTCTTGACACCAAACCCCCTAGTTCTGTTGGTTGGCAAACCGCGGCTCGTGAGCCACATGCGGCTCTTTGGCCCCTTGAGTGTGGCTCTTCCACAAAATACCATGTGCGGGCGCGCACGGACAGTGCAGTTGAAACTTCGTGGCCCATGTGCAGAAGTCGGTGTTTTGTGGAAGAGCCACACCCAAGGGGCCAAAGAGCCGCATGTGGCTCGCGAGCTGTGATTTGCCGACCACTGCCCTTGTTCATGTTGAAAATTGCCCAGTGCACTTAGAAGTTGCCTAAACATTTAAAAGGAGAGCAGTTCCTTAGTGTTCTTGCTGGGGGTGGGGTCACAGGTGTTTGGGGACTTGGTCAGTGCTCCATTGGCCAGGCTGGTGGCTACATGGTGCCTGTTTAAGGGTGGCTCTCAAAGGTGCACACACGTGTTCCTGCACTATTTTCTGTGCATGCTTTATTTCACAATAAAAATGTTTAATTGAACACATAGAAAATGTTTGGTTCTTTTTTCTCTGTGTACAGCAGGGTTGGTCTTACGCTTTATTTCTCAAGTTTGAGTTGTGTTTCATATACCATTTATGTACCTGTTTCTTTTGAGTGCAGTTGTACCTACTTAGCCCATAAGAGCACATCTCCATTTTTCAGGAAGGTTATGCAGGAGCAGCCTTCCATGTGCGGAGGCCACTGCATTTCCTGCAGACTCTGAAGGGCACTGTAATGGACTCCCTGTGGGAGCCGAGGTCACCAACAGGCCATCCCTGTGGCGACCCCTGGTGCTTCTCATCCCCCTGCGCCTGGGCCTCACAGACATCAATGAGGCCTACGTGGAGACACTGAAGGTGGGTCTGTGCTGGGTCTGTCCTCTCACTGGCCAGTGGGAGAATTGAAATACTGTTTTGCATTAAAACCCTTCCGTGTCACCATCTTGGCCCCATCCTCCAGCCCTCTGACCACCCTGTGGACTCCTGACCTCTACCTGGGCAGTTTGGGCTGCCCTTCCCACTGGCCCCTGCGCTCTTCCCTAGCCTTGCTCCTCCTGCTGACTTGGTGGTTCCAGTGGCCTCCTGTCTCCACCCAGCCTTGGTATGCAGGCCGCCTCTACGTGCCTGTGTGCCCTTTTTGACACCCGCTGACTCTTGCCTAACCCTCCTGCCACGGCCCGCACGTCCACCTTCCTCAAGCCCATCCCCTGCACAGAGCCCCTGAGCCCACAGCACGTGTTTCTTCAACTGTTTCCTAAGCTCTTGGGGGTTCATTCTCCTCCTTGGGCCTCTTGTTCAGGGGTGCAGGCCTCCTGCTTGCACCTGCTCAGCAGTCCACCTTTCCTCCCTCCTGCAGGGCTGTTTCATGATGCCTCAGTCCCTGGGAGTGATTGGAGGGAAGCCCAACAGTGCCCACTACTTCATCGGCTATGTGGGTGAGTGGGGAGTCCCACGTGATGCCCCAGTTGGCCGGAAGATGAGGGGCAGTGATCTTCAGGGCAGCCCTGTGGAACAATGCTGGCCCCCCACACCTAGAGGTGGCTTGACCCAGGGCCACCAGTAGAAAAGCAGCATGTCCCCACCCCATCTACGTGCTGTCTTTCCCAACCTGGCTTGTCCAGGTGACGGTTGTGGTGTGGCAGGTCTGAAACAGGACCCCCGTTGACACCCCCTCTGCTGACTTTCATGTCGTCTTGCCCAGGTGAGGAGCTCATCTACTTGGACCCCCACACGACACAGCCAGCTGTGGAGTTTACTGACAGCTTCTTGATCCCAGATGAAAGTTTCCACTGCCAGCACCCCCCGAGCAGAATGAGCATCGGGGAGCTAGACCCATCCATTGCTGTGGTACGTTCCCCACTCTATCCCATTGTCCCCTGTGAATGTGGGAGCTTATGGGCACTTGGGCCCTGCATGGCCTTTGCTGCTGAGCTACTTAGGAGATGCAGGTTGAGGCCAAGTCTCAAACCCACCAACCTAGCCCCTGTTCAGGGGCACAGGGGAAGAGACCTGTGTGCTCTGCCATGTAATTATACCTGCTTCATTCTAAGGCCTTAAAAAACACCATGATCTGGGACAGTCAGGGCAGAGGGCAAAGGGTCGAGCCGAGGACGGAGACTATGGAGAGGGGCAGAGGCTGGAGAAGTGAGGATGGTGGGAGGTGCCCCAAGGTCCCTGCAGTGGCACTGGGAATGGAAATCTGGCCTCTTAGGTCACTCTGTGGCCAAGTTCAACATGGTGTCCACTTATGCTGCTTTCTGCTTACCACTGTTTTTCCTTTCAGGGTTTTTTCTGTAAGACTGAGGATGACTTTAATGACTGGTGCCAGCAAGTAAAAAAGGTTGGTAGCGCATGGTGGGTGTGGCTCAGTGGTTAAGCGTCATCCTGTGAACTAGGAGGTCACAGTTTAATTCCTGGTCAGGATACATGCCTGGGTTTCGGACTCAGTCCCCAGTGGGGGCGTGCAGGAGGCAGCTGATCAATGATTTTCTCTCATCATTGATACTTCTCTCCTTCTCCCTTCCTCTCTGAAATAAACAAACGTGTGTGTGTGTGTGTGTGTGTGTGTGTGTATTTTTATTTTTTAAAAATATATTTTATTGATTTTTTACAGAGAGGAAGAGAGAGGGATAGAAAGTTAGAAACATTGATCAGCTGCCTCCTGCACACCTTCTTCTGGGGATGTGCCTGCAACCAAAGTACATGCCCTTGTCCAGAATCGAACCTGGGACCTTTCAGTCCGCAAGCCGACGCTCTGTTCACTGAGCCAAACCGGTTAGGGCATACATTTTTAAAGGGGATTGGTAGCAACTCTGCTATCTGAGTGGACGGGTCTCTGGCTCGGCACCTGCTTCCCCACTTGTTCCTCCACACGGGCACCACTGTGAAATGTCCTGTGGCCCTTATATGGTTGCTGCTTCTGGCATCGTCTCATTGTGATTAGAGGATGTGGGGACTTGACATTGTTCAGGAACTTTAGAATGGAGTTTCTAGTTCTCAGCCTCATGCTGATAGGGTGGTGGGAGATATGGTTTTTGTCTCCAGGGCTGTTTCCATAGGATGGGGTAGGCAAGCACCTTGTTGGATTCCCATCTCTACCCAGGGTTAAGAGCCTCAGTCTGCTCTTGTCAGTGTTTCCCTGATCACAGTAGTGATTGGGGAGCTGAGGGGAGATACTGTGCCCCTGTAGGCTGCCTCTAATGGCTGTGTCTTGCTAACAGCTGTCACTGCTTGGAGGTGCCCTGCCCATGTTTGAGCTGGTGGAGCAGCAGCCTTCCCACCTGGCCTGCCCTGATGTCCTGAACCTGTCCTTAGGTGAGTCCGAGACCGCAGGGCCACATCTCAGGTGGAAGTGGGTGCTGCCTATTTTGTTGCTCAGGTGTGTTCTGTGTGATGCTTCTGTCTTCCCCTCCTAGCTTTTCCCCAGATCCCATTACTTTTGACCTTCAAGATTTGTGTGGGCCCTGGCCAGGCAGTTCAGTTAGTTAGAGCATCGATGTTCATGGTTGCGTGTTTGATCCTCCCCAGTCAGGGCACATATAAGAATCAACCAATGAATGCATAAATAAGTGGAACAACAAATCAATCAGTCTATCTTTTAAAAAAATCAATAAAAAGATTTGTATGAACAGTAGAGGGGGTGGGTAAGGGCAGAGGGTGGGGTGGGAACCGGGTGGAGGGGAGCTATGGGGGGAAAAAAGAGGAACAACTGTAATAATTTGAATAAAGATTTAATTAAAAAAAAGATTTGTATGAACCCCAGATGCAGTCACTTGGTGATTTATATGTGCAACAAGGGATCAGGGACACTGCTGAGTATCCCCCTCCTCTCGCCCTGAGTGTAGCAGCAGCAGTCTGACCCTCATCTTTACCCCACGTGAAGTCATCTAGCCCTGTGCACATGGATCTGGGAGTGTTCCTCACAGGTTCTGGGTTCTGTACGATCCAAAATATGCTGGGCTTTTTGTAATGTCATGAGCTCTCCATGCAATCCACTGTGTGAGTCAGTCCTGCTCTGGCAGGCTTTGCATCCCACTACTCCATAATTCTGTGCCCAAAGGCCTTCTCCCTCGAACAGACCCTCAACTCCCTCCAAGTGTACTGAGCATATGGCACACAGAAAACGGAGACTTGGCATTGAGGCTGTGAGCACATCCAGTTCACACCTCCGTCTGTACCCGGGAAGACCAATGTGAGGACCATGATGAGCCTGTGGAACTGTGTATTGAAAGTCACTGAGGACAAAGATGATGGAGCCCACTGTCCCATTTCTGTGAAGATCACTGAGGAGGAGGATGGAGCCAGCTGACCCCTGTCTCTGTGAAGATCACTGAGGAGGAGGATGGAGCCTGCTGCCTGACAGAAACCACAGTGGGGTCAGGGTGCTGGCATTGAGACTCAGGACAGGTGCCCCGTCTGTCCCAGATGGTACAGGGTTGGCACTCCTCTTGGGACTGGTGGCCCTCGCCTTCAGCCCCTCGCCCTCAGCCCCGTCATGTGCCCCTAGGCTCTGGTGAGCGATGTGTCTGCTCCTTTTGGTAAGTTTCTGGCATCTCTTTCCTGCTTCCATCCCTGCCAGTGAGGCCCCTGGCCAACTCAGACCTGAAGGCTGCACCTCTGCTGGCAAGAGTCCTGATGTCCTCTTGCCGCCTACCACCCTGAGCAAGCACCCTTGCCTGTTGGCCACAGGGCCAGGCCTAGCTCCAGCACAAGCAAGCCAGCAGGTGTGGTTGATGCACACCTAGCTGTTTGTCTCATCCCCACATTCAGAGTAACCCATGCAGGTGTCTGATGGGGTTTTGTCTTATTTCTTCTAGATTCTTCTGACGTAGAGCGACTGGAAAGATTCTTTGACTCAGAAGATGAGGACTTCGAAATCTTGTCCCTTTGAAAATCCTAAATTCGGGGGATATCTCTACTGGCCCTTGCTGGGGTGCCTTTGAGAGCCCAGCTTGGCCTCAGGGCGCTTGGTGCCACCGCATTTCATCCATCCTGCCCACCTGCCCACCGCCCATGTCCTGGCCGCCTCTGCCCTCGACGGGGGACTGCATTATGCTCAAGGCCTCACTGCAGGAATGGGACTGCTCGGACCAGATACTTGGGGCTGCTGGAGAGAACCAGGAATTGCAGGGAGCAGAGCAGCGGCGGGGCTTGAATGTTCACGTCACCTTCGTCCTGCTTCCTTCAGGCTCTCAGTTCTAGGTTTTTGCAATTAAAGTCCTGTTTGAAGTTACTCAACACAGACATGCATTTCTGTTGGGCCTGTTCTGAGTCCAAGAAGACTGGAGACCAAATGAGAAGTGGCCCTGGGACTAAGCCTGCAAGCCCTCCACCTGCAGCCCTCCCATGGCTCTACCAGGCTGCCTAGTGGGAGACAGGAAGGAGTGACGACCTGGCATCTCTTGGCTTTGCAGAGAGAAATAGCAGAGAGGTGGGGCATGGTGCAAACCAGAGACCACCATGCGTGTGACTTGCCAGGAAAGAGCTACAAGTAGAGCCCAAGTGGACTCACTTTCCTCACCTTTTGGTTCCAGCATTTTGAGACGCCCACGTGCTGCTGCTTACTTGTTGCACTGGCTTTCCCTGGGTGGGCCGTGGGTGGTGGGTGAGTGGGGAGCTGCCTTGGTCTGTGATCCTTGGGCCCATGCGGGACATGGGGGCACGGCAAGCCTGGCAGGCAGAGGCTAAGGGCACCACAAAACTGCCCTCCTGGTACCGAAGCTTCAGATGGTTTGGGGCCAAAGGGTGAAACCCTGCTCATGGTGCAAGATAGGCACCCCATCGCTCATCGCGTCACTTGGAGACATTTCCAGGTCCTTCTCAGCACTGACTGACAGCACCTGCAGCCCTGAACCCTGGTTGGGCCCAGAGAGCATGGCTTCCATGCAGGCTTCGAGTCCTGAAGAGTAGCCTCCGTGAGACCTTCGAACAGGCACCTGGGGAGCTCAGGGAGGTGGCGCCTTCTTCCCGGGGGTCTTCCTTGCAGAGCCCCTCCTCCCTCGGCATCTGTAGTTGGGACCACGGGCGGGGGCCCACCTGATGGCAGAGAGCACCCAGCCCCTGAGTGTCGCCGACCTAAGTTAATTTGCTCTTGTCTCTCCCTCCTCCAGGGAAGGAGGAAGGCTGGGCGGTCTCCATTCCTTCTGCTGCATCTTGGAAATGTGCCACCCTGCCTGCTGGGCCAGGGAGTCTTACTGCAGCCCCCGTGTGGTGCAGACGGTGGAAGTGGGTGACAGCCTGGCCAAAGGGGAGCTTTGTCTTAGTGATTTGAAAGGATTACTGAAGAGAGTGTTGTCCATTCTTAGTAGTTTGCAGTTCTTCATCGCAAATAACAGTTTCAGTAGAAAACAAAGTCTATTGTCTCTGTCTTGACCTTTCCTCGTTAGAGTTGTAATGATGGAACAAGAATGAACATTTTCTAAGCTCATGTCCATGGATCTCAGTGAGGATTTGTGGACTCAAGGCAAGCTCATCTCCCCTACACTAGGCAGACGGACCTCACCTGACAAGGCTCTGCTAGCTGCGACATGCTTCCTGTGGTCCTAAAGCAAAAAGGACGAGGAAACTTGGTTTAGGAAAACACACAATAACCCATTCTTTAGGAGTGGTTAGCCTAGTTCGTTGTCCCTCTGGTGAGCTGAGACTACTGGCCGAAGGCAGTTGCTGGTGCCTCAGCCAGTTCCTTCACTGTGCCCGAGATGTCCTAGCCTGACAATGCAGAGGGTGGCTAGCCTACTTGGCTCCCTGCTTCCTGCCACCCGTCCTCTGTTTAGGTGCAAGGGGACCAATGCCAGAAAAGAAAGCAGGAAACATTGTGCTGGTCCCCAGGTGAGGTGGCCCAGGAACCGAGTCATGGCCTGTTAGCATCTGCTGTAACAGATCTTGCCCAGTGGCTTCAAACAACAGACATTCAGGTCCTGAGGGCAGTGGTCAAACAAGATGTCAGCAGGGCACGCTCCTCCTGTGGCACCTGGGACGTTTCCTCGCCTTGTCCAGCTTCTGGAAGCTGCCCTCCTGCCCTCCACCCTCAGTGAAGATGCCTTTGCACCCTCCCTCTGGCTCGGCCTCTCCTGCTTCTCTCTGTTGGAGGCCCTTCCTGGACAGTCTAGGATGGCCCTGTTTCAAGGTCCCTCTGCCTTTAGGGACCTTGAGACAGAGGTGCTCTTCACAGGTTGTAGGGTTGAGAATGCAGGTGCTTTGGAGGCCTTTTTTCTGTCAATGCCTCAAAGGCTTCTTTAGGGTGCTGGGAGGCAAACAGCCCCTCAGCTAAACCTGCTGCCACAACTCTGGCCAGGCTGTTTGACGAGTGCTGTATTTATTGAAGAAAGTTTAAATGGCCTTGTTGATTTGAAAGTCAGCCCATTTCTACCTTCGCCCAGCTCCACTGCTTACCACCTGTGGGACTCTGTTCAGCTCTGGCCTCTGAGCCTGCTCATCTCTGACCCCACAGCTCCAAGAGGATGGTCTCTACTGAAACCTCCACCTCGTCCCACATCCTGACCCTCCGCAGAGAAAGTTCCTAGTCCAGTTTCCAGCCCTTCCCAGCTTCAGCTGAGGGGTCCACACTCAGCCCTCATCCCAGCCTGTGCTGGGTGCTTAGGGCACAGCCTGGACCTACCCACCTCCCTCTGGTCATCTCACCCATGCCCACTGCCAACACCAACCCTCCCTGACAGCCACGACCTCTCCGTGAGTCCCAGCCTGATCCTGATGTGTCCACAAAGGCAAGGGAGCTATTGGTTCAGATCTCAAGAAATCAACCCAGTTTCCTTTTCATTCTAGATGGGACCTGGTTATGTAAGAAGTCAACCAGGCAGGTGAGTGATAGGCGTGTCCCAGGAGGGGACCCAGGGACTGTCTTAATGAAAACGATTGACTGTGTGACTCCTGGAATTCTGACCTCACAGGTGTATAGTGTGGTCTGGTGGATGTGCTGACACCCACGGACGACCTCCCATCAGCAGGGCTACAGTGAGCAATTCGAACCCCATGAGTAGATACAAGAACCACGCCCTCAGGACTGAGTGTGCCAACACTAGCCATCCTCATCTGTCATGCCTTGTGTCCTCAAGGTGATAAGGAGGGACCAGGACAGAGGGCCAGGCAGCCTGGGTAGCTTAGGGGAGCTGGGGTCTGGCTGCCACTGCTATGCAGGACCTCCCAGCCAAATGTAGGTTCTGCCTCAGTCTGGTCTGAACTGTCAGTTGACCACTTACAACCCGGGGGTTAAGCAAATACCACATCTTTTTTTTCTGCCTAGAATCCAGTGTCCTGGCTTCAGAAGGGCACTGAGCCCCACAGTGCTGTCTGAACAGAGGGGATCCCTGTGCAGCACCTGGCGGATTCTCCTAGGAAGGGTGGATTAGGCAGGGTCCACGCTTATCTGGGTTCCACAGATAAGGCTGCCCTTCATGCCCACATGGACGGGGGCAGGATGTAATCAGGCTGCCTGGCCCCTTCATATCACCTTGAGGACACAAGGCACGACAGATGAGGATGGCTGGTGTCCGCACACTCGGTCCTGGGGGTGTGGTTCTGGTATCTGCTCACACGGGGTTCAAGTTGCTCACTGTAGCCCTGCTGACGGGAGCAGATCACCTTTGGGCATCAGCACATCTACCAGACCATGCTGTATACGTTAGAGCAGTTCAAGATAGAACGGAATGAAATTATATTCCTGGCATTTAGGACCACAGCAGAAAGAACAAAGGTACCAGCTGGCCCTAGCTGGTTTTGCTCAGTGGATAGAGAAGAGGCCTATGGACTGAAAGGTCTCAGGTTTGAGTCCAGTCAAGGGCACATGCCCAGTTGTAGGTCCAATCCCCAGTAGGGAGCATGTAGGAGGCAGCCAGTCAATGATTCCCTCTCCCTTCTCTGAATCAATAAAAATATATTTTTTTTAAAAAGGTACTATGTTTAGATGAAATGGGACTTCATACCTCAAGACACAGCCAGCCAGACCCAGTGAGGCCAGTCCAATGGGGGTGGTCCAGAGAAGCCCTACTGGGCCAGCGTAGGGCCCTCCCACCCGGAAGGACTCTAAGGAGAGGAGGCCTTCGACGACATACTTTCAAAGTAACTTTTATTCGTGCCTGTAAGAAATTCAGATTTTAAACTGACTGCCACATCAATTATCTTGAACCTGCTTGGATATGGTTATCATTAAGTTTCAATAAAAGGCATAATGATTTATCAACATCCTCAGGGTGAAAGAGGGCAGAAGGCTGAGTGACATACCACGAAGTCCCTGTGCCCAGGCCTCTCGAGAGGCTCCTCGTAGCTCTGCTTGTTGTTGACTTGTGCACAGCCCCCATGTTGTGCAATGTGAACACTGCACATCAAGCCTTTCATAAGGCTCCGGCCTCGCAGGACCCAGGGAAGGGGACAGCCCCTCCACATTTATGTCCACAGCTTCCCCAGCGGCCTCTGCGCTGCGGCCTGGATGATATCCTCAGAGAGCGTGCGGATCTCCTTGTGGACGTCTTCAATGCTTTTGGAAGCATCAACCACCTATTTCCATGGGATGTCAGGAGAAAAAGGATGGTTAATGCTCTTCACCTTTGTCGGTGAACATGTGGATTTCAGACAGGGCTGGGTGTGGGAAGGGCACAGTACAGGCCCCTTGGAGTCCTTCACACCTTTCTGACCCTCAGCCCCAGCTGGGCCGGGAGGGCTTTGCTTATATCCTTGGGACGAAGCTAACCCACATACCTGCTGCATCCCAGAAGCAGAATAAACACCCCATCCTCCTGATCGTCTTCCTCCTCCCCGTGACTCCCCCAGGTAACCACACATCAGCTCTCCTCAGGTCTGGCTGAGGAGGCAGAGAGAGGGCAATGCCTGTGCTAGGCTATACTCCCACACATCCTCGGCCACAAAATTCACTCACTAAATGCTGTGTCCTCATGGAAAGCATGAGGACCTCTGGTACCAAGGGAGCCAGTCCACGAGAAAACATCTCCACCAGGATGTGGGAGGCTGGGGATTCAAGTCCTCCTCCTACCATCGATCTAGGTCTAGGCCAGTGATGGTGAACTCATTTTTTTGGTTGATTTTTCTTTGTTAATGGCATTTAAATATATAAAATAAATATCAAAAATATAAGTCTTTGTTTTGCTATGGTTGCAAATATCAAAAAATTTCTATATGTGATATGGCACCAGAGTTAAGTTAGGGTTTTTCAAAATGCTGACACACCGAGCTCAAAGGGTTCGCCATCACTGGTCTAGGCCAAGAACAGCCAATTCTGGAAAAGCTCCTGGGGGGTGTAGACGAACTCAGAAAAATGCAATAATGAGGTCTGACTAGGCAGAAATGAGAATGACTCCTGAGACCCCACACAAGTACACCCCGAAGGTCACCTCGCCAGCCACTGCTCCAGCAGCACAGCTCTTACACAGACCTTCCCGGACAGCAACACTGGATGGTGTGAGGGGCGTTAGCCACCAATTAATTTCCAAATGGTCCTCGGGAAGTTTTTGTACTATACTTGCAACTTTTCTGGAAGTATCTTATTGCTTAAAAACTTTGAAAAAGAATGCTAAAAAAAAGACAAAAAACTTTCAGATAAACAAAAGCTGAGAATTCTATGCTAGGAGACCTGCCCTATAAGAAAAGGCAGTTCTTCAGGCTGAGGGAAACAAAACATGATTGGAAACGTGGAAGGAGAGATGAGCACCAGTGTGGGCCAGTAGGAGATAAAGTTTTCTGATTCATATTCCTAGCACTCTACATTCTTGGCTTGATCCTTGCAGATGTTGAAATGTGTTATGTGAATCATTTAAATTATGTGAAAATGACTCCAGGGTTCAGTGTGAGACATTCCACCAGTACATGTGAAAGCCATGTGAGGCTCTATGTTGCTACTCCCTCATAGGGAGGAAGGGCTTGTGGTCACCCTAGACAGGCCATGCAGCTCCGCATTGACTTGAGCACACATGAAAGAGAAGAGAAATGAGCCCACCCCAGCAGCAGGCTCAGCTCCTAGGACGGAGGTGGGGAAGCACACGCCAGATGACAGGGTCAACAGCTTAACCTTTCAGAGTCACATGGATGCAGCGTGTGACCGGCAGTGGACCTGGTCAACAGAGGATAAAAGTGGCTCTCTCGAGCCTGGGGTGGCACCTGCAGCACCGCCTGACCCCTAGAGCCCAGGCACTCAGATGTGCCCGAGAGAAGGCAGTGGTGGGATCTGCTATGGCACTGCTGGCAGGAACAGTAGCTCATCTGCAGGGAGGGAGGAGTAAGGCTGATGCCTGGGACTAAGGTCAGGGCACCGGATGATGGGCGCTGAGATGAAGGAGAGCCCCAGCACAGGGAGATGGCTGAGTGGGCCATGGGGGTGGTGTCCGGGCTCAAGCACCCCAGGCCAGGCCAGCAGAGTCAGGAGCCATCTCCTTCCCAGGAGCTAGTAAGGAGACAGGCATGCCCCCCACAGCAGGAACACCCAGGAGCTGGCACTGTGCAGGACAAGGGGCGTAAGGGAGGCAGTCTCTGACCCAGCAGCTGAAAGGGGGTGAACTGAGGGCTGGCCCCCAAATGGACAAGTTCAGACTTCTGATGCAAGGACCTAAGCACAGACTGCAAGATAAAGTATTACTCTTCCAATAAGCATGGAAGGTGATGTGAGGAGTAACTCAGGGATTTTATGTTCTGGATGACAAGGTCACATGGCTAATGCTCAGCAGAGGACAGGAACCTGCTGAGCAGTCAGCTCTGGAAAGGACCCACCAGGGAGGATTGCTGCTGTGGGGCTAGTGCCTGTCAAACTGTCCTCCAACCCACCTACAAGACACCCAATTTCCACACTTTGAGAAGCTAGCACCGGGACCCTGAGGGTGCCCACGCTCCTGGGTGCAGCTCTGGCACTAGGGCGACTCACCTTCCAGTTTAGAGTCCTGTCCTCCATGAGCTGGTAGTAGCATTGCAGTACCCGCTCCTGGAAGGCCCCATCCTCATAGCGTTCTTGGCCGAACCCGCCCCGCTCCACAACCTCTGCCAACCTCAGCTGAAGAAACACGACCAGGTCTGGTTTGGGAAGGCCCACGTCTGGCTGCTTGCACCAATGCAAAGAGAAGTTCTGCAGCAAAGAAACTGATGATCAGAGAAAGAAGCCTAATGGGGTCTAATGTGTTGTTTTAAAATCCATACCAAAGGAGGGGCAATGAGCTACCATTTCTTGAGACAGCAAGAAGTGAGGATCCCAGTAGTGACTTGATTTTTTAGATCGTGAATGTTTTACTATTTCCCATGGCACCTCCTTCTGGTTTAATTTTGTGAGCACATTCAAAAGTGGATAGAGCTCTGGCCAGTGTGGCCCACTTGGTTGGGCATGGTCCCTTGCACAGAAATATTGCTGGTTCAATTCCCAGTCAGGGCACATGCCTAGGTTGTTGGCTCAATACCAGGTAGGGGGTGTCTAGGAGGCAGCCAATCAATGTTCTACTCACATCAATGTTTCTCTTTCTCTCCCCTCTCCCTCTTTCTCTAAAAATCAATAAAATATCCTCTGGTGAAGATTTTTTAAAAAAGGTATTTGGGGGATGCATACTGAAACATTTATGAAGCATATGATGTGTCTGGTGGTCACAGTACTGGGTGATTTATCATTTTCTCTGCTGGTACATATTTGAAACTTTCTAAATAAAAAGCAGAAATAAGGGGCAGTACAGTCACTGCCATTCTACCTGGGACAGGAAGTCAGGAAAATATAAACAAAGCACCAGATGCTCTCACCATCTGGTCTGGACACAAGGCTGGGATAGAAAGCCCTGCTGACAGACCACCTCTGGAAATGTGTGATGTGAAAACAAGCTGCATCTACACCAGTGTTTGCCTTTCCCTTAGATAAGACCAGATTACAGCAGATGGACATAAGGACCACACAACTTGCTGTGTGATGTCATGGCCCTGCTCTAGACAGTCACACTAGCGGCATCCCACCGGGCTGGGCAGCACTCACCTCCTTGGCATTGGTAAAGGCAACACCAGAAAACGCATATCTGTCCACGATGAGGGTGATGCCCTGGCTCAACCTTTCCTTAATCAATGGCCTAAAAAAACAGAAAATGATTCTGAGCCATGGACCCAACTCCACATCCCCAGAACTGTCATGTTACAATCATCCTGATGACAATTCAGTAATTCAGTAACCTGACGGATTACGGGCCAGTGACTTGTAACCTTATTTCTTATTGAAAGATTAAAAAAAAAAAAAAAAAAAGAGCTCTGGATCTCCTCCTAGAAGATGCCACACAGGCACTCCCAGCAAAGCCCAATGTGAAACACAAGTCCCCTAAGGAACCACAGACATCACTGACAAAGATGGCAGGGAAGCCTGTGGGCAAGAGAGACTCCGCCAGAAGATGATGCTGAGAACATTCTCACAGGTGACAGTAGCTTAGGAAGATGTGCAAAGACAAAGGTCTGACATCAGCAAGAAGCATCGCTTGCACTTTGGGGAACAAAAGGATTTTTGCCACCTGTGACCTGGAGAAGCCCACAGAAGAGTAGGGATGGGAGATCACACTTGCAACAGCGAGATGCAGTTCTCATCACAGCTTCATTTGTGATTCCAAGCCATTAAAAAACTACCTAACCTGCAAACAGGAAGTATGTCACATGCACAACTGAGAAGGTGCAACTGTATAAAGAATGAGAAAGCCCTAACCGGATTGGCTCAGTGGATGGAGCGTCAGCCTGTGGACTGAAGTGTCCCAGGTTTGATTCCGGTCAAGGGCACATTCCGGGTTGCGGGCTTGATCCCCCAGTAGGGGGCGTGCAGGAGGCAGCCTATCAATGATTCTCTCATCACTGATGTTTCTCTCATTCTCCTTTCCTCTCTGAAATCAATAAAAATATTTTTTTAAAAAAACGAGAAAGACGTCCATAAGGAGATATAAACCAGTCTCCTAATGTGTCACTAATAAAGCAAAGTACAAACAAGTACATATGGCTGACTACCTTTTCAATAAGGTGTATCACACACACAAAAAAAGGTTATCAGGACGACACATACCCATTTGCTCATTTTATAAATAAATAAATACTTGAGGGGACACTATTCCCCACAGCGGAGGACAGGTGTTGGACAGATGGGAAATGGGAAGGGCAGTGACATATTTTGTATGGTTTTAACTTTTAGAACCATATAATGTTTTATGAATTAAAAAATGAAAATTAGCCGAAACCGGTTTGGCTCAGTGGATAGAGCGTCGGCCTGCGGACTGAAAGGTCCCAGGTTCGATTCCGGTCAAGGGCATGTACCTGGGTTGCGGGCACATCCCCCGGAGGAGATGTGCAGGAGGCAGCTGATCGATGTTTCTCTCTCATCAGTGTTTCTAACTCTCTATCTCTCTCCCTTCCTCTCTGTAAAAAATCAATAAAATATATTTTAAAAAAATGAAAATTAAATCAACAAAGATGAAAAAAAACCTAAAATTGTATAGTTGAATGAACATAACCATATCCCACATGAACACACAGGAAAACCTGCCCCAGAGACTTGAACACAGCACTCTCTGTACCCATGTGCTAAGGACAGAGCTGCCCACCACCTTGACCACTACGCAGGCTCTTACAGAGGTGTGGACCGCGGGCGGGCAGGTCCCCTAATGAACCACTCTCAGTGATGTCTGTGGTTCAATAGGGAACTTGTTTCACTGTGAATTTAAGTTAATCAAAGATATAAACAAGAAAACTGTGGGGGAGCCTGTGATACTGGACTGCAACAGGTATCAGCATGAACTGAGTTTCAGTGTAGATATGTGCAGTCATCTCCCGTATCTGCAGGAGATACATTCTAGGGCCCCCAGGGGATGCCTGAAGCCACAGATAGTACCAAACCCTATATACTCTGTTTTTCCATACACATATATATATAATATATATTATATATAATAAAGTTGAATTTATAAATTGGGCAATTTCATAAGTAGACTTGTTCCTACTGTAGTGATACCTCACCGTATGTTTTTCTTTCCTTTTTTTTTTTTTTTAAATATATTTTATTGATTTTCCACAGAGAGGAAGGGAGAGAGACAGAGAGTCAGAAACATCGATGAGAGAGAAACATCGACCAGCCGCCTCCCGCACATCCCCCACCGGGGATGTGCCCGCAACCCAGGTACATGCCCTTGACCGGAATCGAACCTGGGACCCTTCCGTCCGCAGGCTGACGCTCTATCCACTGAGCCAAACCGGTTTCGGCTGTTTTTCTTTCCTTGAGTGAAAAACTTTCACCTTTCATTTAAAGGAAGCCCTTACTTTTTCTTTTGGCATATGCAAATTGCCAGCATAACTACTCTTTTTTTTCCCCAGCATAACTACTTTTGAGCTTTGGGGCCATCATTAAGTAAAATAAGAGTGACTTGAACACAAACTGATGTGACTAATGAACAGGTAGCATCTACAGCAGTGGTTCTCAACCTTCCTAATGCCGCGACCCTTTAATACAGTTCCTCATGTTGTGGTGACCTCCAATTTCATTGTTACAAATTAAACATAATTAGAGCATAGTGATTAATCACAAAAACATTATGTAATTATATATGTGTTTTCCGATGGTCTTAGGCGACCCCTGTGAAAGGGTCGTTTGACCCCCAAAGGGATCGCGACCCACAGGTTCAGAACGGCTGATCTACAGTGTGGAGATGCTGAACAAAAGAGGTGAGTCACATCCCGGGAGGGACAGAGGACATTTCAAGATTTCATCCTGTGACTCAGAATTGTGCACAATTTGAAATTTCTGAATTGTTTATTTCTGGAATTTTCCATTTAATATTTTCAGACCTTGGTTGACAGTGGGTAACTGAAACATGAAAAGTGAAACCACGGGTAAGGGAAACGAAAGTCGATAAACAGATACAGAGGCAGAGCAGACGAACGTATAGGTCTGTCCCCAGAAGGGACACCCACTAGCAGTGAGCACACCTAGCACCCAGATGTTGGTTTCTAAACACCATTCCCCACAAGAGAAAAACAGCTGGTTCCCAGGCTGAAGCAGAAAACATGAGAAGCCTAAACATCTTGTTATACCAAAAAGCAAGCTCTTAAAAATAAGGCCTGGGCCCTGACTGGTTTGGCTCAGTGGATAGAGTGTCAGCCTGCGGACTGGAGGGTCCGTATTCGATTCTGGTCAAGGGCATGTACCTTGGGTGCGGGCACATCCCCAATGGGGGGGTGTGCAGGAGGCAGCTGATTGATGTTTCTCTCTCATCGATGTTTCTAACTCTCCCTTTTCCTTTCTCTCTGCAAAAAAAAAAAATCAATAAAATAGTTAAGGAAAAAAAAAAAAAAAAGGCCTGGGAACACAACCAATGGACCTGCTTGAAAAGCCTCCCACCAGCCAAATTTGGAACAACCTGAACATCAAAAAACAGGAGTAGCTTGTGACCAACTGACTAAAGAACCTGAGTCCACACTGATGACGAATGGATGGGGGAGGCAGGAAAGCCCTTCCTTACAGAATGCCAACTAACAAAAATAGAAAAAATGGAATTATAAAGTCGCCCTTTGAAATCACAATGACTGCCTCGGGCAGAATTATTCATGAATGCTACAGCAGAGGGTCAGAGTTTGCTAAGGGGATGTTTATATAGTTTTGTAGTATTTCCCCTTTTAAGTATTTTTTAACATTTTTATTGATTTCAGAGAGGGAGGGGGAAAGAAACATCAATGATATTGATCAGGTGCCTCTTGCACACCCTCTATTGGGGATCAAGCTTGCAACCCCAGCATGTGCCCTGACCAGAATCAAACCGCTGAGTTACACGGGTGGGCGTCCCTCCTAACTATTTACAACAGGAAAGACAGTCACTTAGTGGAAGGGCCTAGCCAGCAGCCTCCTAAGAGACCCAGGGAACCTGCAAATGATGGCTAAATGCCTCACCTCCCTCTTGCCCAATGCACTAAGAACCCAAAACCAAAATTGCATACCTAAGTCTACTTGTGGGGAAACATCAGACAAATGTAGCACTTTATAAATGGTTTGTAACTTTTTACAGAGTGAGCAGATGATAATGTGGCAAATGTTAATCATAGGTGAAGGTTGGTGAAAGGCTTATGGGAATTCTTGGTTCTAGTCTTACAACCTTTTCAGCTGACTGAAATTATTTCATAATAAGTTTAAAAACAGGCAGAGTAGCAAATTGCCATGGGAAGTAAGAGAAATCACTTATTTCTAGGGATATGTTCCTGCATGGAGATATTTACGGCCATAGAGGGCAGGCAGGTTTTGGTAAAAGGAGATAGGGAGGGATCTGGAGGGTGTTACCCCCATTGTTTTGAGGTATTTTCAGGGACCACCATCAACCCAGTTCAGATGAAGCAAAACTAAGGGTGAAAGATTAAATGGCTGGAGGAAATAATCAGTTTCCGCACAAAGTGCTTCAAGTACAAGGGAGAAATCAAAACAGCCGAGGCTTACCAAGCACTTGCTCCCACCCTACCTGGCCGACTTCAGGTGACTGTCACACCAGACCTACAAGGGGCACTGTTGTGCCAATGATGAAGCTGTGGTTGAGGGCTGAGCAAGACACCAAGGTCACAGAGATGGTGGACAATGGTACCACTTGTGAACTCAGCACCTGACCTATCACCCAAGGACTTTCAGGTCTTAGGAACACTAATCTGGCAGTAGTGGCTGGAATGATCTGCAAAGGGGACTATGTGTTGTGTCAGAACAGAGGGACAACCGACAGGAGGTCTTTTCCACACCAGGGACAAGACCACTATTTAGGAAATAGTTAGCATTATTTCTCAGTTTGATTTGGGCCTACATTACTTTTCTACAAACCACAAAGACAAAACAAAATCAGAACAATTACATCCATAAATTGCAGATGTGAGATTATAAAAATGGTCTTGGTGTCCTTAGAGTGGTATTACAGTGGGGAAGGCCTTTCCAAGCAAGACAGCAAGCTAAGCAGAGAGTAGAGCATTGTCCCTGCTTATAAGAGGGACAATGCAAAACCCCTGAATGTCCATCAACATCTGCTGTGAACGCCCTTCTGGTGAGCAAGCTACAGCACTAAGAAAGAGTGAGAAGAGAGGCCTCCTTCAGATATCAAAGGTCTGTAAGGCAGTTAGAAAGCAGCTGCAAAATTATTTTTATGGTAGGTTCCCATTTATTTATAATGAAACAACTCCAATGCTGTGTTATCTACATACGTGTAAATGGAAACAAGAGCCTCTGAAAGCACACACCATATCGCTCAGTAAACAGTTAAATGTTGAGAGGACTCTACTAAGATGTAAAACAAAAAAGGGTTGGGAGAGAGGATGAGATACCAACCTAAACTGTGAACTTCAGTTAAACAAATATATAATCAAGAAAACTGTTGCCAGAACCGGTTTGGCTCAGTGGATAGAGCGTCGGCCTGCGGACTGAAGGGTCCCAGGTTCGATTCCGGTCAGGGGCATGTACCTGGGTTGCAGGCACATCCCCAGTGGGAGATGTGCTGGAGGCAGCTGATCGATGTTTCTCTCTCATCGATGTTTCTAACTCTCTATCTCTCTCCCTTCCTCTCCGTAAAAAATCAATAAAATATATTTAAAAAAAAAAATGAAAAGAAAACTGTGGGGGGCCCTAACCGGTTTGGCTCAGTGGATAGGCATCAGCCTGCGGACTGAAGGGTCCCAGATTCGATTCTGGTCAAGGGCATGTATCTTGGTTTTGGGCACATCCCAGTAGGAGATGTGCAGGAGGCAGCTGATCGATGTTTCTCTCTCATCGATGTTTCTAACTCTCTATTCCTCTCCCTTTCTCTCTGAAAAAACTCAATAAAAATAGATTGAAAAAAAAAGAAAGAAAACTGTGGGGGAGCAGGAGGAAGGGACAGGGGTGTGGGACAATTTAGTACTTCCTGATAACCCTTTCTGTAAACCTAAAGCTACCTAAAGGAAATTAATTACAAAGAGGTGGTGGACAGGAGGCAGAAAAAGCATTAATCAGTGCTCTTTGGGAATATACAGCGATTAGATCTGGTCACAGGACTGGTGAATAAAAGAACCTTGTAAAGGCACAGCCTCTGGCATCACTATCCACTCCCCTCCCGAATCTCAAGAGGGAGAAAAGCATTGGGGGAGAGATGGAGGGCAATGGTATTACACTTGTTCCCAGCGGTTTGCAGAGAAAAGTAGGTGCACTGAGTGATCCTCCACCTCACTCTTCTTTTCCAAATAAGAACTCAGAAGTTTGCCAATTTCAGTTGATCTTTCTAAAAAAAGAAAGAAACACACAAAAATGAAGCTTTCCATCTACATTAGAATAGTTTGTACTAAACTTCTGGTCCTGACTCAAGTCTAAGTTTGAGTTTTATTTATTTATTTATTTTTTAAAAATATATTTTATTGATTTTTTACAGAGAGGAAGGGAGAGAGAGAGAGAGCTAGAAACATCTATGAGAGAGAAACATCGATGAGAGAGAAACATCGATCAGCTGCCTCCTGCACATCTCCCACTGGGGATATGCCCGCAACCCAGGTACATGCCCTCAACCGGAATCGAACCTGGGACCTTTCAGTCCTCAGGCCGACGCTCTATCCACTGAGCCAAACCGGTTTCGGCTGAGTTTTATTTTACTACATCACTACACAGGTTCAGACCTTCCCCTGAAGCTAGGGGCGCTTCCCTGAGAAAATGCAGCAGTATGCAGGCACACTGGGGAGCAGTTACCTCAAAGGAAGTATTTCTAACATTTGTAGAATGGCTGGCTTAAAGATTAGGACAATATTCAAAATAGCATTTCCCCCATTTCCTTCTCCTTGTTTTGTAAGCGTTACGCTGTCTCCTGGTTATCTGAATACTGATATTTTTATAAGCACTTTCAAGATCAATATTTTACTTTAAAAACTAAAAAATATGCCACAAAACCCCTGAGAGGGCAAACAGCAGAACAAAAAACAAAACAGAAACCTGGCCCTAGCTGGTTTGCTCAGTGGATAGCGCGTCAGCCTGCGGACTGAAGGTTTCCTGTTGGATTCCAGGCAAAGGCACATGCCTGGGTTGCGGCTCAATCCCCAGTAGGGGGCCTGCAGGAGCAGCCAATCAATGATTCTCTCATCACTGATGTTTCTTTCCCTCTCCCTTCTTCTCTGAAATCAATAAAGATAAGTTTAAAATAACAATAATAATGATAGTATATTTTAAAAAAACAAACAGAAATCTGAGACATGGATTACAAAACAGCACCAGGAAGGGGGGAGGGACTGAGAGGTGGGGGGGGGGGGTGGCAATGGAAGATATCTGTAATACTATCAAGAGTAAAAAATAAAACAAGCAAAAACAAAACAGCACTAGCAAACTTTTGGGGATGACAGATACAGTCTTGATTGTGAAGAGTTTCACGGGTGTATAATTATGTCGAAGCTCGTCGCACACTTCCCACATATGCACGTTACTGTACATCAATTACAGATCAATATAACTGCAAAAATAAAAGCACGGATGCATCCAATACCGACGGACAGGACACAGCGAACACAGGACTATAACAAGTGAGAAAGCCAATGATGGCCACAGACGGCAACCATAGCTCCAGGTAAACCATCTTTGCACAGGTCAATTAGGGTAAGGTCGGCAGGAGGCTCGGTTTCTTCATTCTCAGACACCTTTGGATGAGACCACACCAAACCCGCCCTCAACCACAAACGCGGCAGATTGGGGGGAGAACCGGGCGGGGCGAGCACGGCGGGCACATTCGGTCCCCGGATCTGGGTTCCCCCTGCTCCTCGCGGTGCTCCGGCCCCCGGGCTCCGGCCGCCCGACCTCTCCCGCCCGCAGCTCCCCACCACCTGCCAGACCCGCCCGAGGGCTCCACCCACCCGGGAAGCGTAGCAGCTCGGCGGGATGGCCGGCGGCGCAGAGCGCGGCCACCAGCTTGCGGCTCTGCGTGCTCTTCCCGGCGCGGTCCACGCCTTCCAGCACGATGAGCGCCCCGCGCCGGCCCGCCATCGCCACGAAGTCGCCGCCCGCCAGGGCTCCAAAATGCCGCGCGTCGTCCGGAGCTTCCATTGGCTGACGTCAGCCGCGCGCGCTAGGATTGGCTGCTATTTTCCATCGTTGGTCGGATTGGCTAGAACTGACAAGGGGAGCGGCGCGAGAACGGCTGTTCGCACCGCCTCTTCCGGAGGAGTCCCCGCCTTCTAAGCCGGAAGCCGAGGGCGGGACTTAGTTCTCGGTCGCGCCTGGAGCTAGGCTGCGGCGCGTGGGCTGGAGGCCCAAGCCCGAGAGGGCTAGTGGCGCGTCCTCGACGAGGTGCGGCGGTAGGGCGGCACGGCCCGCAGGCAGGTCTCGCGAGCAGGCCGGGGATTGTAACGCTCGCCCCGTCTGTGTCCAGCAGCGCGGGGAGGAGCTGTTTGCACAGGGCCCACGCGACAGCCGAGTAAACAGGGGCCTGCCAAGCTCCGAGACTTCCATTTGCAAAGACTGCGTGTGCACACCCACAGGCAGAAAGGAGAGCAGGGCGGTCGTTTCGTCTGTGACATGTGGCCACCGACCAGGAGAGGTCCCTGTCGTGGGGAGGCGACACGTCTGACTGAGAGCAGCCCCGGCATCTAGAGAGCGTCCAGTGATGTTTGCTGCTCTTGTCTCAGGGACATCGAGCTGCGGCGGCATCTGCCAGGTGACACTGCGCACTTGGGGGTGCCGCCTTCCGCTCCTCACACGCGCACTTTCCCCACTTGAGGGGTCCGCCCTCTGACCTGTCTAAACCCTATCACCCCGAAGGCCCGTCCCCGAATCCATCACGTTGTGGGGACACAGACATTGAGACCGGAGCAAGCCAGGAATTTCTGTTTTCCAGAATTTCTGTCGTGCTGGCTTAGGTTTCCCTTAGAGGCACTGGTACAAACTTTGGAGGCCACTGTTTTGGGGAGGTGGATGCAGCAGAAATGCAGATGTGGAATTCCGGGCTGCTCTCTAGCGAGCTGTTGGGAATCACCTGCCTCCTGCTGCAGACCCAGAGGTCGGTGAGTCAGGGCCCTTAAGGTTGAGCAGTGCCTGGGCTGAGGCCCTTGGGGCCATTTCCGACCTTTCCTCTCCCTCCCTCCCCCCCTCCCCCCTTCTCTCGGTGGTTGCGGAAGCCCAATGATAATATTACCCAAGATGCCTACAGTGAGTTTTGGAAGGGTGATAGATTATATTGTTTCCAATTATTTGCTTCCTTCCTTGATGTTGAGCTTGGCCACGTGACTTCCAAACACTGCTGTAAAGTAATCACAGCTGACAGCACAGGCAGAAGCTTTGAAAGCAGTTTGGCTCACCCATCCCCCTCTTGACCCCCAGGTGAGAGCAGCTGGCGTGCAACTAGGTCTGCTTTTTCACTTTGATTCCTGGAATAAGACATGGCCACAGCCAAGCTACAGCCACTGCAGCTGATAGGTAGCTCCAGTAAGAAAAACTGAGGTAACTCAAGTCACTGAGACTTTGGGGTTATTACTGTAGCAGGACCCAATGAAAGCTCATGACAGAATGACTGTTGCTTAATACCGCCTTACTTAGGTAAGCAATATCCTGCTGTCTCATTGATGTCTTCTAAAATGTCCATCTCCTGCCCTAGCAGGTTTTGCTCAGTGGATAGAGCCTCAGCCTGGGGACCAAAGGGTCCCAGATAAGATTCCGGTCAAGGTCAAGGGCATGTACCTCGATTACAGGCTCCTCCCCCACCCAGGCCCTGGTCAGTCCTGCAGGAGCCAACCAATCGATGTGTTTCTCTCATATCGATATTTCTGTCTTTCCCGCTCCCACTCTCTCTTTAAAAAAAAAAAAAATCAATGGAAAAATATCCTTGGGTGAGGATTAACAAAAAATAAAAATAAATAAAATATCCCTTAAAAAAAAAAGTCCATCTCCTTGCCTTCAAAAGAGGAAGGGATTCGAGTATAGTACAGAAGAGAACCCTCCTGGCATTGGATAAGTCTCAGTGCTGTAGGCAGTTAGACATGACAGCAAGGAAGATGGGCCAGGTATAGGTCATCCAGGTGGAAAGCCCCAGGTGCCCAGCAATGGACAATCAATTGTAGGGTGGGACCTTGCCCCCAGGGTGACTTTTCCTCCCCTAGCACATCACTGGTCAAGAGGTTTGGGCCCCCTGACCTTTCCTCTCTAGAGATAACATCTAGGCCTGTTGTATTTCAGCTCCAGGCCCAGGTAAGCAGTAAAACCAGCCAGGCATGGAATAAAGACCCCCTGCCCTGGTGCCAACCAATCAATCAGTGGAGACCACAACCCTGAAAGGATGCACCTGGAAAACTGCTGAATATTCTATTAAGATCTTTCCCTGGGACCTCCCCTAAAATCTCACATTACCATTCCTCACTTCAAGCTCCAAGGGCCCTTCCTTTACCTCCATAAGTTGTTTCCTAAGCCTATTTCTTCTAGGACTTACTTTTTCTACCTCTGTAATTTACCAAATAAATGTTCTCTTACAGTTTGGGTCTTGCCCTGAATTCTTTCCTTGCCAGAACCCAAGTACCAAGGTTGCTGAACCCAGGATTGGTCTGGCCCCACTGGTCAGACACCTGGTGCCATTCCCACCACCTACTACACCTGGACAGCCTTGTACCACATCTGTAGGACCAGCTCACCAGGCAGATGGGACTTTTGTGAATACACAGCTGTCCTGATCACCCATGAAAACAGAGGGGACTTGGCTGATGAGGCCTTGCATACTGAGTAGGGATGGGGTGCCCTTCTCATTGCAGAAATTGCTAAGCCAGCACAAGTAGTTTGTTACTGAGCTACAAGTGAAGGAGCACAGCATGAGAAGTGGCATGTGCTCCTTCAACTTTGCTTCCACCTCTTCCATGTCATGCCTTTTTAAAAAAATGTGTGTGCTCTGGCCGGTTTGGCTCAGTGGACAGAGTGTCGGCCTGTGGACTGGGGGGTCCCGGGTTCGGTTCTGGTCAAGGGCATGTACCTTGGTTGTGGACACATCCCCAGTTGGGAGCATGCAGGAGGCAGCTGATCGATGTTTCTCATCGATGTTTCTGACTCTCTATCCCTCTCCCTCTCTGTAAGAAATCAATAAAATATATTTAAAAAAATAAAAAAAATTTGTGTCATGCCTTTTTAAAGAAGATATATTTTTGTTGATTTCAGAGAGGAAGGGAGATAGAAACATCAATAATAAGAATCTTCCAGCACCCCCGTCCTCCCCACTGGGGATTAAGCCTGCAACCCTGGCATGTGCCCTGACCAGGACCTCCTGGTTCATAGGTGAACATTCAACCGCTGAACCACACCCGCTGGGCTGTCTGTCATGCCTCTCTTTTATCAGGATGCCTTTAACTGCACAGACCAGAATATTAGCCTGACTGTGGTATTTAATTATCTCAAATAACACAAAACCTAGATGAGGCAGCCAAGAACTTTTGCTGCTCAGTGATGTCAAATGTTGTCAAACAATGTCAGCACCTTAGCAGTTCTTTTAGCTTTTCCTTCATGATCACTGTGACTGCTGCACCTCCAGGCCTCAGGTCCTGACCTCGTAGCCCTGACATGGGCATACACAAGCCCTTGCACCTGAACATGCAGTCTCCTTTGTGCCCTGCTGCCCTGAGCCTCAGACCTGATGTAGCATAGTCTGCCTGGAGCAGTGCAAGTAGGATCTCTTCACCCTACCTTCTGATAGGCAGGTGGGCCCAAGGCTGTCCACTCTATGGAGGACATGATGGGATGCCATGTTTGAATGTTTTTGGAGACAGGTGAAACAAAATTGGTCCTAAGTTGCTGAAACTGGCAGGTGCCTGGGATTCATTAGGTTTTCTCTACTTTTGTATTTGAGATTTTCTATTTTTAAAAAAAGGATTCAAACCCTTATACTGTTCTGTTTCTCAGCTCTACCTTCCATCTCATAGGAGCTATCAGACATCCACCAAAGTCTCTCTCTTAGCTAGGCTCATAACAAACACCACAAATGGGCAGTGGACAGCAGATCTATTTTCTCACAGTTCTGGAGGCTGCAAGTCCAAGATCAAGGCAGCAGGAAGGTTGATGTTGGTCAGAGTTCTCCCTTTGGGTTGCAGATGGCTGTGTGCTCACCTGACTTTCCACTGTAAGGTGTTGGGGAGAGAGAGCTCTGGTGTCTTCCTTTTAATTCTCTACAGTCCCATTAAGGGTTTGGGATTCAGCCTAAGAATTTTTTTGGGGGGGAAGGGGGATATTCAGTCCATAGCACTCACCTACTTCCAGAATAGATTGTGCTGGGCACGTCACTGCCCTACCAGAATCCATTTCCCAGCCTCCATTGCAGTTAGATGTGTCTAGGTGTCTAAGTTACCGCCAATGAAATGTGAGAAGTGGCATGTGCGCCTTCAAATAGCAAACTGAATGCTGTCCCTATTCCCTGCCCTGGCCTCCTTGCAACCCAGCCTTGACCATGAAGGTAATGGTGAGGCCCTTTAGGAGCAGACACCACTTGGAAGGAATCTGGGGTCCTGTGACCCCATGGGCATGGCTGTCTGCCCCTGGACAATTACATAAGAAATAAAACTTCTTTTCTAAGCCACTGGATTTGGTTGGGTTTCTTGGTTAGAGTAGCTTAGCCTTCCCATAAAACTCTGGTTCTCAACTGGGCACTTTTTTTTTTTTCTTATTAATCCTCACCTGAGGATACTGTTTTCCATTGATTTTTAGAGAGCGTGTAAGGTGGGTAGAGGATGCTGCTAAACAGCCTACAAGACACAGGACAGCCCCACAGCAGAGTATCAGGCATATGTTAAGTGTCATAGTGTTAAGATTGAGCAACCCTGCTCCAGAGTATAGAGCAATGAGAAGAAAGTAAGGGGGTCGGCTCTAATTTGGCAGCTTCTAACAAACTGCTACCTGGGAAAAGTTATTTTCAGTATCTGATATATGAAGGGCACAATATGTGAGTTATTCTCTATAATAATAATAATAATAATAATAATAATAATAATATTTGTAGATGAGAACAACAAATAGCCAACAAATATATAAAAATATGTTTAGCCTCACTTAAAATCAAAGAAATACAAATTAAAACACCGAGGTGGATTTTTGATTATCTCTTTTTCTATCATGTTAACAAAGATAAAGCCTGATGAAATCTAAGGTTAACAAAAGTGTGGAAATATCCTTAGTGGAGTGTCAGTTCGTTTAAAAGTATCAGCACTTAGAAAATACAATACTCTGGCCTGGCCGGCTTGGCTCAGTGGATAGAGCGTCGGCCTGCGGATTGAAGGGTCCCAGGTTCGATTCCGGCCGAGGGCACATGCCTGGGTTGCAGGCTTGATCCCCAGTGGGGGGCGTGCAGGAGGCAGCCAATCAATGATTCTCTCTCACCATTGATTTTTCTATCTCTCTCTCCTTCTCCCTTCCTCTCTGAAATCAATAAAGATATATATTAAAAAAAAAGAAAATACAATACTCTGAGCCCTGGCCACTGTTGCTCAGTTGGTTGAACATCATTCCATGCACTGGGTTTCGGGCTTGATCCCCAGTAGGGTGTGTGCAGGAGGCAGCTGATCGATGTTTCTCTCACATTAATATTTCTCTCTCTCTAAAAATCAATACACATATAAGAAAACCTGTGCATGGCCTGGAAGTGTGGCCCAGGGGTTGAGGGTTGACCTATGAACCAGGAGGTCAAGGTTGGATTCCTGGTCAAGGTACATGCCTGGGGTGTGGGCTCAATCCCCAGTAGGGAGCATACAGGAGGCAGCCCATTAATGATTCTCTCTCATCGATGTTTTTAACTCTCCCTCTCCCTTCTTCTCTGAAATCAATAAAAATCTATTTAAAATACAAACAGAAACCCTGCACATGAGTAAAGCAGCGTTATTCTTAATTGACAAAACTTGGAAGCAACCCAGGTGTTCTTCAATAGGTGAATGGATAAACTGTGGTACATACAGAAAATGAAATATTTGGCTATTAAGAAGAAAGAATCTATAAAGCCAGAAAAGGACATGGAGAAAACTTAAATGCATATTACTAAGTGAAAGAAGCTAATCTGAAAGGTTACATACTGTATAATTCCAAATATATGATACTCTGGAAAAGGCAAAACTATAGAGATAGTAGATCAGGGGTTGTGGGGGGAGGAGGGATGAACAGGCAGAGCACAGGGAATTTTTAGGGCAGAGAAACTTCTGTATGATACTGTAATGGTGGGTACTTAACAAAATTGTACAACAAAGTGAACCTTAATGTAAACTATGGACTTTAGTTAATAATAATGTATCAATATTGTTTAATCAGCCGAAACCGGTTTGGCTCAGTGGATAGAGCGTCGGCTTGCGGACTGAAGGGTCCCAGGTTCGATTCCAGTCAAGGGCATGTACCTGGGTTGCGCACATCCCCAGTGGGAGATGTGCAGGAGGCAGCTGATCGATGTTTCTCTCTCATCGATGTTTCTAACTCTCTGTCTCTCTCACTTCCTCTCTGTAAAGAATCAATAAAATATATTTAAAAAATATATATATTGTTTAATCAATCCTAATAATGAACCATGCCAATACAAAATGTTTATATTGGGGAAAACCCTGTTCATATTTCTGTGGAAGGGTTGGCTGTACAGGAACTCTATTCTAAAATTTTCTGTGAGCCCAAAACTACTCTAAAAAAATAAAGCCTAATTAAAAAAAAAACCCACAAAAAACAAAAACTTAGCCACTTAAAACAATAAAAAAATATGGGTAGTATTTAGTTATGTATGCATGTGTGTGGGCGTCTTCTCATCAAGCATTAAATGGGGCCAAACTGCTACCATGTGGATTCAAAGGTAAACAAGATAATCACAGTCCTGTACCTTCCAGAGGTGGGAAAATTCCTTTATAAGTTCCTGGATAGTTTGAATTTTTAAAATGAAAGTAAAGTTGGCAAAAACGTTTCAATTTTTTAAAATTTCGGGTTTAGGTGTCGATGTAAGAAACATGAATTTTTGTGAGTTTATTTGAGCCGAAATGTCCACAATTGCTGGGAAGCAAAATCTCAACGGATTGAGAAAATGCTCCAGAGAATGACAGTTTTGCACCTTATGTTATATATTACAATGAAAAGAGAAGACAAAAGTGGGTCACAGGAAATCCATTGGTAATAGATTAGGGAGGCAAGAGAAAGCAAAGCAGGAGAAACCTCTGGGAATGGATAAAAAGTAAAATGACTAACAAATATTTTTTAAATAGGTGGGTGCAGGATAGTTAGTCAACAATTAACTCAATAAGGAGAGGATTTGTGGTCTTGCTCTGTTGCAGTACCTATGTATTGAGGGGTCCGGAAAAGGGAAATCACTTTGACATTCCAAACGTAGGTTATCCTAGATGCAAAAAGACCACAGGCTTACGGTGAAAACTTACCTTTGTCAGGGAAGAGTCTAGCCTAGGACATGACTACCCACCATAAACTGATTTTAGTTAAAAGTTTTAATCTCAGACCATCCTTTCTGGTTATGTTAGGTCTCCGAGTTTGTAAGGCCAGCATGCAGGTCTTCCCTGAGCTTTTCAGGTTTAGTATGTGGCCGCTTTTCGTCCACATAGAGAAGGGGGTACTTTTTTCTTTTTTTAATTTTTGAAAGGGATAGATTATGAGAGAGAAACATCGATGGGCTGTCTCCTATATGGCCCCCTGGGGATGAGCCCTAAACCCTGGCAAGTGTCCAGAGGTGGAATCAACTGGTGAGCTCTTAGCGCATGGGAGGATGTTCAACCAACTGAGCCATACTGCTGCGAGGGGGCTGGGGGTACATCTTTATGCATGCATTTTCCATAAGAACACTCATTGATCAGGGCTACCTGAATCCCAAGGGAGGAGGATGGGGGTGTGCGGCTCCGGGTCCTGGCTCCTTCCATCCAGGGACCAGTGGTCCCTCCCGCACGCGGGGGTCGCGCAGAGCCCCTCCCCTCCATCCCCGTGGAGAGCCTCGGGCGGCTAGCGCTGGGCCCAGCGTTTCCCGGACACCCAACGACACGTGCTGACCCCGTGACCCCCCCTTTTCCTGCGCGCATCCGGTGCACTCCGGGGGACCCTCTCGTCCGCTGCACCATCTTCTACACTCCTCCCAGGCTTCCGCCAGACCTGACCCCGCCAAAAGGGCGACCCGGGGATTAGGAGCCTCCCCACCCGCAGCGTTCCTATGGGGGCCCCCGGCCCCCAACCTTGCTTACCCCGAAATGATGCACGCACCCCGCCGGCCGGAAGCCAGGGGGCGGACCCCGCCGGCGGCCGCCCCGCCTGCTGACCAATCCTCACGCGCAGCTCATTAATAGTGAACGTGCCGGCCCCGCCCTCTACTTCTCGCGGCTCCGCCCGCCTGCGCAGAGCCAGAGCGCGGCCGCGGACGAAGATGGCGACTGCCATGTACTTGGAGCACTACCTGGACAGTAAGCGCCCTCCCCCCACCATGTTCCCTGGGCCGTCGCCCGTGCAGGGCCCGCTCCGCCATTTTCCCCCGCACGCTAACATCCGCGTGCGGATCCCAGGCTCGTGGGGTCTGGGGGACGGCTCAGCGGCGGCGGAGGCGGACGCGGAACGGGCGGGTACAAGGGTGGGAAGCGCGCGGGGGGTGCGGCGCCGGGTCCTCCGACACTGCCGCGCCAATTCTCGGTGCGTCACGGCGGGGCGGGGCCAGTGTGCGGTTCCACCCCTCGGCTGGACCCCGCTCTCCTGGTAGGCCCCGCCCTCATCAACAGGCCACGCCCCATATAAACCACGCCCAGCCAAGTCCCAGCCTCCCCGAGTAGGCCCCGCCCTCCACAGTGTTGTCTTGGTCTCGGGCCTTGCGCTTACTTGACTAGGGCCTGCCTCCCACCACTCAGGCCCAAGATGGTGGTGAGCCCCGACCCCCTTGAATGCTGAGCCGTGCCTGCGGGTCTCCGGGCCTGGGGTCCACGGAGTCGCTTCCGGGCACCGAGCCTCAGCTTGTGCAACTGGAAGATGGGAGGCGATGCTGGCCTGGAGGGTCTCCCAGGGTGTCTGCCTTTTCCCCGGGGTACTTCCGGGACTGATTATGTGATCCGGGCTGACGTCCATGAGGCTCCTCCCAGCAGGCATCCTATCTACCTGTAGCTCAGGGTGGACCCTCCTGACCACTCCTGACCAGATGGTTATTCCCGCATTTCACAGAGGCCGAGTAGCTTGTCAAGGTCACATACATATTGGGAGTGTCTGTCTCTGGCGGGGGCATGGGGCACCTTGCTGCACTGGGGATATTCATGGTCACTCGGTCTGGGCGCCCCACCTGGGGCTGCTGAGTAGGAGTGAGCCCCTGCTCTGAAGGAGACAGTGGGGATCAGCTCTCCCCAAGGAGGAGTTACCCAATCCTGGTCATTTGTTCTCTCCTGGCCCATCCTGAGCACAGGTCAGGTGGGAGAGCACTGGAGGGGAGCCCGCCCTTCATTGTCACTAGAGAGGTCTGCACTCAGGTGCCTGCTTGGGAGCACTGGGGCTTGCCCTTTCTGTCCCACCACCTGTCCAGTGGCCCCTATGGGAGGGTCTGAGGAGCCTGAACATGAAGGCTGGGAAAGGAGGCACCTACTTGCTTCTTTCTTTGTTTTGTTAATCCTCACCCGAGGATACTTTTTTTCATTGATTTTTAGGGAGAGTGGAAGGGAGAGGGAGAGAGACAGAGACACAGAAACATCGATGTGAGAGACACATTGATTGGTTGCCTCCTGCACATGCCCCAACCAGGGCTGGGGATTGAGCCTGCAACCAAGGTATGTGCCCTTGACTGGAATTGAACCTGGGACCCGCAGGCAGACACTCTATCCACTGATCCAAACTGGCTAGGGCACCTGCTTTTTTTAAATTTTAAAAAAATATATTTTATTGATTTTTTTACAGAGAGGAAGGGAGAGGGATAGAGAGTTAGAAACGTCAGTGAGAGAGAGACATGGATCAGCTGCCTCCTGCACACCTCCTACTGGGGATGTGCCTGCCCTTGACCAGAATTGAACCTGGGACCCTTCAGTCCGTAGACCAATGCTCTATCCACTGAGCCAAACTGGTTAGGGCAACCTGCTTGCTTCTTGAGCATGTCCTTTGTTCCAGGAAAGCAGACATGATCCCTATTTTCCTGGAACTTACTATCAAATGGGCAGACAGATTATTTTTAAAGTGTATAGAAAATTAAAAGTCATGAAGGAGCTTATAAGTCTCAAGAGCAGGGAGTGGCCTGTCCTGCAGAATCCTGGGTAGTAGGATAGAGCAGGGAGGTCTGAGAAGGCTGTGTGGGGAGTTTTCATGGCTCTCTGGGGGAGCTGAGGAGCACTGGGCTTTAAGCAGCAGCTTCTAAAGATTAGATTGTGCCGGGGTCCAACCCCAGCAGGTCCAGGGGTTCCCAAAGGTGTGGATGGAGTCGGCGAAGACTATCCACCCTCTTCCTACGGTGGAGTCCTATCCATCCCGAGAGTGGGGCTTACCTAGGGGAATCCTTTTCCAGGGGTTCCCAAAGGTGTGGACGGAGTCGGCGAAGACTATCCACCCTTTTCCTATGGTGGAGTCCGATCTGTCCCGAGTGCGGGACGCTTACCTAGGGGTCCCTGTTCGGGTGCCAGATGCCGGGGTCCAACCCCAGCAGGTCCAGGGGTTCCCAAAGGCGTGGACGGAGTTGGTGAAGAAGGAATGACACAGAGGCAGTGTTCAGGTGATCATCATAGCCGGGTTCTCTTGTCAGGATCTCCAGCCAGGTTCTGTAGCCAGTTCTCCAGCCAAGTTCTGTCTAGGATCTCTAGCCAGGTTCGGTCACCAGGTTCTAGTAAGGTTCTCCTGCCATATTTCTGTAGTCAGGCTCAGTCCAGGATCTTTTGCCATGTTCTCTCCAGCGAAGTTCTTCTGTCTGTAGGTTCTGTGTAGGTTCTGTATTCTGAGTTCTGACTTCTAACTTCTGTGTCTTGCTGTCTTGTTACATCTGTATTTATACCAGTTGATTCAATCCTATCAATCTCTATTACAAAGGTTAGGGCGTTTCTTATCTCCATTCCAGGGAGTAAAGATTATGTAGCTTAAGCATGATTGTTCATAGTTAAAGTGATTAATTACCCGCCTGGCACTTAGTTGAGGGGTTTTATTCCCTCCCTAACTTCAGGGGAAAATCCCTACCTGGGGATTCAACCTTCCTCGGAGAGGTGACCTTGGTTAAAACACATAGTGCCAAGAAGGTGAGCAAACATATTAAGAACCGTATGCCATATATGCCAGGTCCCTTGAAACAGCAAGGATGGACCGGCTCCCGGCAAGATTGAGCTCTTAAATGATCACTGGCACATGGGGAGAGTGGAGGGTGGCCAAGACTGGACAGAGGAGTCCAGTCAGGGCCTGTTGTGGCTGTGCAGGTGTGTGGGGACGTTTGCCTGACCTGTAAGGATGGCAGCACTAACAGGTTAGCAGCGTTGCGTGGGATTCTCCACCTGTGAGGTTCAGCATGGCCTGTTTAACCTTAAGTGAATAAACGAGTGAAATTAGTTCAGTCCCTCAGGGGGCACTCGCCCATTTCACATGCTCCGTAGCCCAGTGTGGCCAGTGCCCACATTTTTGGACAGCTTAGAGAATGCTTTCATCCTTGGATAAAAAGTTCTACCAACAGTACTGGTTTGCACTACCCAGTGCAGATTTCAGAGTTAAGGTGGGGAAAGATCAAAGAGGACCCCAGGGTTGGACTGGGTGGCTGTGGTGGGGTAATCTAGACTGGAGGGTCTGGGTATCTTAATCCTTTTCCTCTTCAAACCCTAGCAGAAAGAGAAGACAAAGTGGGCTTATTATCTGTTGACTTCGGGGTTAAAGCCCAGCAGGTAGATTTGTGTGCCTCTCCTGAGAAGTCCATGTCCTTGTGTTTCAGGTATCGAGAACCTTCCTTGTGAACTTCAGAGGAACTTCCAGCTGATGCGTGAGCTGGACCAGAGGACAGAAGGTGGGCTCAGGCCTTCAGTACATCTGGGGAGAGGAGGCACCAGGATCCTGGGGTGGCACTGGGTGACCAGCCTATGCAGTGGGGCTGTGTGGCCTAGCCCTAGGCTATGTCTTCGAATGGTGTCTAGAGAGAGTTGCTGATACTTTAAACCAAACTTAGTTCCTTGGATTCTTTTTTTTTTTTTTTAATTTTTTAAATATATTTTATTGAGTTTTTACAGAGAGGAAAGGAGAGGGATAGAGAGTTAGAAACATTGATGAGCGAGAAACATCGATCAGCTGCCTCCTGCACGCCCCCTACTGGGGATGTGCCTGCAGCCAAGGTACATGCCCTTGACTGGACTCAAACCTGGGTCCCTTCAGTCCTCATGCCGATGCTCTATCCACTGAGCCAAGCCAGCCAGGGCAGGCATCTAAATCTTTAGGGTGGGTACCTAAAAGTAGTATGCCAGGTCTTAGGTAAGGTGAGAACACACTTCATTGTTCAGATAGGGACTTTTACGACTCAGAACAGGCATGGTGCATGCTCCTGGGACAGCAGTCATATGCAGAACTGTCCTGGGCACCTTGCCCTGGCCGGAGCCTCTGCTCAGCTTCCAGATGCCACACTGTCTGTAGACACACTGCCTTAGACACGTTGCCTGTGGAGTGCTGTGCCCCCGTGTCCCCACCTACAGTGCTTCGGGGTGCTTGTCAGTCACTTGCCGACACTTGGTGTTGTCAGGCCTCATTGTTGCCCATCTGGTGAGCCTGTTCTGGCATCTCAAGCAGGGACTAGCTTTCAGCCATTTCTCTATCAGATAAGAAAGCGGAGATTGACATCCTGGCCGCAGAGTACATCTCCACAGTGAAGACTCTGTCCCCAGAGCAGCGGGTAGAGCATCTGCAGAAGATCCAGAGTGCCTACAGCAAGTGCAAGGAGTATAGCGACGACAAGGTGCAGCTGGCCATGCAAACCTACGAGATGGTGAGAGGCGGGGGGGGTGGAATGGGGGATGGGGGCCAGGGGGGTGGGGATGAGCTGCTCAGGACCCCAAGGCCAGGGACAGCTGGGGGCTGGGGACAGTTCAGGCTCTGGCAGAGTGATGCTTCCAGAGGAGTACAAATGGGGGGTGTCATTCATCCCAGACCATGACTGTGTCTTGTTTTCTCTGCTCTTTTGCTTATTTATTTAGCTGGGGAAATAGTCCATTGTTATATATAGATTTTTTAATCAATGTTTTGGTCATCTTTAGGAACAGTCCTAGAATTTGTGTCCTGTTTCCTCTCAAGTAAGCTTCACTAAGAGCTCACATGGTACCTGGAGTCCTTGTTCCATGAGGCACATGTCGTGTGGCAGATCTCTGTCATCCCTGCAGGCCGTCACCTGACGAATGCCCTTCCCTACCTCCCCAATCAAGCAACAGTGATTTCTTAAAAACCTGAAGTAACTTGTGTTTGAGAAAGAATACTCTAGAAGGAGACCTTAATGCTTGTATTTGGGATTTTGATGCCCCAAGTGCTGCATCTTTGGAGTACGCGGCCTGTTTTCTGAAATGTTAGCTTTGATCAATTGTCATTGAGTCAGATTTTTACTATGATGCAAAATGAACTTAAGATTATAATTCATTTTTACACATGGAAGGTACTGTCACTCTTCCCTGGTGGGTGTGACTTCAGGGTGGGAACAGGCTCGGTCAGCTCATCTTGCTGCCCTGCTTGCAATGCCTTCTCTCCCTTCCAGCTCATCCAAAGCCAAAGCACTGGAGGAATTTTGTTTTCCTTTTTTTTTGTTTTTTTGTTTTTTGTTACTCTGTTTAAGAGCCTAATGTTCCTCAGGTTTTTAAGTTAGGACTCGACCTCAAACATCCTCACCCCTAGTCCATTGTGTTTCACAGCTCTCTCTGTCATATTGCCAACTCATGGTATTTCCTGAGCAGGATTTATTTGGTTGAGATGTCAAAAAGGACCCTCTTACACACTTTGACATGGTGGCCTCACCTTAGCAGAACTTTGTCAATGGAAGGCTCAGGTAGAGACTTAGTGCGGAGTGGTTGGCTGGTACTGGGCTATGACTCCGGGCTGTTTGCTTTCATGTTAAATGTGACTTGATCTTCTGTGCAGGTGGATAAACACATTCGGAGGCTTGATGCAGACCTGGCACGCTTTGAAGCAGACCTGAAAGACAAGCTGGAGGGTAGCGACTTTGAGAGCTCTGGAGGACGAGGGTTAAAAAGCAAGTCTATCCATTTTTCTTTATTCTGTTACTTTTAACTATGGAGTTTTGAAGAATTGTCTGATAAATATGTTAGGAACCTGTCAGTAAATATCGTATTTGGGTAAACCTTGTCCTGCTTTAATGAATTCTGTGACAGTAATTGAGTCTTCATTGTCTTTCAGAAGGTCGAAGCCAGAAAGAAAAGAGAAGTTCCCGGGGGCGAGGCAGAAGGACCTCAGAAGAAGACACTCCAAAGAAAAAGAAGCATAAAGGAGGGTGAGGCCTTTTGTCTTTTCTATTTTTCCCCAAAGCACACCATTAGTATTTGCTAGATCTAAATACCAGTGACAGCCACCCTTGAGAAAGTGCTTACCACGCCCAGCATGGCTATAGTTCTGTGGACTTTTCGTGTGTCAGTCTGTCAGTCCCTTAAGCAGCCAGGGTGAGCAGCGTGGTAGGCAGTGGTTCCCAGGGAGTGCACCTGCCCCTGCCTGGTGGCCCATGTGCAAGAGCATCAGGCTGCATACACAGCCCCTTCTCTGAGCGTATGCCTGCCTCTCGAGTGACGTAACAGTGTGTATTCACAGTTGGGGCTAAGCCACTGTTTAGTAGCTGCCTGTGTATCAGTTGATCATTTCATATATAAATATATTTTGTATATATTCATTATTGTGATTGCATTTATTAAACACATGTGTCATTTAACTTGACCTTGAAGATGCTTCATTTAAAGCCTCCCGCCTGGTGCCTTCCCCTGTACTGTAGTGTTGCTTCTCAGAAGTATTTGGACTAAAGAGAATCTGGTAAAATGCCAGCTAGCTTCTGTGGAGATGATTCTGACAGTTATGGGGAGAGGTCTGAAGAGTTAGATCTTGAAAGAAAAAGGAAAATTTTTGGTTATTAAACCTGGTGTTTAAACTTTCATCTTTTAAAAACACCCAGATGCCAGCCTTTGTATTGTAAAGCACTACAGGGATGCAGAACACGACACAGAGCAAGTGTAGTGTAATGAGTTGCTGTGAGGCATGTCCTTTGACATGCCTGTCGGGACCATAACCTCCTCACTCTGCCCCAAACCAACATAACCCACATATATATATAGTATGTGCCCTACTTGTTCTTTGTAGTTTTTTCCCCCACGAGTACACTCCTGGACATTAAACTTTGAGATGGGCTTGATTAAGGAACTAGAGGCCCGATACGTGAGATTAGGCTGCGTGAGATTAGGCCTTCGCAGCCGCGGTGGTTGCCTTGATCCCGCGGCTACAGCCTCGGCTTCGTCCTGAAGGTCGTTGTGCTGTTCGGCCGTTCAGTTGATTTGCACATTGCGCTTTTATTATTATAGATAATTTACATACAGCAAGATGTTCTCATTTTAAGTATATAGTTTGATTTTTTTTTTAATTATGAGAATTATTCGGGCTTTTTGTATCTTTTTGAGTCAGTTTTGGTAAATGTGTCTACAAAGATTTGTTGTTTCTTGTAAGTTGTCAGACTTACTGACATCAGGTTGTTTATAATATTGTGATTCTTCTGATGTAGGATTTGTGTAGATGACTGCTCTTTCAGACCTGACAGTGGTAATTTATGTCTTCTCTCATTTTGTCTTGATTGAGAACTAGCTTTTGGTTTCATTGATTCCTACCCCCCCTCCTGTTTTCTTTTGTATTTAGAGAGCGTAGAAAGGAGGGAGGGAGGGAGAGAAGGAGAGAGAGAAAGAGAGAGAGAGAGAGAGAAACATGGATGTGAGAGTGGCACATCAATTGGTTGCCTCCTGCATGCTCCCTGACTTTGGGACTGGGGATTAAATCTGGAACCCAGGTATGTGCCCTTGACCAGGAATCTAACCCGAGACCCATCAGTGTGCGGGCTGATACTCAAACCGCTGAGCAACACTGGCCATGGCACCCCTCTGTTTTCTATTGCATTTATTTCTGCTCTTATTATTTCCTTCCTACTAAGCTACTTAAATTTACTTTGCTTTTTAAAAAATATATATTCTTATTGATTTCAGAGAGGAAGGGAGAGGAAGAGAGTGAGAGAGAAACATCAGTGATGAGAGGGAACCATTGATTGGCTGCCTCCTGCACGTTGGACTGAGCCTGCAACCCAGGCATGTGCCCCTGACCAGAATCGAACCTGGGACCCTTTGGTCCACAGGCTGACACTCGATCTACTGAGCCAAATCGGCCATGGCTTTCCTTTACTTTTTCTAGCTTTTTAAGATAGAAGTAGCTTAGATCTTTGATTTTTATATCTTCCTTTTCTAACAAGTATTTAAAGCTGTACGTTTTCTTATAATTTCGGTTTTAGCTACATCTCACAAATTTTGATATATATATTTTTTAATTCCATTAAAAATATTTAAAATTTTCCTTGGTGGTTTTTCTTTGACCCATAGCTTATGTGTGAGTAGATTTCTAAGTTTCCAAGTAATTTGGGGTTTTCCATATAACTTTCTGATTTCAATTTCTATTTTTGTTATGATCAGAGAACATTCTATAATTGAAATCTTCTACAGTTGATTAAGACTTGTGTTATGGGTTATGGTTTGTCTTGCTGAACATTCCATATCCACTTGAAAAGAATATGTATTTTACTGTCGTTGGGTGGAGTGTTCTATAAATGTGAATTCAATGGCTAGGTTAATAGTGTTGTTCAGTTTTTTGTATTCTTACTGGTATTCTGTTTAGTTTATGAACTATTGAGAGAGGATTGTTGAAATCTCCAACTCTAATTATGGATTTATCTGTTTCTCCTTTCTGGTCTGTCAGTTTTTGCTTCATGTATTTTGAAGCTCTGTTATTTGGTTCTACATGAGTATTTAGTTTTTTTTTAAAAAGTAATTGACTTTTTTTTTAATATATATTTTATTGATTTTTTACAGAGAGGAAGGGAGAGAGATAGAGAGTTAGAAACATCGATGAGAGAGAAACATCGATCAGCTGCCTCCTGCACACTCCCCACTGGGGATGCGCCCGCAACCCAGGTACATGCCCTTGACCGGAATCGAACCCGGGACCCTTCAGTCCGCAAGCCGACGCTCTATCCACTGAGCCAAACCGGTTTCGGCTGACTTCTTTATCATTATGAAATTTATTTCTTTATTCCTTGTAATGTTCTTTGTTTTGAAGTCTGCTCTGTCTGATATTACTACAGCCCCTCCCACTGTCTGATGGTGAGTTTTTGATGGTGTATGTTTCCTTTTTCATCCTTTTACTTCCAACATGTGTATGTTTTTGTATTTAGAGTGGGTTTCTTGAAGGCAACAAGTAGTTGCATCTTGCTTTTTCATCTAATCTGATAATCTCCGCCTTTTCGTGCAATATTTAGATTGTTCAGATGTTGTTGTTTTTTTAACAGATGTTTAATATAAGAACCTACACACACATTTTTCCTTCCTGCTCCTGTTCTTGGTGTTATAGTCAGAATTTTTACTTCTACATGTGACAAGCCTCACAATATATCAGTGTTATTATTTCAGGTCAAACCATTGATTATCTTAAATAGATTTTAATCCATTGTATGCCATAAGCGTCCTTTTTAGGGGACTCCAATTACATGTATGTTATTTAGCTTGACATTTTCCCACAGATTACGGAGGCTCTGCTTATTTTCTTACCTGTGTTTTTCTTTCTGTGCTCAGTTTAGACAATTTCTATTTCTTTGTCTTCAAGTGCTTTTCTCTTGGTATCTAATTGAATTTTAGTCTCCTTTAGTGAATCATTCATTTAATATATTTTCTTCTCAAGAAGGTCTATTTGTTTTTTTTAATTTTCATTTAGTTATTTTAAAAAATATATATATCTTTATTGATTTCAGAGAGGAGGGGAGAGGGAGAGAGAGATAGAAACATCAGTGATGAGAGGGAACCATTGATTGGCTGTCTCCTGCACACCCTACACTGGTTATCAAGCCCGTAACCCGTGCATGTGCCCTGGGAATCAAACCGTGACCTCCGGGTTCATAGGTTGATGCTCAACCACTGAGCCATGCTGGCTGGGCTATTAGTTATTTTTTAAATGTTTTTATTGCTTTTTAGAGAGAGAGGAAGGAAGAGGGAGAGAGAAATAGAAACATCGATGAGAGAGAAATAGGGACTGGATGCCCCCTAGTGGGGATTGAGCCCACATCACGGGCATGTGCCCTGACTGGGACCTCTTGGTTCATGGGTCGGTGCTCAACCACTGAGCCATACTGGTTAGGCTGTTTCCTTGCCTGGCCGTGCTGTCTCTGGCAAGGCAGGAGCTGTGTGTGGACCGGGGACAGTTCCTCCTGTGGCCCCCAATCCCAAAGCTTGGATGAGTAGCCACCCCTGCTGGAGGGCTGCCCTCTATGTCCACGGGAATTAGCTTGGAGGACAGTTCTGATGTCCAGTCAGGCCAGAGCGAGCACCTCAGGCAGTGGGGTTGCCTGGTCTGCTCGAGGGACAGGCTTGGCAACTTCCTATGTGCTTCCCTCCAGGGGTAGCGTGAGCACCCACCACCCTGGAGCCCCCTCTGGTGAGACAGGAGAGGGGGTGGCTCAGGACCAATCCCCAGGTCTGATTGCTGGTGAGGTGGTGACCTTGCCAGGTGGTGCCCTAAGTCCCTCCAGCTTCTCTTGCTGCCACCCACATCTGGCCGGTGCCCTTGAACACAGAGTGACAGGTGAGGGTCAGGGAGCAGCTGAAACAGTCTGCAGAAGTGTGGAGAGTGCCACAGAGAGAGAGTGTGCCGAGTACGTGTGGTTATTCAGGGTGAGCACCTGAGAGACAGGACAGAGCCAGCAGGTGGGTGAGACAGTGCCATGGGCCATGGTGACAAACCTAGGTTTCAGTGTAGCAAGGAGCCAGTGCCGTAGCCTGAGGACTGCTGTGACTGTTGCCTGAAGCAGTGTTAAAGCACATGGATGCGGCAGGTTCTTGTGACATTTATGATTTTCAGATCTAAAGAAAAAATCCTGTCTATTCCCAGAGACAGAGTAGAGGGAGGAGACTCAGATGTGCCTGGAGCCTGCATGGGTGGCACTCATGCTGGGGGTGGGCAGCACATACGGGGCATCATGTGGCACGCTGGGGGCATTATGGAGCTTGGTATGTGACCACAAAGGCACAAAACCTTCCTAGACCGGAACAGGTAAGGGGGGGGTTCCCTTTGGGAAGCAGACTTCTCACGTCACCCACGTCATGATGTCAGTTGTCCTGGCCTGCCACTTGCTCAGCTTCCCCTCTGCCCTGTTGCCCTGTGAATTAGTGTACATAGCACGTGTGTGTTCAGGGAACATGTGTGTCCTCTCTCTGGGGGCAGGTCTCTGTACTGATGGAAATATACTGTCCGTGTAACTTGCAGCTTTATTTAAAAAATACTGAAACACATTAAGAGTAAATGCCCTAGTCCTGTGGTCGGCAAACCGCGGCTCACGAGCCACATGCGGCTCTTTGGCCCCCTGAGTGTGGCTCTTCCACAAAATACCACGTGCAGGTGCGCACGTACAGTGCGATTGAAACTTCATGGCTCATGCGCAGAAGTCGATATTTTGTGGAAGAACGACACTCAAGGGGCCAAAGAGCCGCATGTGGCTGCGAGCCGCGGTTTGCCGACCACTGCCCTAGTCCCTTCCCTGTAACAGGTGGACGTCTGTCCCATCACCCGCTGCAGAGCTGGGGGATTGGAGGGAGGTGTGGGCACGGTGGTATCCTGGCTGGGCCATGGGTTAGACACCCTGAGGGGAACTGAGGAGGGATGGCAACAGGCCTGCCTCCCAGGTGGGTGGGGGGCGGCTGTGGTCAGAAGTATCCCTGCTGATGGGTGGGCAGAGGGGGACTCCTGAGATTTAGATCTTGGAGGGTGAAGGGGAGCTGGTGGGCTTCATGGGTTTTGGGGTGAGGAAGATACGTGGGGATGTGAGTGGGAACTCACAAGCCATTGTCATGGGAGGGATGGAGAGAGAGCTGGTGGGGGCAGGCCTCCCAGGGTGGAGGTGAGCCCTGGGTCGACCCGGGATGGAGGTGAGTCCTGGGAGCAGGTCCTATCCAGGTGGAGGGACTAAGGCAGGATGACTTCATGTGCCCAAGTGCGCTGGACCCCGAAGCCGGAATGTGAATGCGCCTTTGCCCCCACTACCAGTCAGGTATCACAGGGGCACTGTGGTCCCATCTAACTGCTGCTCAACACTGTTGTGTCCATGTAGGTCGGAGTTCACTGACACTATCCTGTCTGTGCATCCCTCTGATGTGCTGGACATGCCCGTGGACCCCAACGAGCCCACCTACTGCCTCTGCCACCAGGTGTCCTACGGGGAGATGATTGGCTGTGACAATCCAGATGTGAGTGTTGGGCATGCTGCAGTGGGGTTCTGCTGCAAGATGTGGGGCCTTGAGATGGGAAGCCGGACGCTGCGGCATCCCCCTGTGGGACCATGGGCAGGGTCCTGTACCAGGTGGGCTGGGGTGGGGAGGGGTGAGGGCATGGTGGGGTGGGATGGGGAGGTGGCAGACTCTCTGTGTCTGGCACACAGCAAGTTACATGCTCACTGCAGCTCTCCCCCTCTCCCCTGCTGCCTTGCAGTGTCCGATCGAGTGGTTTCACTTTGCCTGTGTAGACCTGACCACGAAGCCCAAAGGAAAATGGTCAGTATGCTGCTCTATCTCCTTCCCGAGAATGAGGTGGGGGTGGCTGGGCCTAGTAACCTTCCCTGCTCTGGCCCCCGGTGCTCTGGGTGTGGGTTTGGGGATCTGGCTGTGTCACACACTGGTCCTGTGTCCCTGGCCAAGTTGATGAGAGTCATTTGCTGCCCACCTCACCTGGGGCATCTTCTATTATATTTGCAAAACACCTACATTTCTGTTGCTCTATGTAATGGCCATTCTGACTCTTTCGAGTGAAGTAGAGATAGTCCTAAATAAAATGAGAAATGAGGGGTTCTTTTCCGCTGGGGAAGCTTTCAGAGAAGATGAGGAACATAGTATTAAACGGATGGGACCAGGCAGGCGGGTGCTATGCCTGGTCAGGGACTTACATGCTCTGGACTGAGCCCCTCCTGTTCTTCATCCTGGTATTCAGTTGTCTCTATGATGCCATTTAAGTAAAAACCTGGTTTTGTTTAGTTGTGCTAAAGACAGGCGTGTTCTAGGCTGCAGTTGTGGAGATGTCACCCTCCCTGGTTGTGTATGTGACACATTTGCTGTATGCAGACGGGGACTAGATGCCCTGAGGACAGTCTGCCTTATCCTGGGTCCTCGGTGGATGACAGCAGGGCCGGTGCAGTGCTCAGTGTCTCAGCCTGTGCGGTCTTGTCCCGGCAGGGGCTCCCTGGGCACCGGGATGCACCAGCAAGTCTGAGATGTGATGCAGCAGCCCTGAGTGCCCTTTAGCTGGGGTGATGGGAATGTGATGGGACTGTGGTCAGGGCCCTGGCTGATCAGGGTGACCCTTTGGGCTTGAGGAGGCCAACCCATGGGGCAGGCTTGGCCAGTGATGACGGGGAGCTCCTGAGCTGATGGAAGGGGCATGAGGCAGGAGGGGTTTGATTAGAGTTTGATTCTGGACATGCTGTATTTGAGTTGTTTGTGGAGCTCCTGGTGGACGTGTCCTACCAGGCCTTGGAAAACAGTTTTGCCTCTGGGAGAACAGGCAGAGCCTGAGGCATGTTGGGGACCCAACCCGGCTATCCTCCTCCTGATTTCTTTGGGGCCTTTTTATTTTTATATATTTTTATTGATTTCAGAGAGGAATGGAGAGGGAGAAAGAGAAACATCAATGATGAGAGAGAATCATTGATTGGCTGCCTCCTGCATGCCCCCCCTACTGGGGATTGAGCCCATAACCTGGGCTTGTGCCCTGACCAGGAATCGAACCAGGACCTCCTGGTTCATAAGTCAATGTTCAACCACTGAGCCACGCTGGCTGTACATCTTTGTGGTTTTTTTAGAGATCACTGAGTGCAGGCTTCTTGGTCGGTGAGATGTGAGCTGATAGCCGTGCTTGTGCTGTGTGTGCCATGTGTGAGCATGATGCTGGGTGCTGCTTCTTCAGGGCTCAGCTAGGGCATGGGCAGTTGGCAGGCAGGGGCAGGGGTAGGGTCAGGGGGCAGGCAGGGCAAGGGGCCAGAGGGTAGGGTAGGGTCAGGGGGTGGGCAGGGGCCAGGGGCAGGGGTAGGGTTGGGGCAGGCTCTGTACTAGGGCAGGGGCCAGAGGGCAGGGACAGGGGCAAGAGCAGGAACCGAGGCTTCCTCAGGGCCCATTCACTAGCGTAGACCTGGCCTGGTTGAGCTCAGCTACACGGTAATCAGCTGCCTTCTGGTAGGGGGCGCAGGAGGGCTGAGGTGGACAGCAGTTTGGACTGTCCCTTGTGTCCCTGTGTGCTGCCATGGTCTAGGAGTGACTGAGAAAGTGCTCTGTGTTTGAGACTCTGGAACTTGCTTGCGCAGGGTCACCTGACCACAGTCTGCAGGATGGGCTGGGAGCCTGTGGCCTGCCTGGTCGGCGTGCACGTCATCCTGCGCCCACTCTAGGCCACCAGCTCGACAGCAGGTGTTGTCTCTGTTTTGGTGAAGAGGAATGCTCATGTCTGAAAGCAGTTTTGCTGATTGATTTGTATCTATTTGAAAACAGCCAGGCTAGATAGAGCGACTTGCTTAGGAGATTTTTCCTGGTGGGAGAGCTGTGCACTGTGTTTGTGGGTCTCTATTCTGGTTCTGGTGCTGTTTCACCGAGAGACAGGTTCTGGGCCTCCCGAGTGCTGGCAGAAATCTGCGAAGGGCTAACACTGTCTCTCTCATCACAGGTTCTGTCCTCGGTGTGTCCAGGAGCGGAGGAAGAAGAAGTAAGGAAGAGCTGACACCGGGGCCAGAAGAGCAAGTTGATACACTCCTTTCTTCACGTTGCAATATTTTACCTTCATCTTAAAGCTACCTTGTTTTGAATGATATTTAATAATTCAGTGGCCAGTTGTAATTCTGGATATTTCCTAAAATCAACAAGAACCCACCTGAGCCCTGTTTGCACAGAGTAGGGATCTTATGGGGACTTGCCACAGTGACTTTGTTCTCATGACTTTTTGTACAGACCCAGCACTGAGCACAGCAGCCCCACGAGCCCGAATGACTCCGTGGATGTATGCGTGCGGTGTGCTGGGTGCGGTGGGATGTGCCAGCTGGGAGCAGATACTGCCATCGCTTTGCAGCTAGAGGTGTGAGCCTTATGTGGTCTGCAGTTTCCTGGGCTTCCCCTGAGAGCCCACACCACTGTATGCACATTGGCCACGCTGAGTGCACGGGTGTGTAGTCTGGTGGGCGTTGCCGGAAGGCGCCCTCGCGACTTGTGCGCTCGGAGCTGGCAGCTGCACAGGAAGGGCTGCGCTCGCCCAGAAGGGGCTCTGCTAGCTGTGCACTGCCTTTTAGTCTGGACTCCCTGAGGTTTCACTGTCTGGAGGAAACGGCTCTGGATTGGCAGATGGGCCGTAGGTTACCACGACCAGCACCAATGAGAAGCAGCATAGCAGACTGGCAGATGTTCCATTTCTCTGGGAATTCCGGATGTTTTTACTGTGAAGATGAAATTATTGTAATCGCATGAAGTTTATTTGTGAAGTGAATCCAGTCTACTAAGAGCCGATTTTGAACCTGTTTCTGTTACACACTGGGTCAGCATTTTGTCTCCCAGAGGACTACAATTATGTGATTTGTGAATTTCTTGTGCCACAATAGCAGTTCTGGAATGAAGCTAGGAAACTAGAATGTACTTTCTGTTTAATCAGCATTCACCAAACTGATTTTGAACCGTCTCTTTGGTACTAGTTGGGGACATCGCATACATTTGGTATGTTGAGATCCACTTGTGATGGTACCTAGAGTGGGGCTTCTGGGAGTGTCCTGGACTCTCCAAGACCCACCCTGCGTGATTCAGACAAGTCAGGGTTCCTTTTACCAGGAAAAAAAAGACCCAAGAGATAGAATCAAGGTGTGAAATGCCCAGCTTCAGAAGAATCTCGTTCTCTTTGTGAAGAGTGTCCTCTGGAGTGGTCCACTGCTTCCTTCCAATGGCCGCCTGTACCACATCCTCTCCTAGCTTCCAGGGTTTCACCACGGAGAGGACATAGAGCAGAGGAACTGGTGAAGCTGCGTCCTAGACCAGCCCCTCCCTGCAAATGAGTTAATACGTGGCAGTTGGGAGCAGATATCAGCGGGCAGCTGGGGTCCAGCTGGAATCTGTGGCCCTTAGTGGGTCTTACCCTGCATGGAACGTGTCCAGACTGCTGTCCTTTCTAGAGCTACCTGAGGGGGCAGGACTTGCTTCCAAATGACTGCAGGCGGGCCACTTCCGCTTGTGTGCCCCTTCCAGTCTCGGGCTGGTGGTTAGGGTAGGGGCAGCAGCTGCCACAGCCTGTCCCTGGTGGGTTCCAGGCCTGATGCACTGTCTCAGAACCGATGTCTCCTTGCTGCTCAGGAAGAAGTTGGGGGCGCACCTGTAACTCAGCTGGGTTGGAACACGAAGCCCGCTTGTATTTCGCAACTTAGTTTTACATTGCAGGTGTTTAAAGATTGTGAGGAATCGGTTGTGGAAATTTTTTTTCTTCATTCTTTTACCAGTTTTTGTGGAGAGGATAGGTAAGTACATTAAGTTTGTGATGATTCTTTGGAAGCGAATTTAATATTTGCACTTCATCTTTGAACACACTCACTTGCCACTGGAACACACTGTGTTTGTGGATGCAGGTTAATGGCTGGCTAGTTTCAGTTGTCACCTGGTTTCTTGAGGCCATGCTCATTTCCTGAGAATGAGACCAACTTCTGTCTTAAGCTTTTGTTTAAAGTTCGATGTTGTCATTCTGCTTGTCACTGTGCAGCATCCCATGTGTCGGCTTTTTGTAAGTTTCTGTGCTTTCTGTTTCTAGTGTTTACTTTTGCCAGTTACAGTAATATCACCAAAATAATATGCAGACAGCTTTGAAAAAAATGGAAATCATGAGCATGATAGGAATGTCCCCTGGGATGTTTGGAGAATGTCTGAACGCCATTCCTGACCATTAATACCGTCGGAGTCAGAAAGACAAAAGGGTGGCTTTTTGGTTGAGAAAGAATGTCAGGCCACCTGGCTGGCTCTGGCCCTGGACGGCTAGAGCACCACAGTGATTTGCTCCCCACAGCTTGGCTGCCCTCATCCTGGGGGTGATTCAGGCTGGAACCCTGTCTGTGCCTGCCAGGTCCCATGTCTGATCCTGAGGACAGCTGTGGAGCCAACCCCATCCCTCAGGTTGCAGGACCTGGGCTGGGCCCAGCAGGTGAGGGTGCGGCCTCCATGGCTGGGGTTTACTGGTAAGGGAAGAAGTACCTTGTTCAGAGGAGAAGCAGAACCATTTTTCTTATTCTCAGTGCTATGTTTTCACCTACCATTTGAGAAACCTTGTTCTCCAACAGGACACATCTACACTAACAAAAAGTTTTTTAAGCTGAGCTCTGCATCTCTGGCTGTGCTAATGGAGCTGTTGGCTGGGCTGAGGCCTGAGTGACTATCCCCACATGCAGGCTGGGCCCCAGGCAGGTGGACGTGAGACTGGACTAGCCAGGGCCCTGGAAGCTGGGTGTACAGCCATGTGTGTGGTGGGATGCATGGGGACACCGGCCAGCTGTGTGTCAGTGCTGTTCCAGGGAGCCACACTGCACTTGCCTCCTGCCCTGTCCCTGGCAGCCCTTGGCAGGGGCTGCTTCAAGCAATAACTGTCCACAGGCCACAGCCACGGCCTGCCCCGTCACAGGATTCGGACACTTCGCATGGGCATTTGAGTTAAGGTTTTCCTCCATTTTTAGCGAACAGCGATGAGTTGTCATTACCTGTGCTGAGAGGCATTTAAGATGGGAAGCCTAAGAAATGTTCTCATTCAGGAGACAGTCCTATGAAGTTTCTTCCTTCGTATGTGTTCACTTTTTGTGGTGTTCACTTTTACCACATTCATCCAAAAAGATGATGCAGCTTTAACATGAATGTTACATTTTATTTTCAAGGAATTATTACCTATGTTCCCTTTGTAAAGGAAATATAATATTGTAAATCTTTTTATTAAATAATGTAAAGATGTATATCTGTATTTTTTGATCATGTTATAGATTATGGATATATTGTTTAATAAATAAAGTATTTTTTTGAACAAACATTAGAGAATGCATCATTTTGGGAAATGATAAAACTTCAGCATTGTGTCCAGAGGTGGTGAGTATGTCCTATGTTGAATTTTGAAGGAGATGTGAGGTGAACTGGAGAGAGTTGTTTGCTGGCCATGGGCTTGAGTAAGACCCTGGCCTCACCGTGTTACTGACCAGCTCTGAGCCCCAGCTGTGTTGTAGCATCAGAAGTTGGTTCCCAGGCTTACAAGAAAGAAGTGTGTGGATGAGAGTGCCATGAGTTGCTGTATGGAGATTTAAAAGTGCTTTGTCTGGAACAGGTTTGCCATCAAGACCTGCAGGGTGTCAAGATCCCTTTGAGGACTAACTAATTCTTAGGACATTCCTTGAGAGTTAATGGCCGATGTCCAGAAACCCAACGTGGTCACCATGATGGAGGGGCACAGCCTCACTTTCCAGATGAAAATCATTCACAGACCTGGAGTGCACCACAGGCTGTCCGCCTCTGAGCACTCCAAGGGCACTTGTACCCATTTCTTTGGGTGACTCCCTGGGAAAAGGAAACACCAGCTCTTTGGGGATGGGGCTGGTCATCCGCACTAGTTCTGAACTGTCACCAGTCCCCAGAGGTCCCAGATGCTGGTCTAAAAAGAGTGGGGCCTACGGCTGTCGTGGCAAGTCACATTTGTCTGAGTGGTTGTCGCCCCAGGGCCCACCCATGTCACTGAAACAGAACTGACAGCTGGCAGGATTCCCACAGTAACTGACCTGGGAAGCAAGGACCATTAAGGCAGGAAGGGCCAGGTAGAAGTTTCTGGGTTGGCCTGTCCTCTTCTTGCCAAGACAGTGGTGCAGAGGCAAACACATTCCTGGCAGGAAGGTGCAGTGGGATGTACTCACCCCCCAATTTACCTGTGGGAATACAGTTTACGAAGACATGGGTGATGACTCCAGCTGCAGCATTGTTGCCAAAACACATCCGCGCACTCTTGGCACCCGGCATGTGGCCAGTGGTCTGGCGAGGACCTGGCTATCCTTGGCAAAGCCATCAGTGCAACTCTGGAATCAGGATTACATGAACTCCCGCTGTCTGTCGTCTGGCCACAGACCCTCATCCTTGGGACATAGAAGAGTATCCCTCCGGTGGGCATCACTGACCACACAGGGAACTGGAGATGCCTCAGTAGGACCCCTGGGAGCCAGAGGATGGGAGAGAACCCTATTCCGCACCAGGACTGTATTGTCAGGAAAGCAGGAGCCACGTGTGACTGACGGTTTAATTCAGGGTACTGGAGGGCTCAGGGAACAGTAACTGCAGGAAGCAGCTCTACCGCTAATCCGGGGCGTCCAAGGGAGGAGGCGTCAGGGAGGGGGCTGATTAGGACTCTGCTCTGAGGGGGGCTGGCCTCACAACTGATGGGGAAGTGCCCTTGGGCGGGATTCAGCCACCCGGGGAGTGGGTGCTACCAGGCTGGTGGAGCAGGAGCTTAGGCGGGGGGTGTCCATGGATCTGGGACTGGGACGTCTGGGGCGAGGGCGGCACCCCTGAGGCCATGGGGTGAGGCTGGGAACTGGCACGGGTGCCGCTGGGGTGAGGGCCGTTGCTGGGATGACAGGAGCGTCCACCAAGCTGCGGCCCCGTCTCCGAGCTGCGGTGGGCGGCGTGTAGCTAGCAGGCCCCACGGAGAGCTGCGGGCGGCGGCCGGCAGGGCAGGTGGGACCCGGAGGGGCTGGAGGAGGCTGCGGTCCCGCTGTGGCCTCTCGCAGCCCGGCCCGGCCCCCGCCCCTCTGCGGTCCCCTCCCTCGAGTCCCAGGCCAGGGCCTCTGTCCGAGAAAATGTTCCCGCTGCTTGGCGGGCAGCTTTGGGAACCAGCTCGGGCTCTGCCCGCCCTTTGGCCGGAGCGGGCCAGGGCTCGGGCTCCTGGAGGGTCCCCTGAGGGCCCGCAGTAGGAGGGGGGAGTGGGCAGTTTTCCTGGGGGGCCCGTCCGGCGGACTGCGGGGGGCCGGCCTCGGGGAGGGGGTGGGCGTGTGCCGAGACCCCGCCGGGCGGTGCGGGACGCGGGTCGAGGCTGGCGGTCCCCGCAGTGAGGGCTGTGGACAGCGCCGCGCGCCTGGTCGCCAGGGGCCACCCTCGCCCTGGGGGCGGGACTTATGGGAGAGGTGGGGCTTGGAGGCGGGGCTTGAGGGGGCGGGGCGGGCCGGGAGGGAGGCAGTGCGCAGGCTCAGTCCTGCCGGCTCCGTCCACTGGCTCTGGTTGCTGGAGGACGGCGACGGCCGCTGCGGCCGGGACGGGGACGCGGACGTGAGTGCGCGCGCGCGGCCGCCAGGGGTCTGAGCGGAGGGACCGCGGGCTGCGGGGCGGAGCGGAGCCGAGCGGCGACCGTGGTCGCGGATGGCGAGGACGACAAGGAGCGCAGGCGCCGTCCGTCCGCGGGGTCGACCCCGTGCGGGCTGCGGCCACCACGTGACCACGCAGGCTGCGCGCGCCCGTCGGTTCTCGCGGGAAGAGCCTGAGCTCGCTCCGCGTCCCTCCGAGCGCGAGGGCCCGGGGCGGGGCGGCACGCGGGCGCGGTAGCAGGGCACCGGGCGGCCGGCTCACTTCCCCGAGCCACGCAGCGGGCGAGAGCACTGCCCCATGTGCCGTCCAGGTTGTCTGAGCGCCAGGTGAGGGCCGGTCTCCACCTGTCACCTCTCACTGGTGCGGGGTCTGTGTGCGAACCGCCTCCACCACGTGGGCAGCCGGAGAAGCTCCCTCATCTGTCCTTTTCTTGATTCTGCACTTTTTAAACTCGTGGTAACATACATAAAACATAAAGTTTGCCACTGAGCCAGTTTTAAGTGTACAGTTTCGTGCCATCTGTCCCTTCCTTTGAACGCCTCGAGCCCTGGTTTTGTTCTGAAGGAAGAGGGCCGAACGGAGACAGAGGTCAGCCGCCTGGGGACGGACAGCCCAGGGAGTCCTCAGGAGGTGCAGGGGACCACACCCGGGCAAGAGCAAGGGCAGAGCCGCCCGCTGGCCTCCTGCCCCCTGTCCCCTCCAGCCCGCCTCTGCCTGCGTCCTGTCCTCACTTTCCCAACTTATACCCTTCCCTGGGCAATTTCTTTCTTTTTTTTAAAAAAAAAAATAAAAAATACTTTTATTGATTTCAGAGAGGAAGGGAGGAGAGAGAGAAACATCAATGATGAGAGAGAATCATTGATTGGCTGCCTCCTGCACACCCTCTACTGGGGATTGAGCCCTCACCTGGGCATGTGCCCTTGACCAGAATCGAACCCGGGACCCTTCAGTCCGCAGGCCGATGCTCTGTTCACTGAGCCAGACCGGTTGGGGCAATCATTTCCTTTTCACGGCTCCTAGTAGTCCAGGGTTACAGGTCCCATCGCTTGCTTTTTAGGGCAAGAGCTATGGTGGGGCGTCTGGCCTCCAGGTGGCCTGTGTGGCTCCTCCCGTGGCGGGCAGCCTGCACTCCTGGAGCCTTCATGCAGCAGAGGACCTGGGCAGGGGCAACCAGAACCCCCTCGTGGGGCAGACTTCATGGAGTCGCGGGCGTTAGCCCCCTGGTTCGCAGAGGCAGCTCCTCCACGTCCTCCCAGGCCCCCGAGGTGGTGCTGACCTGCGAGCGCTACCCGGTGCGGCGGCTGCCCTTCTCCACAGTGTCTGAGGAAGACCTGGCCACCTTTGAGCGCATCATCCCCAGGAGGGTCATCACAGACCCAGAGGAGCTGGAGGCTTCGAATGTGGACTGGCTGAGAACCATGCGAGGTGAGCAAGGACCCCCACACCTTTCTTAGGCTGCAGAAAGCTGCTAAGAGGTGACTCTAAGATGCTCTGAGGACAGAATTGATAGAAGTTTATTGGTGGTTGTCATGAGCACTCTGGCTGTGAGTATAGTCTTTCCTATAAGTCACTCGATGTCCTGACCCCCAGATAATATCAGGGGTGCTTGATCGAGGCCACTTGGCCTTCTAGGTTTCCAACACCAACACGGGTGACTATGCTGTCCATTTAGCTTTTATTACTTGCAGTTTTAATCCAAATTACAAACAGATCAGAATACATACACACAAGTATTGGGGGTTAACAAACTGTTCTCCAGTCCAGGCTATTCACAGAGCAGTGTTTACTGGTCATTCGGAGTCACAGAGGCCTCGGTGTCTGGTGGGGGAAGGTGGGGGTGAGGATGTTTTGCAAGGAAGACTGCTGAACTACCTTGAGACAGCAAGGCCCCGAAATAATCAACAGTCTCCAAGCCAGACACATGAGCTGTCAGCACGGTTCACTCACAGGAGGGTGAATAGCAAGTGTCAACTGTTCTTAGTTTCACTTCTATTCTTCTCGAGGTGTCTCCCTTCATCTGCACTTGTTAGATTATCTTGTGGTCTCTGAGATTAGCCCTCAAAATCCAAATAAAAATATTTGGCACCGTCCACGAAGATGCTTGGTCATCGTTATAACTTATAGATGTGGGTTGCCTCCCTTTTGCTGGCAGCCCAGGACTTGGCTGTTGGCCTAGGCTTATATGTGTTCAGATGATAAGGTTCAGACACAAATTGGAGTTAGTTATTAACTCTGCTCTCCACAGTGGTGCATGACACCTTCACATTAAAGGACCAGACAGTGCCCTGGCTGCTCTGAGGCGGTCTGTGTGTTTACTGCTTGCTTCCTCTCAGCTCCTGTGTTAGGCTCCTGGAGTCACTGTGACAAAGAACTACAGACGGGGCTTAAGAGAACAGAGATGGATCCTGCCAATTCTGGAGGCAGCAAGGCCGAGACCAGGTGTCTGCAGGACTGCACTTCCTCCCGAGACTCCAGGGAGGGTCCTTTCTTTCTCCCCCAACTTCTAGGGGACGTTCTTGGCTTGTGACAGCATCAGCCTAGTCTCTGCCTCTTTCATTACATGGGACCTAAGAAACGGCCAAACTTGTAGAGAATTTTTTAAATTTTATTTTTTAAAATTGATTTCAGAGAGGAAGGGAGAGAGAGAGATAGAAACATCAGTGATGAGAGAGGATCATTGATCGGCTGCCTCCTGCATGCCCCCTACTGGGGATCAAGCCTGCAACCTGGGCATGTGCCCTTGACTGGACTCAAACCTGGGACCCTTCAGTCTGCAGGCCGACGCTCTATCCACGGAGCCAAACCAGCTAGGGCCTGTAGAGAATTTTTATAAGAGCTTATTTGAGCCAAACTGATGTCATATACCGGGGAGCAAGATCTCAAATGTTCCAGAAAATAACAGTTTTGCAGCCTTCATGCATTTGAAATTAAGGAGGGATCATAATGAAGATTAGATGAGGGTGGGAGAGAGCAAGGTAGGGATTGCATTACAAGATAATTAAGATTAGTGCTCACTTGAGGGTGGCTATGCTTATTTCAAAAGTGTGTTGATGCCCTGAGTGGTTTGGGTCAGTGGGTAGAGCATTGGCCTGCAAACTGAGAGGTCCCAGGTTCGATTCCAGTCAAGGGCATGTACCTTGGTTGCAGGCACATCCCCAGTAGGTGTACAGGAGGCAGCTGATCAATGTTTCTTTCTCATCGATGTTTCTAACTCTCTATCCCTCTCTCTTCCTCTCTGTAAAAAATCAATAAAATGTATTTAAAAAATAAAATAAAATTACTTGAATATTATAAAAAAAAGTGTGTTGATAAAAAAAAAAGTTTTGATGTAGATGCACAAAAACGATTGACAGGGCTTGCTTAAGGCAAAGGTAAACCTTTTACTAAAAAGTTACCTGCATGGGGCGTGACTTCCCAGTTAGGAATTTTTTTTTTTTCTAAACATTTTTATTGATTTCAGAGAGGAATGGAGAGAGAGAGATAGAGAGAGAAACATCAGTGAAGAGAGAGTCATTGATTGGCTGCCCCCTGCATGTCCACACTGGGGATAGAGCCCACAACCCGGGCTTGTGCTGACAGAGAATCAAACCATGACCTCCTGGTTCATAGGTCGAAACTCAAGCTCTGAGCCACACCCACTAGCCTGATCTCATGGCTTCGTGAAGAGTTAATGATGTAAGAGGAACATGCTTGGTGCTCCTCCTGCCTCTGCAGCCTCCACTCATCTAGTCAGAGTTCTTTCAACAAAACAAAGGTGCAGAAGGGGGGCAGTGGTTAGGGATGCCAACGAACTAGTTCAGGGGGCTCCCACCAGCCACATCTGGACCTCAAATCATGACAGCAAAGAATTTTAACCAGTGAGTAAAAGAAAAATGAACCCATGAGTCCACATGGATATGATTGAATAGCTAAATAAATACATGAGAGAGAAGGAAGGCCCCTCCTTACAGTACAAGGTCAGCTGTTCAGTGCAGGATGGGTGGAAATCCCCATTTGGCAACTATCCTAAGAACTGCTTCAGGCAGGAAAATCAATAGATGCTAAATTCCTGGGGTGAACTTGGAGGAGCAACAGGGTGTCTACATAGTGTCAAGTGTCTGCCCACAATATCCTTAGTAACTTGCAGTGGAGAAGCCAGGCAAGCACCCCTCCCCTCACATCTGACCACCTTCACCATTACTTCAGTTGGCACCGTCTACCGGTCTCCCACCTCCTCTCAGTGAGCAGACTGACTGCTCTTGTCCTTGAGGTTTGTGGGTGACCGTGGTTGTGTGGGTCATCTCACTGAGGAAGGAGAAAGTGCTTTTGAAGAACCTCCCTTTTCCAGGGAGGTCCCCTTCCCGTGTCTAACGCTCTTTTCTGTCTCAGGTTGTAGCAAGGTACTGCTGAAGCCCCGGACATCGGAGGAGGTGTCTCACATCCTCAGGTAAGAAGCCCTCCCTGTGGTATGTGAGTAGACGCCTCCTGAAGACACACAAACACAGACCCCAGGAAGCTGGCAGCCTGTGCAGAGCCAGGCCTCAAACCTCAGAACCTTGGGTGCTGGACTGGGCACGACGTGGGAGTGGCTGCAGACTCCAAGGAAAGTGACCTTTTCTTGAAATATACCTTTTTTATTTTCTATATCAATAAGCTATTATGTTCATTACTAGAGGCCCAGTGTATGAAATTGTGTGAAACCCAGACCCAGCATGCTGCGTCAAGTCCCGCTGGCTCTGCGGGACCCATCAATGCACCTCCTGGTGACCGGTCTTTGGCCGTTCGGCGTTACAACCACTGGGTTTTTATTACATAGATAGGAAAATTGGAAACATAGAAAATCGTAAAGAAAAAAGTGCAGCCGTGGCCAGTTTTTCTCAGTGGTTAGAGCATCGGCCCTCGGACCAAAGGGTTGCCTGTTCGATTCCTGGTCAAGGGCATGTATCTTGGTTGCAGGTTCCCCAGCTCTGGTAGAGGTGTGTGCAGGAGGCAACCAATCGATGTGTCTCTCTCCCCCTCCTTATTTCCCTCCACTCTCTAGAAATCAGTGGAAATAATATTCTCAGAATTAAAAAAAAGAAAAGAAAAAATTGCAGCTCTGGTTGGTGTTGCTCAATGGTTAAGAGTGTTTCCCCGTGCACTGAAATGTCAAGGGTCCGATTGTTGGTCAAGGGCATGTACCTGGGTTTCAGGTTCAATCCTGGTGGTCGGTGGTTGGGTCGCTGCCGGGGTCCAGCCCTGGGGGTCCAGGGGGTCCCAAAGGTGTGGATGGAGTCGGCGAAGAATGTTTTACACGGAGACAGCGTTCAGAACTCTCTAGCTTTCTCTAGTCTCCGTGGATCTTCCTGTGCCTGGCTGAGGCCACAGAGAAAGATCCCGAGGCAAATGTCACATTGTATCTAAGACATTGTCATCTTTTTTCCCTCCTCATTTGGCAAATCCATGACCATTTCTTGGTGCAAATTATTCCTCCGTGCCATTTTCGACCCACCTCACAAGTGCCCTACGTTTTACAGTCCCCCAAAACTGCCAGATCACATCAAGGTGTTCTTGAATTTCACATTAATATATGTCATTGTCCACGTGTGCCTGCTCTCAGAACCCATCGCTAGAGGCTGGCACCTCACGGGGTGGGTTTACTTGATGCACGTGGGCACACTGCCTCCCAGAGATGGGCACATTTGTTTCTCCAAATTCTTTTCCATCCAGTTGCCTTCTCTGCTCTCAGATGTGGCCCAGAGCGTGTCCCACAGGATGGTGGTGTGGGTGTGGGGAAGTGGGACCTGATGCCTCCCCCGTGCTTGTCCTAGGTACTGTCATGAGAGGAACCTGGCCGTGAACACCCAGGGGGGCAACACGGGCCTGGTGGGGGGCAGTGTCCCCGTCTTTGATGAGATCATCCTGTCTACTGCCCTCATGAACCAGGTCGTCAGCTTTCAGGACATATCTGGTGAGCCTGGCTGCCTGTTGGTGCCATCCTCATCCTTGTCAGCTGCTGGGGCTGGGCAGTAGGGGACCTGGGCCCCGGAAGGAAAGGACCAGGTCTGTCCATGCCCATTCCTCACGGGGTGTTACTTAGTTCGTCACTTAGTGACGTATTGTGGGCTTGAGGTGAAGGGGATGGGCTGCCCCTTTGGACTCTGACATTTTCCGGCCAGAACCACCTTTTGGGAGTGTGAGGTCACATCGCATGAAGGGGCTTCCTGCTCAGGATGCAGCAGTATCATGGTGTAGGCTACTTGAGTGGGATGTGTGGGCTGGATCATTCTCTATGGTGGGGGCACCCGGGCACCATAGGGTGCTGAGCAGCATCCCTGGCTTCTACCCACTTGACACAGCACCCCCAACCAAAAATGTGTTGTCACATGTGCCCTGGGGGGCAAATCACCCCTAGTTGAGGACCACTGCCTGATAACAACCCTCTCTTTTCTGCTCTCTTCCATAGGCCTGCGTATATGCATGTACGCATGTGTGTGCGAATACATGTGCATGCATGCGTACGGGGCACATGGGTGTGCATATGCACATATGAGCACACACATGTGAATGTGTGCAGGTGTATACGTGTGCATGTGTGTTTCTTCTCATTTTTGCCTTATGAGTTTTTCCTCTTTTTCACAGTATTCACAGAGATAACTTCTTGGGGAGGGATGGGGCCCAAGCTCCTTTTCTAAGTTCTGGGTTGGATCCTGAGGTGCAGTTCCTTGGGGGCGGGGGGAGTTCACACTGCAGGCTCTGTCTGAGTCACCCTGTGCTGAGAGCACCGTGACAGCTCTGCTTGCTCCGCAGGGATCCTGGTTTGCCAGGCGGGGTGCATTTTGGAGGAGCTGAGCCAGTATGTGGAGGAGCGGGACTTCATCATGCCCCTGGATTTGGGAGCGAAGGGCAGCTGCCACATCGGGGGGAACCTGGCGACCAACGCAGGTGGTCTGCGGTTTCTGAGATATGGTTCGCTGCGTGGGACTGTCCTGGGCCTGGAAGTGGTGAGCCGGAGCCATTGCTGTGCGTGCAAGTGCGGCCCTGCTCCCAGGGACCCCTGGCCTGGCTCCCTGTGTCCAGGTGCCAGTTTCAGGGCTCTTCCAGTCTTTTCCCAGCTGTTACTGTGCTCACAAGGCCTGTCAGCTCCACACCCTGTGCCTTCGGGTTAGCGTTCATTCCTCTTTCGAAGGCCCACAACTGTGTGGACACTGGGGTGGTGCCCAGGCTGCCCTCCGGCCCCAGGTGGTGCAGGTGATTTGGCTCCAGTCATCCAGCCCAGGCCGGGACCTGTGGGTTCCACATAGCACCTGCTCAGGGAGGCCCTGCTCTGGCTTCCCGAGGCACTGCTGCTGGGTCCGTGGCTTCTGGGTCCACGTGAGGCGCTCTAGGCACCCTTCCCCGTGAGCAGGTTCCCACGACCCAGCCACGTTCCACCAGTCAGCTTCCAGGTGGGCTGTGTGCAGAGAAGGAGCAAGGTTCTGTTGGCCTTTACTCACACCATCGCTGGCTGCCCCTCCAGGGGTATTGGAGTCCCTTTCCCTGAACCCTCACTGGCTCCTGCTTAGACACCTCATGGTTTTGTTTTTTTAAATATACTTTTTATTGATTTCAGAGAGAGAGGGAGAAAGAGATAGAAACATCAATGATGAGAGAGAATCATTGATTGGCTGCCTCCAGCACACCCCCTTCTGGGGATCGAGCCCACAACCCGGGCATGTGCCCTTGACCAGAATCGAACCAGGGAGCTTTCAGTCTGCAGGCCGACACTCTATCCACTGAGCCAAACCAGCTAGGGCACACCTCATGGTTTTTTAAAGCCTGGAACCTTCTGTCCTGTTACCCAAGGGTGGACTGAACATAAATACACGCTGGACTTTCATCTGCTAATTCACAACGTTTTAATAGCTTTGTTTTCTAGCCAGCTGCACATTTTTATTTTTTTAAAATATATTTTTATTGATTTCAGAGAGGAAGGAAGAAGGGGGAGAGAGAGAGAAACATCAGTAATGAGAGAGAATCATTGATCAGCTGCCTCCTGCACTCCCCACACTGGGGATCGAGCCCGCAACCTGGGCATGTGCTCTGACTGGGAATCGAACCATGACCTTCTGGTTCATAGGTCGATGTTCAACCACTGAACCACGCTGGCTGGGCTGCACATTATTTTTATTGTAACTCACTTTGCCATGTTTATGAGGTGTGTCCTGCTCCACCCTCAGGTGTAGGCCCTGTTGTACCCCCAGGTGTGGGTCCTGTTGTAGCAACAGGTTGGGCCCTGCTCCATCTCCAGGTGTGGCTCTGCTTCGGGCCAGCTTCCTTTGAGAACTGGGCCCTGAGCCTCTTGGTTGGGGGGCAGGATTTCACTCCAGCCAGGGAAGAAAAGTCCGTCCTTCAGCCTGATTGTCCCCACCCTGGGGCCCCTGCTTTCCTAGACACCTGTTTCTCTTCTCCCTCGCCAGGTGCTTGCCGACGGCACCGTCCTGAACTGCCTCACCTCCCTGCGGAAGGACAACACGGGCTATGACCTGAAGCAGCTCTTCATTGGGTCAGAGGGCACCCTGGGGGTCATTACCGCCGTGTCCATCTTGTGTCCACCCAAGCCCAGGGCTGTGAACGTGGCTTTCCTTGGTAGGTGGATTGCCTGCCGCCCCCATGGTTTGAGAGAGCGGATGGACAGGGCCCTTGCAGGACTCCCCATTTCTCCTAGCTTCTCGCTCTTTCCAAAGGGGTCCAGGATCTGGCTTTGGTGTTCAGTCAGGTCTGGAGTCATGCTTGTGGGTTCTGGGCACAGTAACCTCACTTTGTAACAAAGTCGAGCTTCCTCAGCCCTCTCACCCACTTGTCATTTATGGAGCATATACCTAAGATTCTGTGGGAAGTATTGTCATTGGGGATAAGGCCAAGGACACCGATCTTCATTATGTGGGGTGATCAGATGGAGGCCCTCCCTGGCTCCTCAGCAAACGCACACGTGCCGTTTCCACCATAGAGGAACGTCACCACCTGCCTCCCTTCCCAGCGACTTGAACCACAACCTTACATCTGCTTCCCTCAGTCCCTGTCCTTCATCTGCTCCCACCTCTTTTCTTGCCTTCATTCCATTGGGTAGGTGTGTGGTCCGTCTCCTGTGCTTGGTCAGGAGGGATGCCAACCACCAGTCTTCTAGAGGATTCCACGGGCTCCTAACATACCAATGCAGTCAGTCCGTGCCATCAGTGTCTTCCCACTGGAACAGTCATGATTGTGGGGACATTAGCTGTTTCTTCCCCTCCTGACTTTAAATGTCCCCTCTTGTCTGAATTCTTGATCCCATTTGTCTTAATCTCTCAGATCATAATTACCCTTATTTGATCAATGTGCCATTTTCCTTCCCCCTCATTCCTTCTTCGTCAGACTTCCTGCTATGCTCATCTCCTTGTAAACACATCCTCGAGCATCCTTTGGGGAACACCCACTGGCGATGAGTTCCCACTGTCAGTTTGTCTGAAAATGCCTTAATTGACACTCATTCTCGAGAGGCGCCATCACTAGGCGTGCAGGTTCAGGTGGGCACTCGTTTCCTTCTTCCACTGAAAATGCTCCACTCTGGGCCGCCTCCACGGCTGCTCTGAAGAGGTCTGTCTCTTCCTTCCTCTGGACCCTTGGTCGTTCGTGGTTTTCAGTACGTTTCTCTAGGTCTCCCTGGCCTGGTGTCTTGTCAGTTGCAGTATTGCCCATTTCCTTTCCTCAACCTGTGATTACACATGTGGCATCGTTTGTCTGCCCTCCCGTCTCTCACCCTCTTCCATTCTTTCCTTCCCGTTCACCGCCTGTGTTGCATTCCAACTGTTTCTTCGATTTGTTCAGTTCGCTAATGTGTCCTTTTGCGTGTGTCCCCATGCAGCCGCACCCTTGGTGCAGCTTCCACAGGCCTCTGCAGTCCCAGGCTCTTCTCTCTGGAACACTCTTCCCGACATCTCTGTGACCTCTGATCCCTGACCCCTCCCCACTGCCATCCCAGCCCTTTCCGCCTACAGCAGTACACTCGGTCCCTTCTGCCCTCCAGCTGGAGGGTCAGCCCCCCCTGTCCTGGCACCACTGTGACCTCTCAGTGTTCCGTGAATATGTCTTGAGCGAGTCGTGAGGAAACCATGGGCATCCTGGCGAGCCTTCTGTCTTCATCATCTTCAGAACCTGTGATGTGCTTGTTGGCTGACAGGTGGCATTTCCCTCGGCAGTGCTTCTGCAGCTCCGAGAGGCTGCCTCGCACGCCAGCTGGGAGTCGGGTTGGCAGGCTGCGTTACAGGGGACCTGGGTGGGCCTGGGCGAGGCTCAGGGCTGGCATGTTCCTGAGGTGCTGTGTCCCATGCAGGTTGCCCAGGCTTTGCTGAGGTTTTGCAGACTTTCAGCACTTGCAAGAGGATGCTGGGGGAGATCCTGTCAGCGTACGAGTTCATGGATGCTGAGTGCATGCAGCTGGTCAGGCACCACCTCCACCTCACCAGCCCAGTGCAAGGTACTGACCCACCCACCTGCCGCTCCTTTTAGGCTGTCTGCACGGATGGCTCAGGCTGTCAGGCCATTCTGTGCGGGAGGGGGCGGGAAGGAGGATACTGGCCCCTCTGCAGCTGTGTTGTCACCACTATTGGATGAGCACAGGAGTCTCATTTACTTTTGTTTTAAATGTGCCCTCGGTTAGTTCAGTGAATGCAGTCCATTGGGGCATAGCTCTGGGATCTTCAAAACAACCAAGCGCGCTTGTCGGAAATGCCCTGTTTCCAGAACCAAGAGATGTACCGTTCCATGACACGCTCACCCTCCGACCTCAGGGAGCAAGTCACAGGTGCTGGGTGTGACTCAGATAGGGTTTTGGAAGGCAGTTTGCATTATGAACCGAAAAATATTCAGCTGGAGGTCTTGGTGATTTTACTTCTGAGGTCCGTCCTAAAGAAATCGTTATTGTCTTAGCTGCCCTAATAGAAGCCCACAGACTGGGTGGCTTAAACAAAAGAAATTTATTTCTCACGGTTCTGGAGGCTGAGTTCCATTAGGGTTGATTCCCGGTGAGCCCCACTTCCTGGCGTGCAGGTGGCCACCTTCTCACTGTGTCCTCAGATGGTGGCCAGAGAGAGAGCTCTGGTGACTCCTCCTCCTCTTAGGAGGGCGCATGCTCTGCAGGATCAGAGCTCCACCCTCTGACCTCATTTAACTTTCTTAAAGGCTTGATCTTCAAATGGTCACATGGGGTTGGGTTAGGACTTCACCATGGGAATTTGGGGTGTGGGGGGGGGGTGACAACACAGTTCAGTCATAACAATTATAAATATGGAAAGACCCCAATTTTGAATGAGATGCTACTCTTGGTATAAAGTAGGAAACAACATAAATGCCCAGTGGTAAAGAAATAAGACATACACAACCTTTGGAAAGATGGTGGGCCCCTCGGTGGACGGTGCATCTCCCTCGGTTGGTAAGAGCGCCTCCTGCAATGAGGGCTTCACAGTGTCACCTGGGTTGTTCCTGTGTTTCCAGTGAATGTGGTTTGTTACAGTGAAAGATCTGTTTTTAAACTGTCTGAATTTCAGCCTCAGCCCCTGCTCTGCAGGCTCCTGGCCCCGGAGCTTCCTGACTCAGCCTGACGGCCCTGCCTCTGCCCATCTTGCCTTCTGCCCTCTCCAGAAAGTCCGTTCTATGTCTTGGTCGAGACCTCAGGCTCCAGAGTGGAGCACGATGCCGAGAAGCTGAGCAGCTTCCTGGAACATGCCCTGGCCTCCGGCCTGGTGACCGACGGGACCCTGGCCACTGACCAGGGGAAAATCAAGGTGTGTGTGTGCTAGCGGCCCTCGTCCTCTGCCCAGCCTGGCTCACCGGAGCTGTGTGGAAGGCCCCGTGTCCACTGGGAGTGTGGCTGGTGGCTGGACCTGAGTGGCTGTCTCAGCTTTGGTAGAAGAACCTCTTTGGAAGCACACTCTTGGTGTCTGGGTATTTCAGCGGTGTTTTAAACAGAGGCAGAGAGGACTGTGCGGGCTGTGGGAGCGTTAGTGTGATGCTGAGCCAGTTGTGGGGGTAAGACGTTTCCCTGAGGATGACTCGGCACCAAGAGTGACTTGGCCTCTGCGGCCAAAGGAAGGAAGGGGGGGGGCCTGGCATAGGGGAGCCATTATCACCCTGGGGGGCCTAGGGCAGGGGAGCCATCGTCACCATGGGGGAAGGTGAGGGCCGGAGCAGGGGAGCGATCCTCAACAGCACAGGGCCTTTGTCCCCTTCCCTTCCCCCCCATGGTCCCCTGAGCTGCAGTGTGGAGAGTGGCCAGCAGGGGGCAGGAAGTCCACAGGACAGTGGCAGGAATGGGACCCGGGTGGGTCTGATTTGGCTGAGTGGAGAGTGGGATCTTGTTTTCTTTTCTTTCTTTCTTTTTTTGTTGTTGATCCTCATCAGAGGATATTTTTTCCATTGATTGTAAGAGAGGGTGGAAAGGAGGGGATAGAGCAAGAGAGAGAAAGAGAGGAGAGAGATGTGTGTGAGAGAGACACGTGAATTGGTTGCCTCCCGCACATACTCTGACCAGGGCCGGGGATCAAACCTGCAACCCAGGTACATGCCCTTGACCGGGAATCAAACCTGAGACCCTCTGGTCCTCAGGCTGATGCTCTATCCACGGAGCCACACTGGCCAGGGCTCATTGTCTCTTAGTGGTTGGTTATTGACTTTATTTCTCTACTTTCTAATTAAACCCTTTTCTCTACAGTTACTTTTATGGTAGTTAGATATTATATGTAAGGAGTTACAGCAATATCTGACCCAGGCCCCTGTTGAGCGCGGTGGCTAGGCAGCCTGAGCTGCCGCTCTGCCCACAAGTGCCCTCCCTCCCTGTCCCCCGGCCCAGGCAGAGCCGCCTCTATTGGTCTTGCTGCAGAAGACAGGACAGACAACACTGTGCTGCAGGCGTCTGCTTGGAGCTCCTGGGGAGCAGGTTACATGAGCCTGGGTGGGGACCCTTCCTCAGAGGGTGACCCGAGGGGGGGTCACTCAGAGCAGTGGTTCTCAACCTGTGGGTCGCGACCCCTTTGGCGGTCGAATGACCCTTTCACAGGAGTCGCCTCAGACCATCCCGCATATGAGATATTTACATTACGATTCCTAACAGTAGCAACATTACAGTGACGAAGTAGCAACGAAAATAATGTTATGGTTGGGTCACAACATGAGGAACTGTATTTAAAGGGCCAGAAGGTTGAGAACCACTGCCTCAGAGGGTGATTGCTATCCAGTTGGGGGGAGGCAGGAATACGCTGGTCCTGGCCCGTCCAGACTGCTGGCTCTACAGCCCTGTTCTCAGATGGTGGTACCCAGAGGTGATGGGGGTGGGCTGGGCCGGCTTCCCTCCCAGGTGGGCAGGAGTTGGGGGGGCATCCAGATGGGGAGATGGCTAGGTGTGGGGCCTGGGAAGGGGCACTGAGCAAAGGTGGGATGGAGGGGAGTGCCCCTGGAGGCCTGTGCAGAACATCCCTGAGCTGGTGGGACAGAACAGGTGGGCAGGGGGAGCAATCTTGTGGCCGTGCACTGGCAATGAATGTGATGGAGGTGAGCGGGGCCTGCAGGCAGCAGTGTGGGCATGACAGCTGTGCAGCAAGTGAGGTTTGATCCCGGCCCTGGTCAGCGTGTGTGTGGGAGGCAACCAAAAAATATCCTTTAGGGTCCCCGTGGCTCCAGCATCTCTGCAGGGACATCCCTGGGCTCTGGGTGCGTGAGGGGCCAGGCCAGTAGGACCTACTGATAGTCGGGGCACGGATGACCTGTGGGGCTATCACAATCGATGAGGGAATTTTTAGAGGTGCTCATAGTACTGTGCTTATGTTAAAAACAAAAGGAGCGTCCTTACCTAGTAGACATTTCTTGGTGACGTTTCCTGAGATGGTGGGGTGTGTGGGGCTGGAGTCGGGGCAAGGCCCAGGTGGGACAGTAGGGCCCAGTGGTCGCACAGCACATTGTCTCTGCTCCCTCACGACGGCCTCAAATGCCCACAGTGACAAGTTAACTGAACAAGTAAACCACAGCTGGGTTTGTGTGGAAGGCAGCACTGCCGCAACAAGCTCCCTCGACCCCATCCCCAGGCCCTGCACCCCCGACTGTCCCTGCTCCAGCCACCAGCATCCCCATCCCACCCATGCCCCATGTGTCCCCAGGCAGCCCAGGGCCCATCCTTGGGGGCCTTCCCAGCCCCTCGCCCCCAGGCAGCCCGACCAGCCATGCCCACCCTATCACCCAGACCTACAAGACATAGTGTCATTGCCCGTCCCCTTCCAGAAGGGGGCTCTCAGAGCCTCAGTCGCTGGCACTGGTGCTGTCGGGCTGCATCTGGGACCTTGTCGAGTATGGGCTCTTGGATGGAAGCCTCATGCCTGCCACAACAGCAGTGTCACCCCCAAAGCAGCCGCCGTTGTCATGCCCATCACTGTGGACACCCAGTGCAGTCAGGTGTTGACTTTGCCTGTTTCTTCCTGTCCCCCAGATGCTGTGGGCCCTGCGGGAGAGGATCACGGAGGCGCTGACCCGGGACGGTTATGTGTACAAGTACGACATCTCTTTGCCCGTGGACAGGCTCTATGACCTTGTGACCGACCTGCGCGCCCGCCTTGGCCCCCAGGCCAAGCACGTGGTGGGCTATGGCCACCTGGGTGAGCAGAGCTGGGCGGGTGGACCGTGGTTAACCATGGGCTAGCTCAGCGCCACGTCCATGCTCTGAACAGTGATGGAGAAAGCCTGGGGTTGAGAGATTCCTAACCGTTTTTCTGAGTCTTTTAGGTGTTTGGGGGGGAGAGTGACACCGGCTGTGGGAGCTCCGTGGAGCGCTGTAGGGCATGGGCCCTGACCCCAGAGTCTGAGCAGGTCTGAGATCCCTGACCACACCGCATCACTGTCCCACGTGGGCTGGAGGTCCCCAGCGAGGGCAGCAGTGACTCTGGTTAGGGGACAGCACAGGACAGTCTGTGGGACTCGAGTCGGTGTGAAGCATCAGGAAGGATTGGTAATGTCGGCTGCATGGAAAGTGAATGATCCTGTTCCTCAGACAACCTTCAGGGGAATGATGGCTGGTGAAGCTTGGGTCTCACAACTCTAGTTTTTGGGGAGGGGCAGGGAGCGGGCGCAGGGTCACTGGGGTAACGTGAGGGAGGCTGTTTTCCCTGAGAATTTGGACTCCAGAGTGGGTGAACCTGTCGCAGTCACAGTGGACGGAGGGGCTCTCCCTCTGAAATCAGGAGCGAATGTTGGGTTTGTTGGTGCTTCTGTAATAGTCAGCGATCAAAGGACATTGGGCCCTCCTGGCTGATGGGGCCATGTTCCTAGGATGGGCCTGCTTGGCTATGGTCCTTCCTGTATCTCGACCCCATTTACTTAATTCTACATGGGTATTTTTATGGTGCTGTTGCCCTGTCAGGATCCTTGGTTCTGTCTGGGTTGATGTTGGGGTGGTGGCCCCTTCCCTACGGTCTCTGGAAGTCTGTGTACCGTGGAGTTTTCTCCTCGAGTGTTTGGAGAACTTGCCAATGAAGGTAAGTGGCTGGAAGTTTGTGTGTTTGGGGGGCAACTGCAGACCAGTTTCCTGAATGTCTGCAGGTTATTCCAGCTTGCCTTTTCTTCGGAACTGGTCCTGACAATTTTTCTTTCTGAGAATTTGTCCATTTCTTCTAGAATTTCAGATGTATTGGCATAACAGTGTTCATGATATTCTCATGTTTCCTCTCATGGTATCAGCATGGTCGGGAAAGTACTCAGCCAGGACAGTAGCTGTCACTCAGCCACAGTGACTCCGGGTCCATGTGTCATCGTAAGCAAAGCATGACTTCCCTTCGGACTTCAGTGGGAGGGCGGAATGTCCATGTGTGTGATGTTTGGAGCCCACTTGCTGTGTGATGTTTGGAGCCCACTTGCTGGGACTCTTTTTTCTGGCCTCTCTGCTGCTGGCATGCCCCTGCCCTGCCCTTCTGCAGCCCTGACCTCAGCCCCAGGCTCCCAGAAGGCCTGGTGGGGGGCGACTCCGGGACTGGTCCGCCTCAGCAGCTAGAGGTGCCCCAGCATTTGTGCAGAAGTCCCACAGTTGTTTTTTTTTTAATTTATTTTTATTTTTATATATTTTTATTGATTTCAGAGAGGAAGGTAGAGGGAGAAAGAGATAGAAACATCAGTGATGAGAGAATCATTGATCAGCTGCCTCCTGTACGCCCCCTACTGGGGGTCAAGCCCACAAACCCGGGCATGTGCCCTTTACCGGAATCGAACCCGGACCCTTCAGTCCGCAGGCTGATGCTCTAGCCACTGAGCCAAACTGGTTAGGGCTGTCCCACAGTTTTGATGGTACATTATCCTTAGTTCTAAATATTTTTTCATCTCCATTGTCATTTCTTCTTTGACCCATGGGCTAGGCAGAAGTATGTGTGTGTTTTCTTTTTTCAGAAATGTTTTTAAATTCACAAACATATGGGAATTTTCTAGCTATTTTAAAAATTGTTGACTTGCTTTTAATTGCACTGGAGCCAGAGAACTGGGCCTGTGTCACACTGAAACCAGTCAGCGGCCCAGTGGGCCCAGTGTGTGGTCTGATTCCACAACTGTGATGACTATTTGGAGAGAGCTGCCCTCTGAAGTCCTGGAGCCGTGTTTGCACAGATCCACAGAGAAGTGCTCACGTAGAGTTTAATCCTCCACATCCTGCTGGTTGTCAGAGCATCAGTCTCCAGGTGACAGGATAATCTGGCTCTCTTTCTAGCTGTCAGTTTGGAAGATAGGAGATGAGAACTGTCCTTTCATTCTGCTAAATGAGTCTTTTTATTTTCAGAGTTTCGTTTGTCATGGAGCCTCCTTTGTTTGATGTTCTACAGGAGCATTAGCTTTCCTCTATTTGGTGTTTGTCTGACATACTGGTTTTCCTCCTGTGACTTTTAGCTGTTTTCTGTCCATGACTTACATAGGTGTCTTGAAGACAGCATGGAGCTGGGGTTTCTTCTTCATCATTGGCCACTCATTGTCTTTAAACTGAAGCGTTTGGTTTATTTGTGTTGGGTGGGGAAGGCTCAACTTCTCCCCCTGCCCTCCTAGAGTCTTTGGGGCCCTGGAAACAAGACCCATAAGACACAGAGTACAAGAAACAAACAAGTTCACTAACAGGTGCATCTCACACACACACAGGGCTCAGCGATGAGGAGCTCAAAGGGACTCAGGACACGGGCATCTCATCAGAGAAGTCACAGAGGAAGGATGAGGACTTGCAGCTTCTCAGGCAGCAAACCGTGGGAAGGTCAATAATGACCTGGGGAAATGGACCACCAGCTGTTACATGAATTCCTCTCCTGCGTCTCAGGCTGATCAGGGCCCAGCATTTCTGACAATGATTTCCGTCCTTCCTGGTGCGGGGGTGGGGGTGGAGGTGGGGACAACGGGGACACGTTTGCATGATGTCCTGCTCTAGGTGAAAGGCCGGCCCGATTATCACCCGCCTGTTCCTACACTGTTTCTGGAGTAGATCTCAGTCTAGTCTGTGTGTCAGCCCAAGTGGTCATGCTGTTGCTGGTATTCGTGTGGTCAGTGTTGGTCCAGACCTGGGCAAACCTCTAGTCCTGCTCTGTCTACTTTCATAGCCCCCGTCTGGGCCTCATCTTTTAGAATTTCCTACTAGGGACGTAGGTGACAGAATATCTTAGACTTTATTTGCCTGAAAAGCTATTGATTTTGTTCTGAAACGGATTTCAGCAATTTGGGTTTGACAAGTTCTTTTCTCTCTGCAGCACGAGGTGTCACTCTGCCGTCTTCCAATTGTATCACTGGGAATTTAGCCGCCAGGGCATATGTCCCATGGAAAGGAATCCGTTTTTCCTTTCTTGCTGCTTCTATGACCTTGTGTCCCTCTGGTTCATCTGGGTGACAGCGTGTGTCCTACCGGGCTGCCCTTGTGTCTTCACATCCTGCTTCCCCAGCTCTGTTTCTGGAACTGCAGCCCAGTGCTCGAGGTCTCCTGCCCCATCACTGATCGCAGGTTCCTGTGATGTGGGCCTCGGTTCTTGCTACATTCAGAGCATTTTGCCATCTTCCAGGTCACGAGTCTTGCTTTGCTATGTGCTGTGTGCTGTTAAACCTGTTCACTGAGTCGTATGCTTCAGCCATTACACTATTTTTTCTAATATGTTTTTATTGATTTTTTTTTTTTTTTAGAATGAAAGGAAGGGAGAGGGATAGAGAAATAGAAACATCAGTGAGAGAGAAATATCAATTGGCCACCTTCCACACACCCACACTGGGGGGTTGAGCCCACCCCACCACCCAGGCATGTGTCCTGACCAGTAATCAAACCTTGACCTCTTGGTGCATGAGATGATGCTCAACCAACTGAGCCACACCAGCCAGCAGTGTTTTGTATTTTTTAATTTCTTATTTCTTTAAAAAAAATTTTTTTTATTGATTTCAGAGAGGAAGGGAGAGGTAGCGAGAGAGAAACATCAATGATGAGAGAGACCCACCGATCAGTTGCCTCCTGCATGCCCCACACTGGGGATCGAGCCCACGACCCGGGCATGTGCCCTTGACTGGAATCAAACCTGGGACTCTTCGGTCGCAGGCCGACACTCTAGCTAACCACTGAGCCAAACCAGCTAGGGCAGTCTCTTATTTCTTTAAACATATGAAACATTTACGTTCTGTTTCTGGAAATGGCTGGATGGCGAGTCTCTGTGGCCGGATTCTGCTGCCCTGGTTCTTGGTGGCTTTGTTTTGTGTGGGTGTAGTTTGTGGCCTGGGCTCATATGTCTTAGTTCTTTGCCTGTGGAAACAGTGAGGCCAGGGTTGGAGTTTGTGCAGGGGGTGGGTGCAGATCTAGGCCGCCCAGCCTGGAACCTCCCAAATATTCATGTCCTGAGCTCATTGTCTGTGGACCACCAGGTAGTGTGAACTTGGGCTGCAAACTCTGTGCTGGTTGATGGTTGTGAATATCCAGGTGTCAGTGGAGGTGCGTCTCCTCCCACACACAGTTCCCTGGGCAAAGAAAGCCTGTGGTGGCATTTTCAGTTGCCTTTGCCCTGAGTGTGTCAGTGAGGACCATTTTTGGTTGGAGGGGGTCCCTGCTATGCACCCCACATTTGAAAAACCCTCATGGAGGGAGTGGGTGTAAGAAGCTCAAGGTCACTGGGTCAGAGGCCACATGCCTGCCCTCATTGCCTCCTCTGTTGCCCTCGGTTTGCTGTGCTTTTTCCTGCCTCTGGGAGCCCCTTCCTCTGGCCTCCAAATCCCCCTGCCCCTCAGGATGGATAGCAACCCTCACTGGGCCTGGCCCACTGTCTGCTCAACCCCTCTACGTTCCTGACCGCTGACTTGGTCATGGGGCCTCTTCTCTGTATGTTTGCACTGGCTCCAGGGCATGCTGGTCACATCCAGTGCTTCCTGGGTGTTGCCTCCCAGGTCTCCCAGGGCCAGCACAATTCCTGCCCCCCAGACTCCCTGCAGGCCTCCCCTCAGTGGTAACTCCACTATCTGCTCTCATGACCCCACTGGGTGCAGGCACACCCTAGGCTCCCTCCAGCCAGCTCACAGCCCCAGCCAGCGCCTGGGTTACTCTCATGTCTCTTGTCGTTGCTGTGGGACCCCGAGAGGGTGCATGTAGACGGCGAGCCCGGCTATCCCCAGGGCCAGAGTCAGCATGTGTTCGGTCAGTTCTGGAAAGCCAGGGCCCAGGGGGTCTCATTGAGAGTAACAGGGGGCCAGGTGGACCTGAGAGGAGGCAGGTGGGGATCCAGGACTTTGTTTGTGGTGGGTGTTGGCTGGGCAGCCTCAGAGGGGGCACCCTGGGGGTGGGGCAGGCTCCCATGGTGTCCGTGGAGGTGTCTGGTGGGGATGGGGTCATACTGGGTGTTGTTGGAGATGTGAGTCTGGTGACAGCCATCAGTGTGATCAGATTCCAGGGCTCTCCGTTGGGAGCCCTTGGAAGATGTTGAGCTGATGGAGGAAGGACCAGGTCGGGGAGAACTGGCGAGAGAAATGAGCAAAAGCCAAGGGAGCTGGGGCCCCCTGAAGAGGCTGCTTCTGTCACTGCAGGTCAGTGGCTGGTGGCTTGAAGGGCTGGAACCAGACAGAGGGCGGAAAGGGGCTCTCTGGGAGAGGGCTTAAGAGGTGGAGAGGACAGGGCTCTTGGGGGCCCTGCCCAGCCTGACCCATGGTTCCCTGTCCCTCCAGGGGATGGCAACCTGCACCTCAATGTAACAGCAGAGGCCTTCAGCCCGTCGCTGCTGGGTGACCTGGAGCCCTACGTGTACGAGTGGACAGCGGGGCAGCGGGGCAGCGTCAGCGCGGAGCACGGTGTCGGCTTCAAGAAGCAGAGCGTCCTTGGTTACAGCAAACCGCCTGAAGCCCTGCGGCTCATGCAGCAGATCAAGACCCTCCTGGACCCCAAGGGCATCCTGAACCCCTACAAGACGTTGCCCACCCGGGCCTGACAAGGCATTGGGGTCAGCAGGAGTGGCCTTCGTCCAGTCCTGGTTTGCCCATTGGGATGGGTGCACAGGGCGGGCGTGGGCTCAGGCCTCCATCCCATAGAGCCCCCTGGTTGGAGGGTTGGGAGCTGGCTCCGAGGAGCTGGGACTCACTCTAGGGCAGGATTCCTCTGGCGGCTCCGCAGGTTACATAGTGTGAGCAGAGAGGAGAGCGCGGCTATGTGCTGCCCTGGCCACGCTGCCTGGCCTATAAGGAGACACCTCATGTCCCTGCACAGGAGGGAGTGGGGTCTCCTGCCGGCATGTCCTGGGTGGGCCGGTGTATGAACGGCTCTGCCCACTCAGAAATAGACCAGGCGGCACCTGCCTTGCTTGAGAGCCGAAGCCCTGGGAGGAGCATTATGGTCCTGCTTCCCCTTCTTCCCCCACCCCCGGCCCAGGCTGTGCAGGCCACTCGGTCAGGCCAGCGGTGATCAACTCCGTCAATAGCCCAGAGCACCCGTCCCTCCAGGGCTCTGACCACCAGAGCCTGGCTCACCAGGTGCTTTACTGGGACGTGGAATGGGCGACTGCTGGGCCCTGGAATGCATCCTTTCCCTCGACAGTTGTCAGAGCTCAGGCGTTCGTTTCTCACTTGGCAGGCTGCTGTGATGAGTCCACGCAGGTGGGCCGTGCCGCGATGAAGCCCCCGCAGGCACACGTACTAGTACATCCTCACTGCACACAGCCCTCCTGTGTTCCTGCTTCTTCAGTGACCCTAACGTGGTTGTCCCTGCTGACCGGTGGCTCCGGGCAGCTGCTAGGGCTGTGGAGACAGTCTGGGAAGTGGGGCACGTTTTCTCTTTCTGGCTGTCGTGAACTCCCAGTAAAAACGGAATTATTCAGGACACTTTCCTTGCTTTTGTTATTAGAGAAATAATCTCCTAAAAGCCAGTGGTGAAGTGCCCGTGTGCCATGTTCCCTAAGCACCGAATACTGGGGGCTGCCAGAGAGACCGGGCCTGGCTACCTGTGGGAGTGGCTGCCCCCTCCCTAGTCCCTGTCCTGTCCACATCTCCACCCCTGCCCCACCTGAGGCTTAGAGCCCTGCCTCATGGGGCCCCTGAGGCTGAGGTTCAGGTGGTTTTCCCACCGTCAGTTCAGGTTTGCAGTGATTTCTCAATAATAGTTTTATGACTAAGCAAGTTTATTTTGGAGAATTCAAATAATGCATGAAATATTAAAAGGCTAACAATTTTGAGGCATTTTCTGCTAGAGTAGCAGGAGGTCTTTGCAAAGGTGGCCCAGGGGTTCTGGGAGCAAGTGTTGGAGGATCCTCCATTTCCCTGGGACACAAGCTGCTCCCCAAAATGTCAAAATGTGAAGTGCCCTGCAGTTCACTCCTGGGGTCGCACTACAGAATCCACCTGTGCACAGGTCTGTACATGTATGCAGTACATACTTGTACACATGCACAGACACAGTGTACACAGACATGGTTCACACAGGCCCACATAACATACACATACTACACGCACACAGGCTTGTCCCCAGAACAAGCACAGAGCACTGTCTGCACCTGGCATCCGTTGCTGGACAGGTGGGGGCTGGCCTTTTAGAAAAGGAGGTGACATGTGCCTCTGAGACCCCGAGACAGAGGGACAGCAAGAAGGGGGAGAAGGGGGCAGCCACCTGCTCCCAAGAGAGAACATCAGCTTGAGGAAGCTGGTTGCACACAGAACCTTCCGGTGTGTTGAGACTGTAGCTGGGCTCACTTTGGGGAGGGCGCCTGGCTGTCGGGGTAGGAGATTTATTTTTTGTAATTTTTGGATGCCTTGCACTTTTTTTTGGCTAAGTGCATGTACACTTTAGAAACAAAACAGGACAAACCAGGTGACAAGCTGATTCAGAGACCGGGGTGGGGTGGGGGGGCGCCAGCTGCCTCCTGCATGCACCTCCCCCCCGCCCCCCGCCCCCTGTGGATCAAACCTGAAACCTGGGCCCAGGCATGTGCCTTGACCAGGAATCTGACCGGTGGGGCAGAGGCATCTTATCTTTTTACAGGCTTGTTTCATTCTCCAGTTTCCCCAGGGCTGTAAGGAAACTTATCTATGCTTAGTAGGGTGAATAATTGTGAAACAACTGTGGCTATGTTCTTAATGCGTGCCCTCCCCACTATCATTTTCACACACCCAGAAAATCCTGTTGGAACCAACTGGAAAGTCTGACTAAACGGCTGGATGCCGCTGCAGACCCCCTGGGCCCATGTGCCCTCGGGGAACTCGCTCCCTGTGGCCCCGAATGTCACCAAAGCTGGTGGAGTGCCCATCAGAGCAGAGCGCACCGTCCAGGGCACACCGCACACAAAGCATCACAGGGAAGGGACGCCGAGCAGTCAGGAATGTCTGCACAGCAAAACCTGCCTTCCAGTCCTTGAGCCCCGAACCTTGAACCTGGACCCTGAGCCTATGGGCGTGGAGAGAGAACTCCCCTCCGGAAACTGGAAGCTGCTCCCACCCGGTGGGACTTCCGCTGATGACAATCTCAATAATCTCGAATGTGCTGGAAGTGTGGAGGGGGGGCCATTGTGTTTGGATGAGGAAAAGCTTATGATTTTTGCTTTAAAACCTCTAAACTGCAATGTGAGAAGCGGTTATGTAAGAGGGCCCCCGTAGAGGCATCCGCCTGGAAGGGCCCAGGGACTGGTGAGGAAGCCCCAGCCAGAGGGTGAGGGGTGGAGAGGGTGAGTCAGGGGTCTCAGCCCCAGGAGCAGGGTGGGGGGCTGTGGGGGGCAAGGAGTCTGCCCCTCAACCTCGGGATGTGGCTGGGGATGGGCAGCCCCACACAGGTCTGCAGGGAGCAGCCTCTGAGCACAGGCTTCCTGTTCGCTCAGGACTCGGGGTGTCCCATGATTGTGGGTCTAGAGAGCTCGGGAAGAGTTTGGGGTCTTGTGGCCCGCAGGGCACCTGGGGACAGCCACCAGGGTGCTGCTCTATGGAATGGGGGGGATGACAGGTCACAGCGCAATGTGCCTGACCCCTGACCTCAAGCCCACTGACAGGTGACAGACCTCACAGTGGACGCAGCCCCAGGCTACCTCACCATCTCCTCTCTGACCCCCATGAGGACTGGCTTCACCCCCCACCCCCACCCAGTACACCATCCACCATCCTCAGCTGGAGGTCACTCAGACTTAGGGGACTCAAGGGCCTAGGGGAGAACAGGCTCTTCCTTAAGGACACGTGGTGGGAACAAATGAGTCATGGAAGTTTCTGGAACAGCTCCTGGTGTAGGGGTGCATGAAAAAGGGACTTCCTGGACGGGCCCTGTAAGGCCTGTCTCCTGGCTCCCCTCCCCTGACCCTGGTCCAGACGTGTGTAAATAGGTGTTCTGTGGGACGTGGCTGGAAGTCAGATGATGTGCCCCCGTTTCTGGGCGGAGTTAGCAGCAGCCATTAGCCCTCGGAGAGGGGGATGGGGCATAGTGGGTCTGAGGGTGACCAGCTTACTGGTCTGAGGCAGAGGGCTGGGCTCTGGCCCTACTCCTGACTCGGCCTTGGGGTCAGTTCATGTGCGCCGGTCAAAGCCAGGGCCCAGAGGGGCTGCTGCCTGAGGGGTCCTCTGTGGCATGTGGCCAGCTGGCAGTCCTGGTGCTCACTCCCCTGGCAAAGAGGGTGCACTCCTGATTCTGTGGGTGGGAGCCCCTCCCACCCGTGGGTCCTGCCAGCCCCTTGCCTCTGGCCACCCCCACCCGGGGGAGGAGGAAACAGTGGCCTGGCTGGCCTCCCCTCACGCCCTGGGTCTGCCCCAAAGGGCATCCATTCGCACAGGATCCAGGCCACACACCTGGCACAGAGGTGTGAGCATGAGCGGCTGGAGGCAGCCCTGCACAGGAAGCAGGTGGCAGAGTGGGCTTGGAGGTGACCCTGTGTCCTCTGATCTGGCTCTTGCAGCAGGGGCGCCACCTGCCCCCAGACTTCATGGTGGTTTCTCTGTGCTCCTGCACCTCTGACCTGCTCTCATAGAGACTCCAGCCAGGACCCACAGGTCACAGGGGGCCTCCCTCTCCTTCCCCAGGTCACCTGGGTGGCTGACCTCAAAAATCCATGTCATGGGCTTTGTCTGAGCTGGGTGGCAGCCAAGGGCTCTGGGCCTCTGGCCTCAGCTCACTCTTCCTGCCTAGATGCCGGAGCTGGGACCCAACTGGAGTGGAGTGTCCCTGGGCCCTAGCACCTGCAAGGGATCGGAGTGGTATTGACTCCTGAGGTGTGGGTGGCTGGGTGGACAGAGAACGTTCCCTTTAAAGGAAGAGCAAGGCAGCCCCCGGACCTTCACGGAGAGAGGAATGCGGAGGGTGCAGGGAGTGTCCAGGTGGAGAGCTGCCCAAGCTGGTATCCGCACCATGACCTCAGGGTATAGGCGGAGGAAAGCAGGGACGATGGGCCTCCCACCACAGTCGGATGCTCTGGGCAAGGGAAGTGGAGCTGTGCACCCACCAAGGGTTTCTGAGGCCAGGGAGGCCAGGCCTGAGCATCTCCTGGAGCCTGCATCCACATGGCCCTCTGGACCCCCTGTGGTGAGCAACACGGCTGTCCTCCATCCAGACCCCTCCTCTGTATGACACCCAGTCCGGATGCATCGAAGGTGAGTGGCTGTCTCCGCCCTACATGCAGGGTTGACCCCCTCCCCCCAGGGCAGAAGGCACAGGGAGACATCAGCCTCACATGGTACCTCTGTGCGGGCTACACAGAAAGCTCCTCCCTCCATTCTATCACCAAGCCCACCAACCTCTGCAGGGGTCTCAGGGGGCTCAGGCCACCCAAGGGCCCCCTCCTGTCCCCTCCTCTCCCTATCCTCCCCCCTCCAGACTTGGAGGGTCAGAGGAGGGGCATTGACAGCCAACAAGACCTCTCAGTTTGGGGTGGGAGGGGAGGTCGTGATGTTCAGGGGGTCCAAGGTGGGCTCTTGATGGGGATAGAAGAATGGGAAGGGGATGGTATGGCTCCTGGTCCTCCATTCCCTGCCTCCAGCCTCAACTCTGTGGGGTGTGAGTGAGGAGGGGGGCTCAGGTGAAGGACCCAGCTTGCTGGTACTTCAGAGTCAGTGAGCCAGGCCTCCTGGGTGCACTGTCTCCCTTGGTAGGCAGCAGGAGATGGACTGGCCAGGAGAGGTGTGTGTTCTCGTTGGTACAAATCAGGCTGCACATGGCTGCTTCCCAGTCCTGGTCTCCATGGGGCACCCTTTGCTCAGGACAGAGGAGGGCCAAGTCCCTGCCACCCACCCCTGGCACCCAGCTCCCCTCCCTGCCTGCCAGGTTTGAAGTCTGTTCCTCTCCTGGAGCCCTAGCCCCTACTGCACCAAGCAGCTGCTGGTTGGGTCCCCATCACCCTTCACCGGCTCCCCTTCCCCCACTGACCCTGTGGTCAGTCTTGGGTCCTCACCCACCTGACAGCTGACCCCCAAATCCTCCTCCTCGGCATCCTTAGCTGCTGCCTCCTCCTCTCCAGCCTCCAAGCCTCCGACAGCTGAGGCTGAGCCCCTAACCCCATCTCTCCCCTGCTGGCTGCTCCCAAGGGTCCTCCTGGGGGCCCTTGGCTTTGGACACCAGGTGCGAGGCAGCGGCCTCCACCCAGGCCTCGCCCTTGACCCGGCATGCAGCTGTGGTCTCTCTCCACAGGCTCCACGCCCTGGGCCCAGCCCATCACCAACTGTGCCAACACCCCAGGACCTGCACTACCTGAGGGCTGGTGGTTCTGGGGTTCCCCTGTTCCCTCAGGATGGGGCCCTGGGGCGCTTCTCACAGGTGTTCACACAGCTGCCCTTTCTCTGGGGTTCCCTCACCAAGTGTTTTGAGAATTTGACCTTGTGACGTGTGGTCACTGTCTACACCAAGGCATTGGGTTAGGGTTGGGGTTACAAAAACACACAACAAATTTGGAGGAAAGTACACAATTGTAACAACATCAACAAAGTCTGAGGCCCCAGCAGGTGGAGATGGGGCCTCAGCATTTGGGTCCCAAGATGTCCCCACCTGTGGCACTTGTGCCCCCCTCCACCCCCCCCCCCCCCCAGAACTCCTTCCCAGCTGTAAACGGGTGAACAGTTGGCTGCTCTGGGTCTGTCTGGCTGTTAGAATGATTGTCCTTTCCCCCAGCCCAGTGCCCTGAGTGTGCCCCAATGAATCAGAGGAATGGCATTTCGAAGCATAACCACGGCAGTTTCCCCTGGCTCATTTGCCCCACTGGGGCTCCCGGAAGAGCTAGGACTGATGCCTGCATCGGGCCCAGGGAGGGCTGGCCCTGAGAAAGCCGTGGAAACCCTGTGCCCTGCACCCTGGGGCTCCTGCCTCCGGGAGGAGACAGAGGTGGGCACCATGGCGGGGACTGGAGGAGGGGAGCACCACCCACAGACTGCCCTGGGCCTGGCCCCCTCCCGCCCATCAGTGAGCACTTCCCTGTCTCTCACCTGACCCAGCAGCTTCTTAGGACTTGGCGCTCCCCTGAGAGGCGCCCTGTAGCATTGCTGACCCTGGCTTCACGGCTTTCCCTGGGACCTCGGGCTTGGCCGTGTGGCTTCACTGGCCTGTGAGATGTGAGGACTGTGGTGCTGCCGGGCATGAGATGAGCACGTGGCCTCCCCACTATCCTCAGTGTAAAGAGCGTGTCCTGGTGGCTGCTCCAGCCCTGGGCAAAGCCGGAAACAGAGCCTCCGGAGACCGTGAGCTTGAGGAGCCACGCCCGCCGCTGGGCCTCGGAGGTTCTGGGTGGTTTGTCGCGAAGCATGCGTGTGGGGCTCACTGACTAATACACCAGTACCCTAACCTGCTGGTCAAGTGGAATCTCCTTTGGTTTGTGCTGCGTGGATTCCTGGCAGGCGGGTGCTGTCCACGCACTGCCTGTCTTTCCTTGGTGGAAAACGCTTTTCCTCCTTTCAACTCCCATCCCACTTCAGAAGTGAGGCCCGGGTGCTTGGCTCCAGCTCCTCTCTGAGGATGGAGGCAGGGCCTCATGCTTCTCCTCATCCTCTTCCCCTCGAGGGCTGTCCTGGGGTGCAGACCCCCGCCCTCCGAGCCACGGCCCCGGAGCTGTGTGTGTGGATGCCAGGCCGCTTCCCCCAGAGCCTGGCCTCCTCCACATGGCTGTCTGTCCTGTCCAAGCCCCTCAGTGGGCCATGGGGCTTTTAAAAAATTTTTTAATGGACTTTGCATATGGTCAAGGGCTGCAAACATTTCCCCAGGCTGTTGTCTGTTGTTTGTTTTTGAATGAGATTCATTTATTTCCTGAAGAAAGAAATGAGCTTTTATGCAGTAAAATCTACTAGTATTTTTGTTGAGTTCCTATGATGGTGTCCTCATTGAAAAGTATTTTTCAGCCCTAACCGGTTTGACTCAGTGGATAGAGCGTCGGTCTGTGGACTGAAGGGTCCCAGGTTTGATTCTGGTCAAGGGCATGTACCTTGGTTGCGGGCACATCCCCAATAAAGGGTGTGCAGGAGGCAGCTGATCGATGTTTCTTTCTCATCGATGTCTCTCTCTCATCAATGTTTCTAACTATCCCTCTCCCTTCCTCTCTGTAAAAAATCAATAAAATATATTTTTTAAAAAAGAAAAGTTTTTTTTCAGCCCAAGATGTAAGAAATAGTAAATTTCCTCCTGGCGTAAAGCACACTTTTCAGAAGAAAAGGAGGGGGAGAAAAGCTTCTGAACTTGGTCTCATGTTTTCCTTTTCCTCCTCAAAGATGTTGACTGTCTTTGCTCACACTCAAGTATTTGCACCTCCTGAGTTCTGGGGTGGGCAGGGAGAGCAGGTGTGGACAGCGGGGGGGGGGGGGGGGGGGAGCCTGGAGGAGAAGCTGAGGAAGAAACCAGCTCACACCTGTGCCCAGGGAAGGGCTGGTTCTTCCTTTGGCCCAGTATTAATCCCTCCCATTGGGGTGGGGGGGAGGGTGTGGCCTCACACCTGAGCTGGCAAGTGAGCTTCTCTGGGAATCAAATTCATACTCTGCAAGGGGCCACATGCAGCCTGTGGCTGGGGCAGGAGCCAGCGGGGAGCCTGAACCCACCTGCCCTGCTGTGCCAGCTCCTAGGACCCACCAGCATGCTGCTGTCCCCGCTGGGCCACATGCAGAGGTAAGGCGGGGGTTTGCGGACTGGGTCCTCCAGGGGAGATAGAGCCCTTCTTTTATCCTCGGGTGTTCTGAGAACCTGGCGGAAAGGAGTCATTCTGTGTTTGTCTTAAAAAGGAAGTCACGGGGTTGGGGGCTCTAACACTCCCCTGAATTCACCCCCAGGCTTGGGCCTCTGGGGGACAAGAGCCCAGGGCTGAGGAGAAAATGAGGATTTGAGGTTTGGGCTGAAGGCCTCGGTGGGGGACTGCTAGGGCCCTGGGACCTCCTGGCCCCAGTCTAGGTGTCACCTTCCTGTGGCTGGGCCCCTGAATTTGTAGTGACCTTCCATCCTCCTTCATGGCATTGGCAGTTACCTGCATTTGCATTTTAGGACGCTTGCTGGAGGCCTGAATGCGTGAGAGGGAGTCCCTGCCAGGTCTAGGTGACACGAGGCTGCTCCCCTTTTTAAGCTGAGGAGGTAGAGTCTCCCACACACACAGGTTGGAGGGAGGCGGGCCTGGTCTGCAGATGCTTTGCATTTTACTTCTCTGCCTCATCCCACAGGCTTTTCGGGATTCCAGCACCTCTGATGCCCTCCTCTCCACCTGTGCCCATCCCTCCCTGTAGGCCCTGGGGGCTAGCAGAGATGGGGGGAGGTCCCAGTGTCTCTCTTCCTGTGGGCCTTGTCACCACTCTGTGAGGAGGAGGCATGAAGGCTGGGGGCAGGGTCACTGGGGCATCTAGCTGGGGCCAAGCTGGGTTTCTCTGGCTGCCCAGCATCCTGTGCACACGGCAGGTGAGGCAGCCTGGCGAGCCCCAGGGCATGGGCTGTCTGGTGGCTCTGCGTGTCCCAGGCTCATGGGTTCAGTCAAAGCACTTGGAGGAAGGGGCTGCAGCCACCGAGTCCCTGTCCCCACAACCCTGGCCTGGGCCACCCAGAGCCTGTTGATTCCCGTTAATGGTGCGAACTTTTGTAGGCCTCTCTCGCTTGGCCCAGCTCGCTTGTTTGTGTGGGTCAGAGAGAGGACAACCGTGGGCAGGGCAGCCAAGTGGGGCGACCCCGTGGCCCTGGGCAGTCCGTGGAGCTGTGAGCAGAGTCGAGACTTTCTGGCCAGATGGGCTGTGGCGTCTCAGTGAGTCCCCTTGCCTGTGATGGACTTAGGCACAAACCCTCCTCAGTGACTTCAAGGTTTTGGGCGACCCTGATTTGGGGGGCATCTCCCCAGGCTCTTATGGCTGCTGGGGACCCCAGCCCAAGACTGTGGCCTCGTTGGCTGTAAGTTGTTGAATGGCTTTGGGATATTTGCCTGGGCCTCTAAAGACATGCATTTCTGTTTGTTTGGGACTCAGTTCTGTGGGAGCAAAGAACCCTAAGAGTGCTGAGCCCTGAGGAGCTGTGCTTGTGGGGGCTGTGTGGCCTGTGGGGGCTCCATGCATTTTAGGAGGCTCGTTGAGGGCCTGAGTTCCTGAGAGCAACTCCCTGCAGCTCTTGGTGACACGCGGCTGCTTCCCTCTATAAGCAGAGGAGGTAGAGTCTCGGGCACTGATGTTGGGAGGGAGGCCAGCTGCAGGGGGCTCCCAGCCAACCCTGACAGGACCCCGCTTGCCGATTAGGCAGCAGAACTTTGGTGGGGATGGTGCTGCCTCCCTGGGGGACCGAGGCAACAGGAGCTCTGGGCTTCTGGGTGTCCTGTGGGGCGGAAGGAGGAGCCACTACAGGCCCACAGCCCTGAAACTTCCTGTTCTGTCCTATAATTATTTTTATCTATTTTATGCTTATTATTTTATACTAAAGGCCTGGTGCACGAAATTCATGCAGGGGGGTGGGTAGGGCCCCCTCAGCTCAGCAAGCACCCTCTCCAATCCAGGACTCCTCGGGGGATGTCTGACTGCCGGTTTAGGCCCGATCTCCAGGATTGGGCCTAAACCAGCAGTCAGACATTCCTCTCAAAATCCTGGACTGCTGGCTCCTAACTGCTCACCTGCCTGCCTGCCTGATTGCCCCTAACTGCCCCCCCCTCCTGCCAGCCTGATCACCCCTAACTGCCTCTGACTGCCAGCCTGATCATCTCTCACTGCCCTCCACTGCCAGCCTGGTCACCTCTAACTGCCCCCCCCCCCGCTGGCCTGGTTACCCCTTACTGCCCCCCCACTGGCCTGGTCGCCCCCAACTGTCCCCCTCCGTCAGCCTGGCCGCCCCACGCAGCCTGCTGTTCAGTCGTTTGGTCATCCCTCACTAACCCCCCTGCAGCCTGTTTGGTCGTCCATTCGGTTGTTTCGGTTGTGATGGCCCCTGGCTTTTTATATATATGGATTCTACATCTAGAATATATTTATTCTGTTCCATCTCATCCTACTCTATAATATTTTACTGTTTTCCATTTTTATTTTACTCTATCCTATTCCACTCTATTCTACTCTATTCCACTCTATTCTATTCCTCGCTACTCCTCTCCCTTCCATTTTATTCTACTCTGTTCTGCAAAAGCGCTGGCTGCACCCCCATGCATTGATAGTGAGACGCACTGAATAAACTTCTTAGCAACCGGCGCGCAGCCCACAGTTGAGAGAACACCGTCCTAGGCTGCTGAGGGAGAAGCAGTGATTGGGAGAAGGATCGGCGTCCTGTGGGGTAGGGTGCATGGGCTGTACTGGGCTCTCCTTGTACCAACAACCTGTTAACAAGCCCCCGGGACCCAGCCGCTGGAAGAGGGGGCATGGTGTTCTCAGGGACAGTGGCCCCTCTGCACCCACACCTGGCACCCCCCCAGTGGCTGCATCCAGCCCGACAGTTGAGGGGCTGGAAGGCCCTGGACAGCTTTGTGCTCACTGGCTCTTGGCGGGGGTGCCTCCGTTTTCCCCACATGGCTTTCCAGTGGTATAACAACTTCCTTGGGTAGCTGTCTTGAACAGGGTCTCAGGGCAGCAGAAGCAGATGCTGCATTATTCATGCTGAGCTCAGAATCGCACAGCATCACTTACGGCACATTCTACTGGTCAAAGGACACCCTGTCATTCCCAATTCAGTGGCAGTGAAATGGGCGGCATCTTGACGGGAGGGTAGCAGGTGGGTGTTGGGTGTGGCGGGACAGGCATCTATGGCCACGTGTCTCCTCTGCCACATCCTGCAGGTGGCGACAACGTGGCCTTCTTTTCTTTTTGTAGATGAAGTCTCCGGGTGCAGGGTGACCCGCACTCCTCCCCTCTGTGATTTGGGGGATGTTCAGTTTGGATGTCTGGCACCCCATCACTTTCTTTTTAAAAAAATATTTTTATTGATTTCAGAGAGGAAGGGAGAGGGACAGAGAAATAGAAATATCAGTGATGAGAGAGAATCATTGATTGGCTGCCTCCTGCATCCCCCCGCAACCTGGGCATGTGCCCTGACCAGGAACTGAACTGTGACCTCCTGGTTCATAGGTCGACACTCAACCACTGAGCCATGCTGGCGGGGGGGGGGGGGGGCTGTTTCTTTTTGATTTGGCCTTTAAATGGATGGCTCTGTGCTCTGGACTTGTGGCCCTGGGCTCCACTCTGCACCGACCGGGTCCCCAGCACTGGGAGCTGCCCCTGGCCTGCAGGAGACCTGTGCCTGGCCTCACGCGGTGGAGGGGGGGTCCTGGAGCCTAGCTCCTCAGTGCTTTCCTCAGCCCACTGAGCCGGGAAGGGGTCTAGGCTGCCCGTTCCCTGAGGATGCAGCTTTTGCTGCCAAGCGCTTGTGTGTGTGTGTGTGTATAGGTGTGTGAGTGTGTGTGTATGTGTGTGTATGTTTGTGAGTGTGTATGTGTGTGTGAGTGTGTGTATGTGAGTGTGTGTCTGTTTGTGAGTGTGTATGTGTGTGTGAGTGTGTATGTGTGTATGTTTGTGAGCGTGTATGTGTGTGTGTGTGTGTGAGTGTGTGTATGTGTATGAGTATGTGTGTGCGTATGTGTATGTGCATGTGTGTGCATGTGTGAGTGTGAGTGTGTGTATGTGTGTATGTGTGTGATTCTTCTACCTGTAGTGCTGGATTTTGGGGGTGATTTGTAAGATCACCCTCCAAAATTCGAGATTAGGCTGGGTGTTGTTTTTCTAGATTCCAGCTAAAATTGGCTGACCACTGAATGATGGCAGACATTTGGTTCCATGTCCTTTTATAACCCCACAGAGGCAAATGTTTGTCCATTTCTCACGAGCTGGCCAGATGGGTCTGCAGGGGTGTGTGGAATCCTGGATATAAAACCATTGTGAATCTTGCTGATATGCTGGCTGTCTTGACTGTTTACTGCTCACAATTTTATATCTTTTATTGGTTGTTACCAGATGCCAGGAATTCTTCCTGAGCAATCTGGGAATGGCCTCACCTGGGGCACTCACTGGTCAGCCCTCGGCTCAGTGGGGCGTGGGCATGGGCCTGCGGGGCCTTACGCTCTCCCCACTGGCCCCAGTGGAACTGGACCAATGCCACATCCTGTTCTCAGTTCCAAATGCAGGAAGTGTGAGGCTCCTGAGCAACGCGGCCACCCCCAAAGGGAAGCGGGTGCCACAGACAAGTGTTTGTTTGAGTGGTGAAGTTCTCAGGGATTGAGGTGGCCCCTTCCAGCTAAAGGCATTTGGAAGCATGGTCACATGGTTTATACTTTTCAACTATTTTTCATAATTTTTCTCACAATTATTGGCTTTAAATTTTTTTTAGCAGCTGGAGTCATTTAAAAAATGTTAAAATTTTGCTTTTTTAAACAGCTTTATTGACATGTAATTCACATACCAAGCAATTCATCCATTTAGCCTTGTGCAACCACTGGGCTCTCGTTAAAGACTAACCATCTGTAAGCAACTCGTGGTGTCAGGACAGGCAGGAGAGGGACTCCCTGCCTCGGCCCTGAGGGTCGGTGGCCTCTCTGGGCTGACCACCGGTCCCCCCGTGGCCACTGCCTTCCCAGTCACTTCAACCCCCACGGCCCTACTGACCCCACGGCGGGCGTTGGGACTAGAGCCAGAAGAGCCTCTCTTTAGAAACGGGGAGTTCTCTACAGACTTCCTGGTTCTCACTGGGCAGCTGCGAAGAACTGAGACACATTCATGCTGCCTCAAGGCCAAAGAGGTTATTGTAAGTTTCAAACAGATGGTCAGTCTAGGCAGAATCTTATTAAAGCCTCTGCAAGGAGTCGGTAAACTGCAGTATTTGTGGGAGGGAGTTTTATGGTGGAGCAAAATGTTGACTGGAGAGTATCATAAGGGAGACCAGCCTGGCAGACGTCCCAGCAGGGGTTCAACCCAGCAGGTGTCAGGGGACAGCACACCGCTTCCCTGGGAGGGTCTCATGAGATCAGTGGAAAGGACTGTAGCACAGTAACCCCGTGGCTCTGTGACCACAGTATGGCCTTCTAGAAGGGCAACCCTTTGGGGTTTGGAAACTTGTCCCTTTTCACTCTGGTGCATACTACTGGTTCCCCCAGATCCGTGCACCTCACTGGGGCCCCGCTTCTCCGAAGTCTCCCACCTGCTTCTCCTGGTCACTCCCCTTTCTGCATCTCATGGGGTCCCTGTGCTGCTGCCCACAGGCCACTGCTGACTTGGACATCCTTCCCTATTGGGCCTTGGGCCTCACTCACTGCTGTTGTATCACTTATTTAAAATATATGTGTGTGTGTGTGTGTATGTGTATATATATATATATATATATATATATATATATATATATATATATATATATTTTTAAATTGATTTCAGAGAGGAAGGGAGAGGGAGAGATAGAAACATCAATAATGAGAATCATTGATCGGCTGCCTCCTGCACGCCACCTACTGGGGATCAAGCCCTCAACCTGGGCATGTACCATTGACTGGAATTGAACCCGGGACCCTTCAGTACACAGGCCGATGCTCTCTATCCATTGAGCCAAACCAGCTAGGGCTATCACTTTTTCCCCCCCACATTTATTTATTTAGTTATTTATTTTGCACTTAACCGTACAATATGCAAACTAAATCTATTACCAGGTTGTAGATACAATATAATTAGCCATTTACATGCAACAAACATTAATATTTCAAGAAAAATTATTTTAAATATAATAATATTATATCACTTGTTTTTTAAAAAATATTTTTATTGATTTCTGACAGGAAGGGAAGAGAGATAGAAACACCAATGATGAGAGAGAATCATTGATCGGCTGCCTCCTGCACACCCCACATTGGGGATTGAGCCCGCAACCCAGGCATTTGTCCTGACTGGGACTCGAACTGTGACCTCCTGGTTCACAAGTTGACACTCAACCACTGCTGAGTTCCTGGAACCCAGGCGGGCCCTCTAAGTGTCCTCTTTTGTGGGGCTCCTCCCCTTCTGTGGGGGGCGGAATGCCAGGATGTACTACCTCTCGGCCCCCACCCAGGATGTGTCCCTGGGGTGTGAGTTCAGGGGTCTCAGTCAGGCCAGTCTCCAGGGACCCCTGACCTGCTCTCACCTCCACCTGTCAGATTCCTGCCCACTTCCCAGAGAAGTGCTCTGCCTCTTCGCTTCCCTTGGCTTTGGGCAGTGGGTAGTGTGGCAGGGGGCCAACGGGGAGTAGAGCCTGATGATCCATCCACCCAGGGCCTGCACGGGCCGGTGCACAGTACAGGGGCCCAGCCTGTGGCACATGAGGGGCAGAGGGTATAGCCACTTCGGTTCAATAGGAGCTGTTACATGGATGATGCTGAGCTGAGGTGGGTGGGGTGGGTGGCATCGGTCCCTCCTGTGCCCCTGACTGGGGGGGCTCACTGGTTCCCCTGCCCACAGGCGCTTCTGGACCCTCCTCCTCCTGACCCTGCTCCTGCTCCTGCTGGTTGGCCTCCTGCATGTGGATGTGGAAATGCTCACACCGTGAGTGCTGCATTGGGTGCTCTGTGGTCTGGGCACGCTCCCTCCCAGACCAGTACAGGGCCCCAGCCTGCCTATCTCCAAGCATTGGCCAGTGACCGGGGCAGGTCACATCTCCTAGATGGGGTGGGCCCTTCCTTTGGGGGACCCATTAGCTTACTGAGGCCCTTCCAATGAGTCCTCTGGGCAGTGAGGAGGACTCTGGGAGGGGGGGCCTGGGCCTGGGCTGCGGGTGTCTTGGGAAGAGCTGCTGTGTGCAGAGGGTGACCAGGTGCTGGGAGGCAGGGTTAGGGCCTAGGTTCGGGGAGATCAAGACCCCTGCTCCCTGCCTGCCAGTGGTATGTCCTCTGCGAAGCCCAGGGCCCATGGGGTAGCCGCCCAGGCCCAGCACGTTAGCCTGGCTGCTGGGAGGGTTTTGTGGCCCCAGGCCATCTCCTCCTGCCTTACCGCCAATGTTGTTCGGATCTCCTTGGGATATGGGGGAGTGCCAAAGTCCCTGGGTCTCTTTGCTACCCCCACCTCCTCACTGTCCCCAGGGCCAGTGCAGGCCTCTGGACCCTGCCTTCCTCCCCCATCCTGGGTCCCTCTTACTGGCCCTGCTTTGGGGCCTTGCTGCTCCAGGCTGGAATCCACTGCTGGGGGCACCAGCCCCCACTCTTGCCCTGCGGTCAGGTTGGCCCATCCTGATATGAAGGATCAGCCAAGAAATGCCAGACACATGGCTCAGACCACAGGGCCAGCCCCCTGTTAGGTGCCCCAGGTGCCAGACAAGAAGTTGGGGGGCCAAGAGGGGGGCCAGCGTCTAAGGGTCCAGCCTGCAGTACATGAGGGGCAGATGATGCAGCCACTTAGGGAGAATCATGTTTGTGCCAGTGGGTCCTTGGGGGCTGCAGGGTGGGGGGTCTCTAGGTTAGAGGGACCACAGTGATGAGGCTGGGAGGGTTGGGATGTCACCACTATGGGAAGTGCGGATTGGGGGGCTGCTGGGTTGAGGTCATGTAGTTGGGGGAGCAGGTTGGGGGTCGCTGGGTCATGCAGCTGGGAGGTTTGCTGGGTTGGGGTCTCTCCCAGTGGGGATTTCAGTTGGGGGTGAAGGGGAGGCAGTGTCCCTCACTGATGGCCGCATGCTGTCCTCCCAGCCTACTCTGGGGCCAGACTGAGGGGCTGCCCGTCACCAACATCATGTTTCTCAAGACGCACAAGACCGCCAGCAGCACGGTGCTCAACATCCTCTTCCGTTTTGCTGAGAGGCACAACCTGTCGGTGGCGCTGCCAGTCGGCTCGCGCTTCCACCTGGGCTACCCCTGGCTCTTCCTGGCGCGCTACGTGGAGGGCATGGAGCAGGATGGCCCACAGCGGCACTTCAACATCATGTGCAACCACCTGAGGTTTAACCTGCCCGAGGTGTGGCTGGGGGCGTGCCCTCTGCAGGTGGGAGATGGGGCGTAATGGAGGGGCAGGACTCAGCCGCAGGCCTTGAAGGCACTTTGTGGCGTGACCATGCGGGGAGGGGTCAGGCCTGGCCACTGGAGAGACTGTGGGGTGTGTACAGGGACGTGGCTAGAGGGGGCTGGTAGCTGTCCATTGGAAGACCCTGCCACTCCAACCTCCACCTCTAGTGGCCTGCAACTGCTCTTGGAATCAGATAGGGGTGCCCTCACAGCCTGCCGCCATCTCCTCCTTCTCCAGATTCCTCTTGTTGCCAACCCGCACAGTCTTCCCACCCCAGGACCTTTGCATGTGCTATCATCCCCTTCAGTGTGATGCTCTTCACCCCTCCTCTTGTGGGTCATTTGGGTCTCAGATTCTTAGAGATCACCTCCGCCTGGGGGCTTCCCTGACTTCCCTTCCAGGAGAGAGACGGGGAAGTGGAGGGAGTCTGGGGGAAGGGCAGGGCCAAGTTCAAGTGTTTTAGGATCATTCTGGACACTCGTGGAAAGTGGCAGTCAAGGGAGCAAGGTAGCGTGGACGAGATGCAGGGAAGCCAGTGGGAGAGGTGGTGGGCAGGATCAGGTGTCCAGTGGGGGATGGGTGGGGTGTGTGTGGGGGGGGCGGGGGGGGTGAGGACACCTGTCCCCTGAGCTTCTGGAAGAAGCCCGGGGCGTCACCAGCCCTCATTCTGTCTCCTCACAGGTGCAGAAAGTGATGCCCAACGACACTCTATACTTTTCCATCCTCAGAAACCCCATCTTCCAGCTGGAGTCCTCCTTCACCTACTACAGACGCGACGCGCCCGCCTTCAGGGCCGCCCCGAGCCTGGACGCCTTCCTGGCGGCCCCGCACACCTACTACAACCAGAACCTGAGCAACGCTTACGCCCGGAACCACATGTGGTTCGACCTGGGCTTCGACCCCAACGCGCCGGTGGAGGAGAGCTACGTCCGCGCGCGCCTGGCCGAGGTGGAGCAGCGCTTCCAGCTGGTGCTCATCGCCGAGCACTTCGACGAGTCCATGGTGCTGCTGCGGCACCGGCTTCGCTGGCGGCTGGACGACGTGGTCTCCTTCAAGCTCAACTCGCGCAGCCAGCGCACCGTCACCCGCCTGACGCCCGAGGGCCAGGAGCGCGCCAAGCGCTGGTGCGCCCTGGACTGGCACCTCTACCAGCACTTCAACCGCACCTTCTGGGCCTCAGTGCGCGCCGAGCTGGGCCCACGGCGACTGCGCTCCGAGGTGGCGAGGCTTCGGGCGCGGCGGCGTGAGCTGGAAGCCCTGTGCCTGCAGGACAGCGCGCCCAAGAACAAGACGCAGATCACCGACCGCAGGCTGCAGCCGTTCCAGTCCGGGGAGGCCAGCATCCTGGGCTACAACCTCAGGCAGGGCTTGGACAACGAGACGCTGCGCATGTGTCAGCGGATGGTCATGCCCGAGCTCCAGTACATGGCCCACTTGTACACCCTGCAGTTCCCCGAAAAGCCCCCCAAGGACATCCCCTTCCTGAAGGCATAGCCCCTCCGTTTGCTGCCCGTCCCTCTGCTGTCACGTTGGGAGGCCCTGGGCACGGCCTCAGGCTCATAGCGCCCTGGGATTACAGCTGCCCACTCCCAGTGTCCAGTGAGGAAAACGCCTGCAGGGGGAGCTCATGTTGGACGCAGTCCCGGAAGAGAGCCTGTTTGTTGTTGGTGGGGAAGGACTGAGGGCGCCCTGCCTGGCAGGACATGATTCCTGGCTGCTTGGGGGCCCAGCGGTGAGAGTGGGATGCACACAGTCAGTGTCTTA